>NC_141691.1:2084452842-2085005714 GCF_964263255.1 Lissotriton vulgaris
TAGAGGCTGGGGCATAGTAGAAGGACGAAGAAGAGGGAACGCCAAATAGGTACACTGGCAGGAATAGCCCCCGAATCCATAGAGACCAGGAGCATGACCATGGGGAAGAAAAACTAGTGGTAAATCTCTCCCCCAGACACCTCACTGAGACTGTATAAAAAGTCCTACTCTCAAAATTGATCGCTTCAGAGTCCAATGTGAAATACAGAGCTTCTTCCGTAAGGTGAGGCTTAATGCATTCTTTAAAGACATGAGGAATGGGCAGCATTTTCAATCTGCTAGACACACATGAAACAACATGAGTTGGGTGATTACTTGGGACATTCTGCCAAGATGGCTGCCACCTTTTGCCACTCCTCGACACCGGTGGTGATTGATGTACCAGTCTATGGCTCCCAAGACATGACTCCACCCGCACTGTGCACCACCATTTAAACCCCATGCCTGGATGGGATCATTACCTCCAGGTCCGGCAGTGAGGGGTAGGTCACTCGTCACCTGGGCGCAATTTCTTGGTAAGTACTTTTCCCCTCTTGTGGCCTGGATGAACTCCTTTGGTGATCTGCGTGTATGAGGACACTCGTAAGGTCCCGGCCTGGACGCCATTTGCCGGCATCAGCAGTACACCCGCTTTTCTGGTTGCGTACTCTTGAGCCAGGTCCATGAGCTCTGATGCCGGGCTCTCTGCAGGCCCGAGGTGCGGAGTGGCTGCCTCCCACCTGGGGGGCCGCTGCTCGGCGCTTCAGCAGGAAGGGGCTGGGGGACTTGCCATGGGGCCTAGAGAAACGTTCCCTAACTTACGAGACTGACCCCGAGCCGCCTCACTTCTGCCCCTCGCTACAACCGGAGGCTGACAATCGGGTTACCAACATGAGCGTGCTCATGCTACATGCTCCTAAACCCCTGCAACTTCGCATTTTTTACTTTTTTACTTTGCGGTCCCCCTCCCCAGGACACCAATATCTTACTGTGTCCTCTACCTATCGTGATTTGAAGGTGCCAATTCAACTTTAGGTTTCGGTGAGTTGTGTCTACCTCACCAAGCTGCTACTTCTTTCATTCACTCACCGCATGACTGGAACCCGCCGTTACACTGATTAGTGTAACGACCATTGCAGGGATAACATGGTTGACATATGCAACCGTTGGTAATAACTTGTATGAATTGTTGATGTGCACATATCTAGTGTCAATCATGAGGGCTATTCGGGCAGGAATGTACCAATACTATTGTTCACTGATATTGAATTGCTTTTATTTTTTGGTTACTCATTTCAGATTGGCTTCTGCATCAGCAGGTCCTTTACCTCTTGGTGCCACTTACTGTTACAAATAGGTTAGCACACCACTTTTATCATCACAATTTTAGTGTATAGTTACTATTTTCTAGGTCCTGAGGAATTGCCGCGAGATCATTCCTGACTTAACTGGCAAGAAACATGTCGACCACTTGAGACTGAGCGCAACACCCTGCAGCATTATTGAAGTGAGTCGACAACTCCATTTATTTATTTATTTATTTATGGTCTTGTAACGCGCATGAATCAGCCCCGGAGGGGTATCTCCGCGCGTGGCTTCTGAGTGAGTTAGGCAAAATTATAGATCAGAAAAGGCAGAGGGGAGACTAAGTTAGTCCTGTGTAAATAAGTGAGTTTTCAATTGCTTCCTGAAACTCAGAAGGTGATGAGTATGTCTTAGCTGGGGGGGAAGGGAATTCCACAGCATTGGGCCTTTAAGGGAGGGGGCACGGCCACCCTGTCTTGCTCTGTTTACTTTAGGTACATATAGCAACATAGTGTTGCTGGAGCGTAAAAGGCGTCCAGGAGAGTAAGGAAGAAAAATATCCTTCAGGTATTTGGGACCAGAGCCATAGATACATTTATGCATAATACAGCAAAGTTTAAATTGAATCCGCTGTTGCACCATTCTTTTTAATCAGGGGGAAGGCAGGACTATTAAAGTCTAATTTACCTGACTCTTCCCTGTTTTAATTCACACTATTTCACTCTTACACTTCCAAAGCCCCTTACACGCACAGCACCATACGGCAAGGAATGAAAGATCTCTGCCAATGAGCCCCTGCTTAGGGTACCCGTAGGATAGTGCAGCGCCGACCCGACGAGCAGCATGCCCCAAAGATGAAGCATGACACCCAGCAAGCTGGGTGTGAGAGGGCCGGCATTCCAAAAGGAAGGACTTCCCAATCCCTCCCCTTTCTTACCAATACTACCAATGTGTAGATAGGGACCTTTTGCAGTCCCATCTCCTTTTACTCATCCCTCAATTACAAGGAAGTGTATCCCCTTTCTCATTATGTTTAGCAAGGCCATTTATGCTGGACCTCTTTAATAGCCCATAGTCCCCCTCTTTTGTTGGAATGAGAAACGAATGCCATGCACACGTCTCTAGACAAAAGGATATTGTACAGGTACGGGGTTAGAAAATTGGATGAAATACACAGCAAAAGATGGTCCGTTAACTTTTCCCTAATACGGTACCTTTATTGTACGAATTCTTGAAAACGTTAGGAGACAGATGAATGATATTAAGACATCACCAAGACCTATACAATTTAAAGTTTGTGACATTCTGGAATGTAGATACCTTTGAACACAGGAATGAGTCAGGAGCCATTGCAGGGACGATTCAAACTGTTATGTCAAATAATCAAGTGAGGCCTAATTCATCATTTAATAATGTAGAGGGAATTACAGAAACACCTAATAGAGGACCTGTTGGACTTGGCCCTATTTGCAGGGTCATTACTAAACGCTTTGCCTTCCTACTGTATTTTGTCTGACCTGTTTTTGTTAGTTTTATGACTCTGGGCTCTTTACCACTGCTGATCAGTGCTAAAGTGTATATGCTCTCCCTCCTGTAAATGAATGTATTAATTGGTGACTCCATGATTGACTGTTTGGTTTACTTGTCAGACCCTAGTACAGTGCACTGAGTGTGCCCAGGGCGTGTAATTCCAAATGCTACTAGTGGGCTTGCAGCACTGGTTGTGCCACCCACAGAAGCAGCCTTGTAAAATGTGTCTAAGGTCTGCCATTGCAGAGCCTGCGCGCAATCTGGTACTGTCATGCTGACTGGGCAAGTGCACCCACTTGCCTGTCTCTAAACCTTCCCTTTTCTTCATATCAGACACCCCTATGGTAGGCCCAAGGGCAGTGTGCATTGCAAGTATAAGGTAGGACATGCCCTGGTGTGTGTAGCATGTCCTAATAGTGAATTACAGCCATTTTCGTTTTTCACTTTTGCAAGGCTACCTGTTCTCCGTAGGACAGAATGGGCAGTTAGATTAATATGTCTTATAATCCAAACTGACTCAGAGAACATGGTAGAAATTCGAGTTTAGTATGCCATGAACTCAGAATGATAAAATACATCTTTTAGTGAAGTTGGCTTTAACATTCTGTGTTTGAAAATACCACTTTTAGAAAGTAGGTATTTTCTTGTCTAACTATCCAAACCTGCCTCTGCTAGGTCGTGTATTCCTTGTCTGGAGTTTGAGTGACAGGGCTAGGGAATTCCAGGAGACAGAATGAGTCAAACCAGTGATGAATACAGAGATCTGCATATAGATGGGTGGGAGGAGGTGCACCTGGGACCTGAATAGGAAAGTTCTGGCTTCACCCTCTGTGGTGCGTCTGATGTCTCTGCCCTGCACAGTGAAAGAAGAGAAGGAATCATGTCAACAAAGTGCTCCAGGGCTATGCTTTCCCTCCGCAATGCTGGCTCCACCTCCTGTGGGGCGTCTGATGTTTCTGCCCTGCACTGTGAAAGGAAAGAAGGAGTCATGTAAACAGAGTGCTCCAGAACTGGTTTTGCCTCAACAAAGGCCCCCCCACCCCTCAGAGGACAAAGGATTTTGGGGTATAAATATTGGGACCCTGATCCCAAGAAATTAGATCACTTTTGGACTACAAGAAGAAACCTCTGCTGAGGAGAGGAACCTGAAGAAACTGAGGAGAGACTATTCCTAAGCTGACGTGCTGCTTAGGGGATTGGCCTGCAGTGGTTGCCTGACTGCCAAAGAGAGGAGAAAGAACTTTGTGTGCTTTGCTTTCAACTTGTGAAGGATCTCCAAGGGCTTGCCTCCTGCTGAAGTCTCAGGGGCAACAAACTTCAACCTCCAGCTCCCCAGAGTTCTTTGGAAGTGCCTGCTGCTGTTTTGGTCCTTCTGAGGGACTGCGTGTCGCAAGGAGCTGGAGCGCAACTGAACGAGGAAGAAGCGTGTCACCATCGCTGCTGCTGCCGCCGCATCTCTGAACATAGGTGTCGTTGATGTAGCTGTCTCATTGCACCTCATTGAGAGAAGTGTCTCGCAACAAAGAGGAAGCGTGTCACCGTCACTGCTGCCTGCCATCGCATCTCTGAACAAGGGTGTTACCGCTGGAGCTGTTGCATTGCACCACATCGAGGGAAGGGTCTCGCAACGAGGAAGAAGCAGCTCGCCATCGCTGTTGCTGCCGTCGCACTTCTGAACAAGGGTGTCGCCGGTGGAACTGTCGTATTGCACCGCATCGAGGAAAGCGCCTCGCATCCCAGTAGAAGTGCGCCACCGTCGGAGTTGCTTCTGTCGCATTTCTGAATAAGGATGTCACCGCTGTAGTTGTCCCATGCTTCACACAATAGTGGGAGAAGAGTGTTGCAGCTGAAGCTGTTGCTGTCGCATCACTGAACAAGTGTGTCGCTGCTGCTGTCCACGTATCGACAAGAGAACTTCTCGCATCCCCGGAGAAGTGTGCCGCATCTGGAAGATATTCACGTCTTTATTCCTCTGCTCCGGAACTTTGACGCATTTCCATCGCTGCCACATTGCTTGTTGTGGAAGCGCAACGCATCGTAAGGTACATTGACGCAAAGTGTTGCACCTCAAGAACTGAACTGAACTAAGCTAAAACTACCATCTTAAAGTACAGTATTGTGGATTTTTGTCGTTTAATGGTCTTGTGCTAAATCTATATAAAGTATTCTTATTTTTTAATGTGTGCAGTGGCGGCTGGTGACATTTGAAAGTGGTGAAGCGTAAAATTGTCGGATTGCACTGCGGCGAGCAAGCGAGCCTGAGCAACCTAATTTTGAAAAAAGAGTGGGAAAATGGTGCATTTTCAAGCAAATTTTAGGAAGCAGGAAGGTTAATAAAGCAATATTTATTTATTTATTTATTTATTTTTTGCACTTATAATGCGCACAGATACCCACAAAGGGTTTCCCGGCGCAAAATAGGAAAGCTGAGAACACAGAAAACACAGAACAGCAGCCCAATTAAGACCACAATTATTTATCAAAAAGCCAGGTCTTTATGCCTTTCTTAAAGCTGGCGAGATTTACCTCCTTACGCAGGGTTAGGGGCAGAGAGTTCCAGAGAACTGGTCCCAGATGGGAAAAAGACTTTCCCCCCATACGGGCCAGTTTAAATCTAGGAACCACAAAGTTAGCTCCATTTGAAGAGCGGAGGTTTCGTTCAGGAACATAGGGCCTAACCAGATTCTGCAGGTACTTTGGTGCGGTCCCTGCCTTGATCTTAAACATATAGGTCAATGCTTTGAACCGGACCCGGTTCTCAACTCTAAGCCAGTGCAGGTCCTTTAGGTGCTTCGAGATCCTAGCTGTCCTAGGGATCTTACATAGCAGCCTGGCAGCGGAATTCTGGACCAGTTGGAGCCGCCTAATCACAGCTAAGTTGGAGCCCAGGTACAAGATGTTACCGTAGTCAAGCCTAGATGTAATCAGTGCATTGACTACGGTCTTCTGGGTATCCATAGGCAGCATCCAAATGATCTTCCGCAACCATTTAAGGATGGTGAAGCACGTACCAGCTACTTTGTTTACCTGCTGTTTCATCGATAGGGAGTCATCGATGCATACCCCTAAGTTTCTGACTTGAGTGGCCGGGCTGGGAAAAGCACCCAGGGAAGGCGGCCAGTGGGTATCCTGCCATAGATCTCTCTTTTTACCTAGGAGAAGAATCTCAGTCTTCTCCCCATTAAGCTTCAGCTGATTAGTTGACATCCAGCTGAAGACTTCCTGAAGGTCTAATTTCAACGCAGAGGGGGATGAGGGCTTTGAGTTGGTGAGAGAAAAAATAATCTGCGAATCATCCGCATATGTCATAAGTTCTAGGCCTACTCGCTCTGCTAAATCGGCGAGAGGGCGGAGATACAGATTAAAAAATAACGGGCTCAGAATTGAGCCCTGAGGCACGCCATGTGGAGAAAGAAAGGTGTCTGACTGAGCTTGCGAGGACGAGATTTGAAACGTCCGGTTGCTCAAGTAAGATGCGATCCAGTCAAGCGCTTTCCCTCCGACACCATCATCACTCAGCCTAGCAAGTAGTCTGTTGTGTGAGATGGTGTCGAAGGCCGCACTTAGATCAAGTAAGACAAGAGCAACCGTTTGCCCCTCGTCCAAGAGTCCCCTGATCTTCTCGGTGACTCCCAAGAGGGCGGACTCTGTGGAATGGCCCGCCCTAAAACCTGACTGAGAAAAATGGAGAAGGTTATTGTTCTCCGTGTATATTGAGAGTACACCGTGAATATGCTTCTCTAAGATCTTTGAGAATGCAGGTAGCAGGGAAATTGGGCGGTAGACTGTATAATAAGACTGAATTATTTATCATTTAAAAAATCGCCAATTTTTATGAGCTATAGAGGACAATCTTTGCGTATGCTGATGTTATCATTTGCCCATATTAACCTTAGAACACACACACTCTCGTAATGGTTTTACCTATACAATAAATACACTCATCGACTGTGCAGTGCTGGGAAAGAGCAGGCTGGACCTGACTGTGTCAGTCGCAGCCACTTAGCTCTGACTTGCAAGTAGGCACACAGCCCACTGAGCTACCATGATGGCCTCCTATGGCAATGTTATTTGCCACTCGTGACACAGCCTTGACCAGACAATCCCCTGCTTTAAATGGGGCCTATGACAACCTTCCTATGCCGTTCTGAGTTTAGGTGAAGGTTTGTACGGCTGCCGCTGGTACTGGTTTGAAAGATCTGACATCCGCAGCTTTCACTGGAACTACTGTGCAATTCAGACACACTTACTCTGAAAACTGAAACCCTGCTAAGGTCCCACATATTAAACCTTTCAACAATCACCAGGTTACTCCCTTCAACTCTCTGCGCATTCTGAAACACTTTCTTCAGTGAGACCCCCAGAGAGGCATTCTGGTACCTGCAGTTTTTCACACCACATCAGACATCAAGGTTAGTATTTTGAAGTTGTTTTCTAGTGAGACTCTGGGGTATTCTTGTTCCTTCAGCCATTCACATCACAACCTTTCCTGTATTTTCTCAACTTAAAGTCAATATAAAATGAATCTAATTAATCACCTTAGATACGTCATTACAATACACACTGATGCCACAAATTAAAATATACTTCAGGTATCAGATGTACACCTCACCCCGCCCACGACAAAGACATGCTCGTTTGATCTCAAGATGACTAAAACTGACAGGATGCCAGGCCAGGCAGCGTGAGCAAGCACTTCCCTGCACTCTTCTTTGACCGGTGCGTGCTGGTAGCTTACCCCATACTACGAACGAACAGCACACCTGCGAGATTTTCTGATGCATCCGAGAGGCCGGCGGTGTGGAAATTAGCAAAATTAATGTACCTAAGCGGCGTTCATTTGCCCTCTCCCGTCCCCCTCCCTGTAGACACCACGTATACCCTGAAATATTGACCGTATCACTCCGCCAGTAAAAGCCCGTGCCCATATGTACCTGACAGCCATTTTAGGCACCTTGGCCTCTTGCCCACTCATTAGAATCACTGGCTTCCCTCCTGCGCGCATTTGAGCACCCCCCTCCCACTCTCACATGCATAGACCATGAAACCCAGCACTCTGCGCGACCCTGCTATGAAAGGCAACCCTCCTGCTTGACCCAGGCACCCCCCATTTCCCTCTTGAAGAAGCATCCTTCGCCTCAGCTGACATAGCCCCCCCAGCTGTATCTGACTGCCCCTGTTCTCTCATGTACGGGTCATAAGATCTCTCTCTCTCTGTGCGACTCTGACCCTGCGCGCACCCTGACCCCCTCCTTCTCCCTCACATGGACAAGTCATAAACCTTCCTCCTCTGCAAGACCCTGTCCTTGGGAGTCACGGCCGCGCCTGACCAACACCTCCTTTCCTTCCATGAATGCCCCTCTGTTGACGAGCCTTCCCTCCGCGCTCGATTGTCCACGTGGCATGAATACCACTCCTTTGATGACCCCTTCCCCCGAGTCCGGCTGACCACACATGTCCGAGGCCATCGCCTGAGTCAGGGGATACCATTTACTGCCCTATTTGTATGCCACTATTGACCCTAGCCACCCCACCCCCTGGGCTATGATCAGGCGTACACATCCTAAACAGTTGACGGAACACTCAGCTGCGTGATTGCCTTCCCCTCTTATCAGCAGGTCAAGGGTCCCCATTGTGAACACATGTGGGGTAGGATCACCACAAGGATTATAGGGATGTTCTTCTCTTGCGTCATACAGCCCTGATTGTGTTATCGAGTGTTCTGTAAGGTATAAAACCAAGAGTCTCAGCTCACTTGTTAGAGCACCTCCCGATGGCACCTTGTTTCGTGTCTGACATGACAGGCTCTCCTCATGAGAATTAAACTCTGTTCTTGATTCCTGCTTCCAGCGCCCGTCTCTTTATTTGGGTAACTATTCAACATGGGAACTAAGAGGTGGTTTGCGCCAGCGGCCTGGGCATCGATAGGGTTCTGGGCTCTGTTTCCACAATTGGCGTCCCAACGCGGGGTCCATCAGTGACGTAAGGTCCAGTAAGAGAGATCCAGACGATGAGGTGAACATCTAAATGATCGGAGTATACATGCCTTGAGAGGGCCCTCGTCCGGCTGCCGATTGAATGAACTTCACCTATTCTGAACGGACCTCTCTTGAGTGACCTACTGTCCTGACTGGAATCCCACAGGACTGCTGCGGTAAAATCATGGAGTAAGAGAACGATCGGGCGCTGGAAGGAGGAAGGCGAAGAACTGCCCACACGGTCCGGTCCGGGTAAGGTCGCGTAAATGCGACAAATTGTGAAATGATTGTTTTGGATAATACTAGTATTACGCTTTGTTGAAACCCTCTGGAGATTCACCGTCTGCAAACGGAGAAAACAACAGGCTCTCCCTTTGCAAGCAGTGAAGGATAGGTAACGCAGACTTTTGTCCCCGTTGTAATCCGTCGTGCCTACCTTCCTCCCCCACTGTTTCCCGAACTGTCGTTCGTGGATTATTGTCTGGAGATTCTTTGTCTGCAAACAGGGAGGAACAAGGTCTCTCTTTGCAGGTAGAGAAAGAGTAGGTAACGATAACTTTTCGTGCCCACTTATTCTCCCCACTGATTGTATTGACCGAACATTGATTGTTCGGTATTGGTTCGTTTGAGGTATTCACCGCCGCCAAACAACGGAGAATAGAAATATTCCGCCTAGTCTTTGCCCGCTGTGATAAGATAGGTAATGCAGATCTTTGTCCCCGTTGTAATCCGTCATGCCTATCTTCTCCCCACTGGTTGGTAGCCTGTTTAGCCCGGACCGCTTATTAGAGATGAACCACCCAGCTCCACTGGAGGGTACACCTAATGAGGACATGTTCATTAAGTGTGGACTAGTCGCTATAGCTTATAATAGGTTATGGCATAAAAATACAAGAAAAAGAGTTGAGCGAAATCAGTAGGCCACTGATGAGTTATCAACTTCGCTAAAAAAAATGAAATAAGAAATGTTAGAAATAACTTGCAATAAGAAACATAAAAATGGCGAGGGAAGACAAGCTTGACACCAAGGCAGCCACGAGGTAGCTAGGCTCCATTGCCTACTCCTGCTCCAAACATGTCTGCCTCATTGCCCGCCACGCCCAAATAACGGTCACATGAGATAGAAACAATTCAATAGGTACCTACCCCCATTCCGGAAGCTCCCGAAGTGCAACAGGTCCGCGGTTACGCCCATCCGGAAGGCGAGGCCTCGAGGCACGAGGGGCCCGCCTGGCCACGGTCAGAAGGAGATGATGTTGGGCAGGCGGTCCAAAGAATGGCAGAGTCCTCTCCTTCTCTCCTGCTGCCCTGCGGGCCACGGGGGGGGGGCTGTCTTGCCTCAGCCACCGACCCCCCCCCCTTCTGTCTCCCGCCTGGTCCGACCCACGAAGAAGGCCGAAGCCAAAAGCGAGAATGGCGGAGCTTGCAAGTAGTCCCGCCACATGTCAAATCCCTGGATAGTTCCAGGTAGTGCCGCCACATGTCGACGCCTGGACAGTTCCAGGTAGTCCCGCCACATGTCGACGAGAAAAGGGGGGGATGTCTTGCCGCAGCCACCGACCCCCCCCCCCATCTTCAATGGCTGGCACGGCCAATATCGAAACGACGGAGCCGAGGAACGGCGCGGGGTCGCTGGAAGGGGGAGGTGACGCGAACGAGCCTCCCCCACCTCCCTCCAGGTGGAGGCTTCCAGCGACACCCCAATGCTCTTACTTAAAGAGGGTCAACATCAAAAAGCGGTCTTCTGCCCTGGACGGGCGCACGCCCCATGTCTGTTCTTCTCCTCAACCTTGAATATTCTATAAGAGCCGGGGGGCACCCCGATCCCTCCGCATGGGCGCCCCCGTCCCCCTCACTGGGAACCGCGACATCGACGCACTCCTGCCAGCGCCAGCTTCAGTTTGGAAATGGCTAAGGTGCAGCCACGGCACAGACTTGTTCAGTTCCGGAGGAACACCAGAATGACCCGGTAGGAAAATTGTTGCCGCCCTCCCCACTCTTTGACTATCGTTAGACTGTTACCACATGATTCAAAACTTTTTGAACTTCCAACGGAAGGCCCCGGTCCGACCACGAATCATTGGAGACATTCTGACTGTGCTGGAACTCGCCTGACCCCACCCAAAGATGGCGCCGACATAAAATGAAACGTTTTGAATAAACTTTGTTGCACCCTGATTGCGCAGCCTTTTGTCCCGAGATATATGCGCAGTTTTTGGATAATGAAATTAGATATGAAGGTTATTAAGTATGTGCTTGGACAATGAACTGACTTAGAGTGGGTACTGATTATAATATGGAAAATGAATTGGTGCAATTTAGGTAACGAATGAACTTGGATAATGAATTTATGAATTTATTAAAGATGAATTACTGACGTACATCATGCTTGCTCTGTAGGGAAGTTTAACGCGATTTTATTACACTGCTGCACTTTATGCAATAAACTGCCACCTATTTCGTTCTTCTTATGTACAGTTTCAATCTGCTTTGTAGCCGGCCCACCGAGTTGTAGGCCTGTATTTGTACATCAACACTTTTTATTAAAAGTATTTTGAAAAAGAAAGCATGGTTGTAGCAGTTGCATTAATGCGTTTTGGATGTCTTACTACTGTGAACGAAGAATAAGTATGATGAAAGATGTAGACTCAAAAGGGATCAGATATTTAGCAGCTACATTGCGTGTCACAGGCAGCCAGAAAAGTGTTTTGGACACCCTTAAAACGACACCACGGAAATGCCACCTGACCGCCGCCTTTGCACCCGACGAAAAGGGGTTACGACCAAGTAGCTCATGTAGATACGCAGATCACCAATGATTATCTATCTGACACCCCTGGTCCCTCTGGGCTTAAACGCCGAGATGATAAAGAAAGGCGGTACGTGGAGATAGGTCGAGTAAGTGGTAAGTAAAGGCATTTTCGGACTACGGCATGTTGATGTACTTTGAATGCTGTCCCCCACCCCTTCTTCTTCCTCCCTTCTGCAGGTCACGTCAGAACGACGGATGAAGTGTGGGAAAGCGACGGTCGAACCACCGACGAAAAGGGAAAGAGGGGATAAGTGTATAATCCTCATAACGATAAGTTTAAAAAAAAAAAAAAAAAAAAGACGTAGACTTAAACATGACTGTTCCTCCTTAGAACATAGCGACTGAGAGGATGGACTGACATAGGAACTGGACAGGTACTGAATGACGGAAAATTGACTAGAAATGACGTGTTAAATAATGTGACTGGACGTTTGACTAGGTAGGGAAAGGACAAAGCAAAATATACGGGTAAGGGTTGCCACGGCACCACCCGTCTAGGAAGTTAGAAATGTTGCTGATGTTCAAAATGCACTGCCCCCCTTTTTTTCACACTCTTATAGATATAGCCAAGCTGCCCGACGGTTCTCCTGATCAATACTTGCCGTTGCCTCAGCCTGGAGAACTTCCCGCCAAAGGAAGGGACTGAAAAATGGTTTAAGATCCAACCATGGGTAAAAAGCACGACCAGGTTAATTTCTGATCGACTAACCGAGGTGTAAGTATTGGCAATTGAGAACGCTCGAAGAAATAACAAGCGAGAGGAAAAGGGAGGGAAAGGTAAAAAGAACTAAGCACGTAGATAAATAGGATAGTAAAGATAGGAAGGATATAAAAAAAAAAAAAATATATATATATATATATAATAATATGGATTTTGTTGGCCAACTATTGTTTTCTGTTTTGTCGTGAATGTCTTATATATATGTAAAACATGTACTGTCTTCCTCTGTCTGAGTTCGTGTGTGTGTACTGTAGGGGTTTATGTTCTCCCTATGTTTGCGTCTCTCCGTTATCTGACCCCCTGCTGTTCTGTGTTGTGAACGCACTAAATGACCTATTTTTGTACACATCTCTCTGTCTTTCTCTATCTCTATCCCACCTTTTTCCTCTCTATATCTCTCTCTCTCTCTCTCTCTCTCTCTCTCTCTCTCTCTCTCTCTCTCTCTCTCTCTCTCTACATGTCATACGTGTACCAAATGGCTCGTTTAGATTGCGGATGACTCTCGCTCTCTATGGGAGTCTCCCTATTTCCTCTTCCTTTGTATGGTAAAGTTGTGCCTCGCTGGCACTAGTCTGATTGAAAACTTATTGAACGCGAAGGTGTTCAGCGAAATTGACCGAAACTAAAATGATTGTATCTCGCCATATTACTACCTCTCCTTTCTGCAAAAATGAATGAACTTGAATTGGCTGAGAAGGAAAGGACAGGTAAGACGACTAAGGTCCCCCAATCTGACCATTTATAGGGGAACTGTATGTCAATGGCACCTTATTTTTCTGTTCATCAGAGACGAACACCAACGTCTAGATTGACCCCCAATGCCCAGATTGCCCCACCCCCTTTTGCACCCAAGTGCGAGCGCCCGAAGCATCCCCGCCCCATTTGATAGACCCCAGCTGCTGTCCCGGATATAAACATGATGACCATGAGTAACTGTCGTCCCTCGAGAAAAACCTGTTTTACCCTGACTCTCGATGATAGCGCCCCCGCCCTGTTTGAAAAGGTTAGCCAGCCTTGAAGGGAAATGTTCCGAAATGTTGAATATGATGAAATGCACAGTTGATGGGAATCTTATTTATCCTCACTTGAGTTATAAATAGGACGATGAATAAACTTGGCATGAACTCAGTAGGAATGCCGACATATGCACTGCTTGGTAATAGACCTCTGACTGTGACCGATGAGCGTATCTCCCAAGTGCGTTGGATTGAGGGAGGAATTCACATGCATAAATGTCTTCTCCTGACCAGTTCTCTAAAGCTTGTTTTGTACCTATTTCAAAGATATACGATCACCGGAGGAGAAGGGTCGGACGTGACACACAGCCTAGCTGCAGATCTTGAGACACATGTGACCTCGACCAAAGGTGGAGCTGCAGCGCAACAAGATGCGGGACGAGACAGCAATTTCAAACGTGGAAAATGAAACTTGACGGGCTGCCCTGAAGCCCTCCGTCTGCTAACCCACGTGTGCCTGGAGTCTCCGTCCCCCTTCTTTGGGCCCGATTGATGGGCCTGCCTGCTTGTTATCCTTTGCTCCCTTGGTCCCTTTTGTGTGTCCCAGGAACTCTGACCCAACTCCGCTCTCTCTCCTATCGACTGTTTGAACAACCCACACCCTCTTTTCCATGTGACCTCACGCCCAAAGGAAGAAAGGCATTCAGGTGGGAATAGGGTGTTGCCACGGAAATATAGGTGCCGAGCATAAGGCGCCGTTAAACGGATTGTTTAGGGAACAGGACTGTGGTCTAACAGCAGAGGACTGACCGCACCCTGCAACGCGTAAGGATAGAACCGAGCTGGACCTATAGCTCCACCGCCGGTGCTCAACAGCGCCAACGAAAGGACACGGACTAGAGCCTACCAGTGATGGCTCACTGATAAAAGACACTGTGGCGAAGAGACTTTGTATATTGAACTGATTCCGCCCTCAACTGCTTGGTCAAAATGTTCATTGGTCACATTTTTAAGTCAGAAACATTTATGCTATGTAGTGCTTTTGAAATGATAGGAACTCGACAAATGCAATTTCCTATGTGCTGCATTCTGCCCATCACATCAACTGTTCATGATTTTTATGCAATATGTTAGTATTGACAAATGCTATTTCATCAACCACATGTTTATATGTACGCCCCTTAACTAGGAAGGATAGGAAAATGAACTCGCTTATGTTAAAAGCGGCGACTGTGGAAATTAGCAAAATTAATGTACCTAAGCGGCGTTCATTTGCCCTCTCCCGTCCCCCTCCCTGTAGACACCACGTATACCCTGAAATATTGACCGTATCACTCCGCCAGTAAAAGCCCGTGCCCATATGTACCTGACAGCCATTTTAGGCACCTTGGCCTCTTGCCCACTCATTAGAATCACTGGCTTCCCTCCTGCGCGCATTTGAGCACCCCCCTCCCACTCTCACATGCATAGACCATGAAACCCAGCACTCTGCGCGACCCTGCTATGAAAGGCAACCCTCCTGCTTGACCCAGGCACCCCCCATTTCCCTCTTGAAGAAGCATCCTTCGCCTCAGCTGACATAGCCCCCCCAGCTGTATCTGACTGCCCCTGTTCTCTCATGTACGGGTCATAAGATCTCTCTCTCTCTGTGCGACTCTGACCCTGCGCGCACCCTGACCCCATCCTTCTCCCTCACATGGACAAGTCATAAACCTTCCTCCTCTGCAAGACCCTGTCCTTGGGAGTCACGGCCGCGCCTGACCAACACCTCCTTTCCTTCCATGAATGCCCCTCTGTTGACGAGCCTTCCCTCCGCGCTCGATTGTCCACGTGGCATGAATACCACTCCTTTGATGACCCCTTCCCCCGAGTCCGGCTGACCACACATGTCCGAGGCCATCGCCTGAGTCAGGGGATACCATTTACTGCCCTATTTGTATGCCACTATTGACCCTAGCCACCCCACCCCCTGGGCTATGATCAGGCGTACACATCCTAAACAGTTGACGGAACACTCAGCTGCGTGATTGCCTTCCCCTCTTATCAGCAGGTCAAGGGTCCCCATTGTGAACACATGTGGGGTAGGATCACCACGAGGATTATAGGGATGTTCTTCTCTTGCGTCATACAGCCCTGATTGTGTTATCGAGTGTTCTGTAAGGTATAAAACCAAGAGTCTCAGCTCACTTGTTAGAGCACCTCCCGATGGCACCTTGTTTCGTGTCTGACATGACAGGCTCTCCTCATGAGAATTAAACTCTGTTCTTGATTCCTGCTTCCAGCGCCCGTCTCTTTATTTGGGTAACTATTCAACATGGGAACTAAGAGGTGGTTTGCGCCAGCGGCCTGGGCATCGATAGGGTTCTGGGCTCTGTTTCCACAGCGGGGTTGGAGATGAGTCAGTTACACACCACTGACATCCCTCCTTTGCCCCACTTTTCAACAGCTGAAAACTCCGATCGGAGAGGCTTGAATGCGGCATTAACCCTAGCTCCCTCTTCCGCTGGCACACTAGTTATGGGACGACATTTTCCTTCAATGAGAAAGTGGAAAACTCATACACTTTTGTAACCGCCTTGAAAAAGATTGACGTCGGCGTCACGTTATTTATATCTTATAGATCTCCATGACAAACGAGTACTGGCTCTGCCTCACACGCCAGTGTTTCCACATTCCGAAAGCTGACCTCCCTTTGACCATCATGCCACTTGGAGGCCCTTTCACCTGAACATCCATTCCAGTAGCCTTTGACATAGCCAACAACAAGCTGCCCTCTGAGCCGGTTCTCTGACCTGCTGCATTCCCTATTGACAAAAACGTTATATACCTCACAGGGCCGTTTAATAAATCCTCACGTCTGGTTTATCTGATGACTGGGTGTTTAAGCCAGCACTGTAAGACTAGGAGAGGCACGTCGACGTCGCTCGGAGACCATAACATACCTCGACGGGGTTAATGAAACAAACAACCGAAAATAAACTCAAGTCAGGTTTTGTCAATTTGACGTCACAATGCAGTTTTTGCACAGCTGCCAACCAGGTCTCGAGCAGGAAATAAAACTCAGGCATCCGCTTGATGAAGCAAGCCTTTAATGTTGAATAAATAATGATAACGGCAAACATAGGCTTATGAACCCCTCTGCACATTACCTCGTGGGACATCTGCTCGGGTTCCTGTTAAAAAACTCACCTCGCTTCAGTTCATGGAACAGCAGGCAGAGTGTAGAAGGAATTGAAACAGGGAGGGAGGGGCGCAGGCAATGACTGAATACACACTGTACTGGGGAATAAGAAGGCAGAAAACTTACCTGACCGCCGGTCAGCGCCGCGTCTTCTAGGCCCTTGGCACCTTCACTGGAGCGGAAAGCGGAAACCCCGCCCTCCATCCTCAGCCAATCCTGGAGCTGGAGCAGCACCAGAATTACAAAACAACAATGGGAGAAGTAGGGAGATTCAAAGGCACTCTCTCAGTCCCCGGTTAGATACAAGTAAACAAAAACAGAGAGGTAAAATCGGTCTCAGAACAGCCACAGAGACGGAGCGAGAAAGATAGGAATCACACACTCACTTTGAGTGGAAAGGAAAGCCCTCACACACCGACCTAGTCAGTGTCATGCTTCATCACTGGGCCCCACCAAAGAGGCCGAGTGCCTCTTTGGTGTGCTGCGACGCCAGAAAGACTGCGGAGCTGGTTGTGTGAAAAGGGCGTGCTGTGAGGGTAACTAAAATTAAAAGTGCCGAAAAGGGTATCAAGAAAAAAGTTTAATGAGTGATCCCTAAGACACAAGTGAAGAGTATTATGTGTCTGAATTTAGCTGCCAAGGTTTTAGGATTGGTTAAATTCAGAAAGAATACTTAAGTCAGTCAACATGTTTCTGCCATATGGGTGGTTTCAATTTACCAAGGCATTCATCAGGACTAAACCCCGGCGGTATGGACTTTCTAATCGTCCACCCTAACCTGGGGACGTGAAAGTGAAAATATTAAAAAGGTGAAAAAAGTGCTTAGAAAAAGTAGAAGAGCGAGTCGCTCATTCCGAAAAATGCTCCAAATTGTGGAGTATCTCAGCACTTTAAAACAGGGCGCTACTTGCACCATGGGTCTTGGGAGGTGGGTTGGAGCATGCCTGGCACATCGCCCTCAACGCTCTCAACCCGCAGTGAACCTGGGTTTCGCCTCAAAACCGGACCCCGATGACCAGCACCAGAATTGACACAGGGCATGGTTGCTTTCTGCCCGCCTGCCCATTAGGAGAGCGAGGTTTCGCTCTCCTATGGGCATGCGCCAACCGAGCAGGCACAAGTGCGCATGAGTGGGCAAGGCTGAAAATGTGCCCTCCGTCCCCACTCATGCGCACCTGTGTTGCTGCCGGCCCCTGACAATGCCTGTCAGTCAACATGACACAGGACCGCCCACCCCCTTCAGACTCTGAAGAGGGTGGGCGGTCCTGCATCATGCTAATTGACAGGCATTGTCCCTCGGCGTCTTTGAACTTAAGTAAACTGAGAGTTTACTTCAGTTCAGAGAGACACCGAGATAGCTGCGGGTGCGGGCGGGGGGGCAAAGCCCTAACGCCCCCAATGGACGCACCGCCACTGCCTGTGTGGTGTCCTTTTGTAGTGTTATCACTGGTTTACTGTATGTGGTCACACATGCTTTACACACTGCCTCCGACATAATCCTGTCCGCTCGTGCCAAGCTACCAAAGGGGTGAGCAGGGGTTATTTTAAGAGTGTACCCCCTTACCCTGACTAGAAGCAAGGGTCCCTATTTGTCACAAGTGCCTACCTGTGCCAACTAGAAACCCCCAAATCTAACATTGGTGGTCAGCAGCGAGGATTCGGGACATGCATTTGGGACTCATGTACAGTGACTGGTGAACACTACTTAGTGAGTGCAAACCATAACGCAATCACATACTGTTTTTTTGTTCTATGGTGTCCTCCTGAATGTATTTCTGAAACTATATCTATGGTTACCTGTTGCAAAATGGAACTTAACTTCTGGCACATGTTTGTCTACACAATGAAGGAGCTACGTGTATTTTGCAAGGAAAGGGGGCTGCCTGTGAAGAGAAGGTCCTGGGAGGATATAGAGGCATCCCTATTTCAGTATGAGTTACCCAGCTGGAAGGCAACACTGCCAGTTGAGTCTGAGAAGGAGGAATTCTCTAAAAGTAAGGGAGAAATTGAAAAAGATAGCTGGCTTCTGGCTCATGAGCAGAGGATGAGAGAAATTGACAAAGAGCTTAGGAAGCTTGATGCAAACCCTAGAAATGTATTAATGTCTAACCAATGGGAACATTAGCCTACACCACCAAAGGGAGGCACAAAACATTTTTTGAAAACTGTTCTTACTTTTCAGGTTTCAACGTATCCAATTTAGAATCATTTTACTTTAAAAATGTTAATAGGACAGGAATGAAAAGTATTTTGACAAACACCAAAGAGATTTATTCTGCAGCCCTTTATGCCCAACTGTCTAGTCATGGTTTTGACTTTTGGAAAGACAACATTGAGACAAAAACTGTTTGGGGTACTAAAGATTGGCAAGTACAGGGGGTAGAAGCATTATTTAGAGCCTGCATCATCCCTGAAAAAATCATGTTTTTGAATGACACTGTCCAACAGACGTCTTGCCCTGGGTTAGCCAAGATTAAAGACATGAACAAACCGTCCATACCTAAACCTATATTATTATTATTATTATTATTATGCTGTTTTATAACGCGCTCAATTACTGCCGGAGTATTCTGGCGCGAAATTCTTGCTAGCACTAACACTTCAGAGGGGGAGGTCGACGTACATACTATTTTGCATCAAAACAGAACAGATCCTGATTGGAAAAAATGGTTGATCTGGCCCACATACTCAAACAACTGTCAAGATAGACTTCTGAACAAAACCCAGGGTTTCAAATTCATAGGCCAGACCCAAGATATGTTCAAAGACAGCATCCTGGAATATTAACAACATACAGTGTAGGGAAGCTTTGCCTTGATTGGCTACAAAGATCTACACTTAAAGATGTTAAGCAACACTTACTTAAAGATGACGCTGAGAATTCTTGTTAGGACCAAGAACACTGCGTCATTAACGTTTTATATATGCCAGTATCTATGCATTTTTAATGAAGCATGGAAGATTACGCAAGCAGAGACTGCAGAAAGAATACGAGAAATGTATATTATTAATTTAGAGAAAACTCTCTCTGTAGTTGACAATGGGTTAACGACTCTGTCATCCAGGATATATTCATTGGACAGCATAGTGTCTTCTGCCATAGACATTATCGAACAGGACTTTGTCATGTTGCAACATGGTCAGTCGCAATTACGTTCTATCATGCTATTAGGCTGTACGTTGCAAAACCTTTGTTCAGGCTTGGTGCCTTGGCGTTTATTCAATACTACGTCACTGTTTTTAGAATTCAATCGCACTAATAAACAGATGAAATTGGCGCAAAGGGGAGCAGACTATACAATGCTGAGCATTGAAAAACTGGAAAGATTGTCATTTACAGTAGCAGAAAAGCCAGCTACTGAATGAATTTTACATGGAACAATAACTCTGCCTGTTACAATTTTCCATTTTCAATATTGCCTAAAACACATAACAGCAGGCACATCTGAAAGGTTGGGTAAAGAATGCATCAAGACATCCTGGGAATTAATGTATACACACAGATGTTGGAGTGGGGGGCGTGAAGTGTTTATTAGCGGGAAAAACTGTGAAAATGCACTAAGCGGTTCTCTCCTTTGTCAGGGTATAAGTCTACATGGGGCCTGTGATGGTTCCTCTTACAACTTATCCTGCCACCTTGAGGAAATATAAATTTTATGGTCAAGAAATGTTCCCTAACGTGTACCCCACCGTCTCCATGTACGAGCTTAAAGTGCATGTAACTTCCCTCCTGTGCCAGCTATGAAGACGCAAATACATTTGCGTCCAACGTTAACATGTCCTCTTTCAGATCCACCTTGAATGGATTGAATATTCCGTTCCTAAATATGCCGTGCCAACGTCTTTATGTAGTGTACTTTACACGTTTTTCAGCTCTGGCGAAGTAGGCCCTGAATTCTGCCATCAAGCCTTTTCCTGCCTTTTGACTCTGAACGCCTCAGCCTGAGCTGCCTCTGTACCCGTGACCCTTGCCTTACTCCCTGTGCGGCTAACGGCGCTTAGCCCAGCCTGCTGCCTGCCAAGACTGTATTCAACCTTCGAATTATCTGTTCCGCTCCTCAGAGATACATTCCTGCCTACTAGTTCAAGTAAACATCTTGCCAGCTGCAGAGCAAAGGGCCCGGCCTCACTGTCTCCGTGCAAGTAATTCATAGCTCCTGTTACCATGGTAGGCCCATGCCCCCCGCATCTCATGCAGACACGTAGACGCTTATGCACGCACTCACAGTCAGTATAGAATAGCCTCTGCCCAAGAGACCTCTCCCTCTAGATAATATGGTTCCCAAACATCAGATATCCGATATGATATAGGTACGAGTTGATCCGACATGCCAGACTTCTGTCTCTTTCCGCTAGTGTAAATGTCAAGTCCCCTGCACCCTCCAGCTCCACGTCAATCACACGTCATGCAGCTGCGCGCGCATCCAGATTTCAGATTTCTGCTGACATTGCAAGATTCTGCTATGTACCCACCTACTTGTGACACCTTCATGTGACGTTTCTAGCACACACGCCTAGTTCACGCCTTTTTGATTACGTATTGCTAACACGTGTATGCTTTTATCTTGTCTCACTCAGCTGTTATGCCTTCTGTATTGATATCTATTGTATGATTTAAGTATAAAAGTTATGTCTTGTCAATAAAGTATGCTCTATCCCTTCCTGAACCCCAGTGGTGTCAGGAATCCGATATCCGGTTCTAGAACCATTCCTTTTTAAGGAATAAAACCCCTAAGAACTCTAACACCACGGACTCTGCGTCTTTCTTTCCGATTGAGTTATTTTTGTTTAAGTACTTACCTGCATAGAAATTAGGACGGTAAATCAAATATTTACCACATTATTTTGGCGCCCGAACAGGGACCCCTCCCCCACCTCACGCGCCGGTTGGTGCGTTGCAACCTTTGCCCCCTGCCATAAGTCAAGACGGACAATTACGCATACCCGCAGGATTTCCTGTATCTCCCTCTGGCCCACGGAGGTGACGGAGACTGCGATCAGCACCCAGACGAGGCGGTGAGGAGTGCGGAGGATCCCGACCAGAGCCTAGCCAAAAGAAGCAAGGTCCGAGGTGTCAAGAGGCCCACCAGTTTCCGAAGTATCCACGTGTCGAGTCGAGTCGAGCCGAGTCCGGTCCAGTCCAGTCGAGTTTTCCGAGGCCTTCTGTTCCGTGCTTCCCGGTGAGTACCATTGCTGGGACGTATCTAGACGGGTGCATTATTATGTATCCGGTAAAGACGGGTTTGGGTACACAAACGCGGTCTGCACTGTTTTAGACAGTGTATCTGTGCTGTTTAGCAGTACATCAGTTATTCAAGTTCTTGCACTGTTCTCCAACAGTGTATCTGTGCTGTTTAGCAGTACATCTAGTATCGTGGGTAGTCATATGTGTTCAAAATGTTTTCATGTAATTAATGACGTGGTATGAGTGATTGTTTGATGTTCATTACTGTGTTTTTGTGTAACTAGCTGTGTTCAGAGTAAGTAACAAGTGTTGAGTATCCAGTACCAAGTAACAGAATGCCGTTTTTTAATAAATTAAGACAGATAGGAACTAGGAAAGGGATACTAGAGGAAGAGATTCCTATCCCACCTAGGGACACTCCAGGAAATTTTATGTACCATAAGCATGGCTTAGATGCCATACTGTACCTAGATTTATGGGCGGATTATACCAAGCACCTAGACGAGAGACACAGATGGCCCGTTACAGGAACATGGGATGCCGAGTGCATCATGAAGGTAGAAGAAGCGCTATGGAAAAAGAAAGCCAGACAATCTCAGAAAGACGCCATAGAATTTTGGCGAAAAGAATCGCATAAACGTGCCGAAAAAGCACTCCGAAAAGAAGACAGACATAGAGAAGAGTCGGATAAAGTCCGAGAAAACGAATTAGTTAATGAAGAGATCCGAGTAAAAGCAGAACAAGTAGATCGCATGCGAAACACTCTTGCAAATGGCATGTACTTTGTGGCCGAGGGTCTGCCTAAAGCCACTTCAGAAATACCGAAAGATCTGCCGCCACCATTGGTTCCGACTAAAGTAAGTCACAGGACCACTAAAGATGTATTCCTCGCTTCCTATCTAGACGATGTAACTCCCGCTTACACCAATTCACGTGCCCACGTACCGCCTACTGACGGTGACGGAGGTGGCAACATACTCCAAGACAATGTCCAGTCATCACCGCAACAAAGTTCACCCGTTCGACAGTCTGCTCCACCTGTTCCTCCACCTCCACCACTTCCCACATCTAAGATTAATATTCTAAATCCGTTTGCGCCCGATCCTGGTAGGAGTCAAGTTCAGGTACAGATACCGACTTCACAGACACACAATCTTCAAGTCTCCGCCTCAGGAGGTGCGACAGGAGGTCTCCAGACTCCGCCGCCAACACATAGATTGAACCTAAGGGACATAATGAGGCAACGTACACCCCAAACTCCACGTTTCGACATGCTTAAAGATCCCCTTCCCATTTGCAGATATGATCCAGTACCCGGTAAAGACGATAGAATGTTGTTAGCATCGCTACGCTTACGAAAGGTTGCAGATTACCTAGTGTTATTTCCAGGAATGACTGAACACCTAGATAGAATATATCATTTTGTCCAGACTGGGGAAAATCCTGAAAGTATTAAAGAGGCCCTGGCTCACCAGAAAGTTGACACTCAAGGTTGTATATTACGTTTCTTTATAAATTGCTTAATAAGAGAACGAGACAGGCCTGGAGTAGACCAGGAAGAGATGGAAGCACTAAACAAGTGGGGTCAAAATATAGCCGAGGGAAAACATGATAAACTGAATTGTATAGCAAGCATGTACAAGAAAATCAGAAAAGCAGTAATAGAAATACACGAAAAAGAACAAGAAAAAGAAAAAGGAAGGGACAGGAATGACTCCCCCGAGGAGGACGGACCTGAAGAACCAGACACGACTAAAGAGATGATAGCGTATGTAGGTAAGGGAAATTACCTTAGGAAAGGCATTCGCCCAGAAAGCAAGAGAGTTTTTCTCTCTGGCATATCAAAGCCGAGTTCTCCTGAATATCTGTTTCAAGGCACCGATAAAATTCTTCAAGAACGAATGGGGTACCATGTACTCGATTCTATGGATGAACAAGAACTAGCCCGGTCATCAGTACTATGGGCTGACAATACTAGCACATATAATGATGATACAGTAGCACAGACATTTCTGAACCTTTCCCCAGACGAGCAGAAATTAGCCGGTGTATACATGATTCAGCATCTCATCACGTTATACAGACAACAACATTCTGATCCAGGTCCCTTACCGGATACATTAGAAGCGCTACTTATGAATAGATGGAGAGGCCTAAGTACCAGATTAATTCAAATAATTCTAGAACAACGACGCAAATATAACGCTTTCTTAGGCCCACAATATGTCTCAGCTCCGCCCCCAGAAAGAAAAATGTTTCATTTTGACTGGCAGAATCCTTTACGAGAAGTACACCCAGTTATGAATGCCAATAACGCCTTGGAACGTGTGTTTGTGTACACACCTTTAACAAAGTTAGAATTGTTAGAAATGAAGAAACTAGTACCCTGTCACGATAAAGACCCTGCAGGTTTTCACCGAGAACTTAAAGACATGTTACTCATGGGAGATTACACGTATACGGATATTATGAAATTATTAAAAGTACTGCTGCCCACCGGCATTTACGAGAAACTCAAGGAAAAAGAATGGGAGGTGGGAGATAAAAAGATTATATGGACTGAAATAGAAGACGAGGAAAAAGGTCGTACCCCAGGGCTAGGCCTTGGGGATAAAGCTAAAGCGTTACCAGGTTTAATAGTACAGGTCTTGCCAAGATTATTGACAACTAAAAAGGAAGACTGGGACGCAATCTCAGCCTGTAAACAGAAACACGATGAAGATACTAGTGACTTCTATTCAAGATTCGAGAAATGTTTCATTATTAATAGTGGCCTGAAACCAGGTAGCGAGTCATACCCACATCTTTTTGTAACAAAACTAGTCGAGAACTCCCTGACACAAGTTAAGAACCGTGTATATAAAGTTGAAAGTACATGGCAAGCAAATACGCCATCTCAGATGTTACAAATGTTACAATACCACCAGAACAGAATTAGAGAAGAACAGGATCACGAACAGAGACGTATGAAAGACACGAAAATGAAAATGTTAGTGGCACAGTCGGTTCCAGCCGACGGTCAGAGGAAGGGTACGACCCAGACAGGTAATGCAGCAGCTCCCGTTAAAGGGACATGCAACTATTGCAAACAGCCAGGTCACTACGTACATGAATGTCCGGTCCTGAAACACAATATAGCAACAGGTAAAACTAAAGAAAGACCGCATCCGCCTAGACAAGACCAGGTCCAGCAACAGACTTCACAGAATTCACAGCCTATGCATGCTCCACCACATACAGCACAGACTGCAGCGGTATCACAGCCGCAGCCGCAGCCCATTGCCGCGACGCAACAGGTTTCACGACAGATGAACCAGTATGCCCAATCTGATTATCCCGATTATCAGCGATACACATGAAACAGCCTAGAGAGGGAGGTTGGCTTGCCTCTTATTGAGATTCCTGTAGATCAAGAGGGTCCTTATGTACACAGTCAAGTATTGGGAAAAGACAGAAAGTTTTTAATTGACACAGGGGCAAGCCGTACAACAATCAGCCATGATGAAGTTCCAGGGGCACCCCTCTCAGGCTCACAGAATGTTTCCCTTGGTTTTTCAGGACAGCCTATTGTAAATGAAGTATCGAAGCCAGTCCCCCTAGCAGTAGGTCCATTATCACGCGTTACAGACCTGTTACTCACGAGATCATGTCCAGAAATCTTGCTAGGTATCAAAATGTTGAAGGCTCTAGGAGCAGTGATATGTTGTTCTCCGGAAGGAGTTAGACTTTTCCTGCGTGACTTTAAGGGTCACTATGTATTACGAGAGTTAGATGTCAGATTGAAAAATGTACCGAAACACCTGTGGGCACAAGGCCCAACCGATGTAGGTTGTATGCACATTACACCATACCGTGTTACACTCAAACCAGGAATTGTTTTACCACGAATCAGACAATACAAATTACCACCCGATGCTGTAGTGGCTTTACTGGAAATTATTGAAGAGCTCATTGCCAAAGGAGTGGTCGTAGAAACCGACTCTAATATCTGTAATTCCCCTATCATTCCGATTCTTAAACGTACTGATCCCAATGCACCGCCAGTATATCGGCTGGTGATTGATTTACGAGAACTCAATAAATGCATTGTCCCACAGTATCCTGTGGTTCCCGACATCTCATCCTTATTGACTGCTATTGATTCAGAAGCGACGTTCTTTACTGTAATTGACCTCAAGAACGCCTTCTTCAGTGTCCCCATTGATCCAGAGAGCCAATACCTCTTCGGATTCAGTTTAAATGGACGAAGTTTCAAATTTTCACGCGCACCTCAAGGATTCACAGAAAGCCCCAGCATCTATAGCCAAGCACTGAAAAGACAACTTGATTGTATCCAAATGCCAGTTAACACTGCTTTACTACAGTACGTCGATGATCTGCTGATCACCGCACAAAGCGAACCCGAATGTGAACAAGCATCACTGACAGTTTTACATTTTCTGGCCGACAAGGGACACAAGGTGTCCCCTTCGAAGCTACAATTCTGTGTTCAGCAAGTTGTGTACTTGGGTCACTTGCTGTCCAAAGTGGGGAGACAGCTCACTCCTGACCGCATCCAGTTAATTGTAAACATGCCACAACCCCAGACACAAAAGGAAGTGCGGGCCTTTATAGGCCTCACCTCGTATTGCAGACAATGGATTCCTCAATATGCATTTCTAGCTAAACCACTCATTCAGTTGACAACACAGGAGGCAGCAACTTCGACTGCCCTCCCTTGGACTCAGGAACATACACAGGCCTTTGAGGAATTAAAGAAAGCTTTATGTCAAGCACCAGTTTTAGCAACACCATGTTACAGCAAACCTTTTACACTTTTTGTTACAGAACGTGATGGTACAGCATTGTCTGTCCTCACTCAAGATCAAGCAGGTTCACATAAGCCTTGTGCTTATTTTTCAAGTACATTGGATTCAGTAGCCCAGGCACTCCCTGCGTGCTTAAAATCAGTTGCAGCGACAGCCCTAGCAATCAGACAGAGCGACTCAATAGTATTAGGACATCCATTGACAGTACAAGTTCCACATTCTGTAGAGGTCCTTCTAAACCGAACACAGACTCAACACCTGACTATAGCACGACTGACAGGTTATGAATTAACGTTATTCCAGCCACACATAGAAATCAGACGCTGTAACCTTCTAAATCCTGCAACATTGTTACCTTCGATTACGACAGATTCAGCCCAGCATGATTGTATAGAGATCATTAATGCAGTAACAAAGCCCCGACGAGACCTAACAGATGTTCCATTGACTAATCCGGACCTGACACTTTACGTGGACGGTTCATGTATGAGAACAAGCACAGGAGAATTAGTAGCCGCATATGCAGTGACCACTGAAACTGAAGTCAAAGAAACACATCGTATTGATACACTGTCCGCTCAAGCAGCAGAGCTTATCGCTCTAACCCGAGCCTGTATACTAGCCAAGAACAGAAATGTTAACATATACACAGAAGATCCTATCCTTCCTAAGCATTGCCCTTCTCATAGTATTCAGCTACTGCCTGTGCCTACAATGTGGGCCAGCGATTTGTGGTCTATGTGCTACATCATGTATTCCGCATTCAAGTTCCCACTCAAAACGCGAAAAGAAGAAAGAAGAGCAAATGATGTTACATGAACAGATTGATCGATTCATGAGGATCGATATATCATGAAGGGTCCGTAGGGAACAAGGAGGGAATGAGGAAATATAAATTTTATGGTCAAGAAATGTTCCCTAACGTGTACCCCACCGTCTCCATGTACGAGCTTAAAGTGCATGTAACTTCCCTCCTGTGCCAGCTATGAAGACGCAAATACATTTGCGTCCAACGTTAACATGTCCTCTTTCAGATCCACCTTGAATGGATTGAATATTCCGTTCCTAAATATGCCGTGCCAACGTCTTTATGTAGTGTACTTTACACGTTTTTCAGCTCTGGCGAAGTAGGCCCTGAATTCTGCCATCAAGCCTTTTCCTGCCTTTTGACTCTGAACGCCTCAGCCTGAGCTGCCTCTGTACCCGTGACCCTTGCCTTACTCCCTGTGCGGCTAACGGCGCTTAGCCCAGCCTGCTGCCTGCCAAGACTGTATTCAACCTTCGAATTATCTGTTCCGCTCCTCAGAGATACATTCCTGCCTACTAGTTCAAGTAAACATCTTGCCAGCTGCAGAGCAAAGGGCCCGGCCTCACTGTCTCCGTGCAAGTAATTCATAGCTCCTGTTACCATGGTAGGCCCATGCCCCCTGCATCTCATGCAGACACGTAGACGCTTATGCACGCACTCACAGTCAGTATAGAATAGCCTCTGCCCAAGAGACCTTTCCCTCTAGATAATATGGTTCCCAAACATCAGATATCCGATATGATATAGGTACGAGTTGATCCGACATGCCAGACTTCTGTCTCTTTCCGCTAGTGTAAATGTCAAGTCCCCTGCACCCTCCAGCTCCACGTCAATCACACGTCATGCAGCTGCGCGCGCATCCAGATTTCAGATTTCTGCTGACATTGCAAGATTCTGCTATGTACCCACCTACTTGTGACACCTTCATGTGACGTTTCTAGCACACACGCCTAGTTCACGCCTTTTTGATTACGTATTGCTAACACGTGTATGCTTTTATCTTGTCTCACTCAGCTGTTACGCCTTCTGTATTGATATCTATTGTATGATTTAAGTATAAAAGTTATGTCTTGTCAATAAAGTATGATCTATCCCTTCCTGAACCCCAGTGGTGTCAGGAATCCGATATCCGGTTCTAGAACCATTCCTTTTTAAGGAATAAAACCCCTAAGAGCTCTAACACCACGGACTCTGCGTCTTTCTTTCCGATTGAGTTATTTTTGTTTAAGTACTTACCTGCATAGAAATTAGGACGGTAAATCAAATATTTACCACAACCTGCAGAGGTTCACCAGCCGCGGTGATTGATCCAATTTTTGAACAACTCTCGAATGGGAGTTACCTTATGTTGAATGATCACAGCTGCTGTGGCATGTTGCCAGGAATACTTGTATTTCAGAAAACGTCAAAGTGCACACCTGGTATCATGACTTTTTAATTTCTTACAGTTCAGTTCTTCCATCATAAAGATCGCGTACTACCCGGAAACGTGGTCAGCCCAACGCCACGCCGTTAAGATTTATGCACAAATACCTGGATTGGAGCGACACCCCACCAGATGCACAGCTAATTTTCCTTTGCATATCATAATGTCACGAAGTTCATATTTCAACAATGTTTTTTATTGTTTTCTTCAAAGTAATCCAAACAATAAAAAACATTGGTGAAATATGAACTTCGTGGCATTATTATATGCAAAGGAAATTAGCTGTGCATCCGGCGGGGTGTCGCTCCACTCCAGGTCTTTCTGCATAAATGTTGCCAGGAATAGCATATCTAGTAACTGTGTCAGTCAGGATCACTTGCTGTATGCAAGTATTGTTTCCTAAAACCAAGACAGACCGGGAGTCGCCACTTTGGCCTTCACTGAACATCTCTTCCATACAAATTGATACTTTAAGCAGAATTAAAGCCATTCTTTTGCAAAAAACGGTGCCACAGACCTCGGCTAAAGAAACCTATGATCTGTAAGTCGCAAAGACTTTTGCTGCGATACACACCCTTTTGACTACAAATTTTCCTATACATTTCTCAGAAATGTTACGTCGTATCTTGAACATAACTGATACGAGTGGTATTGTACATGTATTTAAGACAGTATTTTCGGGACTGTTAGCACCTTTTGAAGCGGTACTAGGAATATTTCCAAACTTCATGCATTCTGTGTTGGCGGGTTGCCTCTCTTTTTGGGACTCGCTGCAGTAATACTATTTTTGCTCCTATTGCTGCGATATGGCAAGCCAACTCACCAGCGACACCCAGTTTACCATGGAGACCACTCTTCTGGAAATGAAGTATAATGAGCGCATCGTCCAAATTCTGGGACTACCTCATTTAAGAGAATTAAATACCACATGGTTTCTGTCATTCAGACCAATTTAGCAAGATTGCATCTTACCTGTTCTACGCTGCCTGCTAAGCGGAGAAGAATGAGAGCTAGACACTTTTCTGACACTCCCATCAGTCATGCCAACGGATATGGAGACTTTGCTTGAACCAGTAATGGCCCATGCATTGTGTTGTCCCCAGCGGCTACCAATTCTGATGACTGCATTCATTGAGATCTCACAGACGCAAAAAGCTGACTGTGAGGTACGAGAAGAAACAGGTACACTGGTACCATCTGATCCGAACATTGCTAATGAGACCAATGCTGATGGCGATGCTTCACATCTATGTGCAGTTGATCTTCTTAACAAGGAAATCCAACTTTCGCCTACGATAGTAGACACATTTTTTACAGACTTAGAAGATTTGATGTTTTCTCCAGACACCAACACTAAATTTTGATTTGGCACACAGTGCTCTGAGAGACTTTGAATCGACCTTCATTTTTCAAAAACAAAGTTCTAACATTGGAACTCTTTTTTCTATGATTAATTTTTGTTTTCCAGATTTGTATTTTTCGTTTTTGGCACAAAGTAATCTGCTTAAAGTAGAACTGTTCATAGACAACAAGAATTCTTTTAAAACTTCCAGGGATAATATTTGACCTTGTCCACATATAAACAGTTTTATGTAAATCTGACATGAAATGGTTTTCAGCCTTTTTTCTTCTGTTTTTGCGAGCCATTTAATTGCTGTATATTTCTGTGATTCATTTAGTTAGCATTCGAATGTCAACATGTATGCATAGAATGAAACATTGCTTTGAATGCGTTCAGCACAATTGCTTTTATATGTACACACCAGTTCAAATGCATTTGTATGTATTTCGTGTTGGTTTTAAACACTTGTGATAGCTTTTAGATACGTTTATACATGTTTAGAACTTAGTATTTAGTAGAAGTCGTACATAAGAAAGTAGAGTGGGTGTTGTTATTTATTCATAGCCCATGCTAACCAAATAGAGGCATGGCTACTTCCATCCGTTCACCAAACTTCACAACGATTTCTTGGAAAAACAGCTTAAGCCTCTAGGGACTTCCCCTTGCTTGAATATTGATTTCTCCAAGAACTCAGTTAGTTTTACAATGAACAACTATTCCTTAGGGGTTCATTCATGACGTTCATATGCCCGACTTTACGTCAAAACATGGCATTCCTAAACACCTTCAAGGTACTAATATACCATCACTTGCTATGGCAAAGCACCGTGGTTCGGAGCAGTTCGACGACTTACTTGCCCGACGCAGCTCGCTACAGCAAGTGCCGAAGGAAGCCGACTCTCCAGCTGACGCACTGATCAATAAGCTGTTTCTGACTCCCCTTGCGGGGTGTTGGGAAATCGAGTCCTGCGAAAGAGATACTAGACCTCCTTCATTCTAAGGTATGGAGCTGATAAGAACCTAGAGAAACCTTTGGTAGATTCTTGGCAAAACTAAACCTATGCTATAAGAGCATACTTATTTCTTCCCTTGTACTAGACTTAGGTTAGGTACATTGGGGTAGGCGTATTTTATAAGCACCAGTTGAGTATTTTAGCCTATGTTATTTTTGTATGTATTTTTATATGGCTTAGAAACCATACAATGCTCTTACAGTATTATTTCATGCCACTGTTTACGCTGTACGCTTTATACTTTGCGATCTACCTAACTATTATAGCAGTTCACCTCTCTTGCTTGAGAAAGAAGACTGTTCAATAAACCTTTTTATTGAGAACCCCTGTCTCTCTATTTCTATGCAACTCTGCAGAAACGAAGCATGCACGATCTATTGTTTCCATGACTCTGAAGGTAGTTATTCCAGTTCTAGGGCAAACAAAGTTGTCATGTTTAAGCAGTTGTCAGAAACTAATACCTTCTTGTGAATTCGAGAAAGATTCTAGTGATCTCTGAGATAGCTGGCACTCACAATTAAGTTTAGTATATTCGATAGAGACCTACTGACCTAAGTCCTACGTCATATATATAGGATATATTATTCCAAAGCGCAGAGCCTATTGGGAATATAGGAACTACACTACAACCCGTTTGAAGGGAGGAATACATGCTACAGAAATAATTGGGAATATTTTTGGTGTAATTAATACCATCAGTTGTGGTAATTCTAAATTTTCACAAAATATGTAAACTTTCCCTCTACGTCCTACTTGTAATTTAATGTAATGTAATGTCATTTAAATAGGTACTTATAGAGCGCATGGCTACTCCACAGAGTGTCCCAGCACAAGACCATGAGACAGGCGTCAACACTCTTACAAGGTGAAGGGCAGCAGACCCAGTTATTGCAAGAAAAGTCAGGTTTTCAACTGCTTCCTGAAGGAAAGAAGATCTTGCACCTGCCTGAGGGGCAATGGAAGACAATTTGATAACCAGGAGGCCAGGACTTGAAAGGAACGATAGCTCAAACGAGAGCAGGTAAACTTTGAGGTCATCAACAGAAGCTGTGATGAAGATCTCAGGGCTCTCTGAGGCACGTAGTGCTGAATCCTTTTCCTGATGTAGACAGCTCCAGTATCATGTAGTGTAGTGTAGCTCCTATTTTCCCAATAGGCCTTGCGCATTGGAATAACATAAACAGTAGTATCGACGTAGAAGTGCGGATCTTCCAGGCCTCTACTGACTATGCTAAACTTAATTGGGTTTGTTACCAACTAGCTCAGAGGTCACTGGAAACTTTCTTGACTGAATAGGAAGTGATCAGCTTCCTTTGTACAGACAAGAAGGGATTCAGTTTTCCAACAACCGTGCAACATGACAACTTTGCTCCTCAGATAAGAGTCAATCTCTAGAGTCGTAAGAAACAATAGACAGTTATTTTACTCAGTCAGTTGTTGTGCAGATTACTTTCACAATATGTAGAGAATAGAGAGACGGGCGTTTTCAATAAAAGTGTTATTTATTGAACAGTGTTTCTTCTCATACAAGAGAAATTCATTGCCACAATTGCAAGACTTGTTATTATAAAAAGTACGTACAGTAAGATGAGTATTACGAAATAATACTGTAAAAGCATGGATATGGTTTCTTAGCCATACAATGGTTTAAAATGAATAAAACATATATACATTCATATATACATTAGGCTAACATACGCAACTGGTGCTTCTAACTATGCCTACCCCAGTGTACCTGACCTAAGCCTAATACTTGGGAGGGGAGTAAGTAAGTAGCTTTAAGTTAAGTTGGTTTTGCCAAGGTTTGCTTCAAGAATTCTCTCTAAGGGTTTAGTGAACACCATACTTCTGGAATAGAATGTTGGAGGTCTGGTATCTCCTTCAGGGGACTCGATATCCCAGTCACTCGCAAGAGTAGGCTGGAAACGCCGGAGCTGGATTTTCTTGGCAGGAGAAAAGACAGCGTCTTTCTCAGCGCGTCGAGGAAGAAGAGGAGGGGCAGCGTCCGCGGGCAACTTGCATCTGCTGGGCTCTTGCAGGGGACGGCTGTTCAGCTCCTGTGTTCACCACACCATCGTTCGCTCGTTAGCAGCGATAGCAGTAGCGATAGTATCAGCATTAGCTTGACAGCGATAGCTTCAGCGTGACAGCAGCGTTTGCTTAAGGCAATGTTGGTAATATTTATACCTGAAAGGCGCCTTGTTTGACGTACGTTTTTGGACATAAGACGTCAATAAAGATGTCACTAGGAAGTGATCGTCTATCAGTGCTCATTAGAGTTCTATTACTAATCAAAACATAGCAAGCGGGGCTTTCCCAGGTTGCTGAGTTTTTATCTTGTTGAAGAACTCGGAGTGTTAATCTAGGAATCTTAGATAGTAGCTTCTGCTATGTCATTTGCACTAATGAGCTGCAAAGGAAGTTGCAGAGGAAGCGATTCTGAAATGTGGCTCTGTTCGTGTGAGGCCAGAGACGAGTTTCTGAATATTGCATTTGATCGGTTATGCCAATATAGGGAATAAATGGATTTATAGCCGTATAGGGGCATAAGGTCGCAGTATCGATCAGGGTCCTAGATACAACGCGACAGTAGGGCCCTGAAAGCCAGGTCTAGAACTTTAAACTGAATTCTCTTTCGGATCGGCAACCGGTGCAGGGATTTCAGATGGGTAGACTTGTGCTCTCTGGGACCTACAATGAGAGTTGCTCCAGCCGTTGCATTCTGCACCACCTTCAAGCGGCTTAATAGATAATTCGGGAGGCCCAGATACAAGACGTTGACATAGTCCATCTTTAATACCATCAGGGTTTGGGCTACAATCTTCTTTACTTGACAGGAAGCAGAGGAAGGAAGTTTTTTTAGCATTTCTGCCAAAGCAGGTACCAGTGACTGTTTGAATGTCATCCTTCATAGATAAGATAGCATCTAGCTTCACTCCTAAAATATTTACAGCGCTTACTGGGGCTACAGACGGAGACATATCCTGAGGCCATAACTGGCACCATGCTTCGCAAGGTGAGGGCCCGAAGAAGATGATCTCAGATTTCCCTGGTTTGCACTTCAATCAATCAATCACACACAGGGCGTTGCCGTAGTCCATCCTGCTGGTGACGTGGGCCTGGATGACCGTCCTTCTGGTTTTGGTGGGGATCCATCTATAGATCTTGCGAAGCATACGGAGGGTGTTGAAGCAGGAGGAAGAGACTCCGTTGACTTGTTGGGTGATTGACAGGGTAGAGTCCAGGATGAACCTCAGATTGCGTGCACGGTCGGTGGGTGTTGGCGCAGTTCCGAGCGCGGCTGGCATCTAGGAGTCGTCCCAGGCAGAAGGGGTGGAGCTGAGGATGAGGACCTCCGCCTTGTCCGAATTCAGTTTCAGGCGACTGCTCTTCATCTATTCTGCGATGGCCATCATACCTGAGTGGAAGTTGGTTTTGGCAGTGGTGGGGTCTTTGGTGAGCGACAGGATCAGCTGGGTGTCATCAGCATATGAGACTAGGTTTAGGTCATGTGATCGGACGATGTTGGCGAGCGGTGTCATGTAGACTTTGAAGAGGGTCGGGCTATTTTTGGCATGCTTGGTTCTAGCACACTTCGTAGTATGTGCTGCTTTTGTAGTGGTACCGGTTTGAGACTTGATGAAGCACAACCACCCCCCCCCGGAGGGGACGCCTAGCAGGGATATGTATACTAAATATGGTATTTCTTCTATAATGTACAGCACGTTATGGAATAAATATACTCGTAAGGATCCTGAGTTGCGTTGGCCTATGCATGGGTCAGTGATTTACAAAAGATTCAGTTTCTGGAACAATGTATGTTTGAGCGAAAGACTAGGCAAAATATGTTTGACTGTGTGCGAATGTGGGAGAAAGAAGTGCGCAAACGAATGAAGCGTGAACAAGCTTTGATTGAAAAAGAACAGTGAAAGAACATCCATGCGAAAGCATTAGAAATGAAAAATAAAGAAATTACAGAACTAAAAGAGAGAGAAGATAGTGAGCGCCATTTACAGGTAACTGACCAATACGCTGTTCGGCGACCCCTCTTTCCTATCCATAATAAACCGCAAGATGATTTCTTGTTATTAGATCATTCTCCGCCTCCGTATATTTTTCCTTCTGCTCCTCATAAGATAGATGCTCTCTCTCCTGCAAAACAGGAGAAAGAACGGGAAACTCGTTCTATGTTGTCCGCTGAGCGTGCGTCTGAGCTTAGATCTGCTGCACGTAAAACCCTTCGTAGTACTGTCTCTGCTTCTGAGCTTTTAGATGACATAAAAAACTTGTCAGGAAAGGGAGAAAATATATTTTAGCGAGGTTTTTGCTGCGGAAGTCGTTGAGCGGTTTAGGAAACATTCTGAGGAATTGGAACCCGATGATGTAGCAAATGACTGTAAGCAAATCCGTGATGGTCTTTTTGTCTTTTCTCAGGTGGCTGATACAATCAGACGTTTGGTTAAACTGCGAGCTGATGCAGTCCTTTTGCGAGAGGAGAAAAAGGCAGCAAAAGCAGCTGCACAAACATATATGATAGTTCATGCGAAACTTATGCGGGAAACTGCACCTTTGTATGTTCCTCCTAGAGGCAAGGGAACAGATGATGATTAGAACTCTGCTGATGCAAAGGGTTATTTTATTTATAATTGGGTCTACACTCCTTTGAATAGAGCAGATGTTATGGCTCTTAAGACTGCATTGCCTGATCTGTGGAAAAATCCAGCCGCTTTTTGTGAGTAAGTTGAGGGAGCCATTAGTTCTTGTACTATGACTTTGCCTGATATTGACTTGTTCTTTGGATTGATATTACCCCCTGATATGTGGAGAACTGTTCTTAAAGTTGATAATCGTGCAACTTTTGGGGTGTTATGGAAAGAGAATTAGAACACATGGATGTAGAAAGGGAACCCGCACAGAAACATTGTCGGTTAATTTTAGATCTTCCCGCAGCTATATTAGTTAAGTTGAAAATGATTATTCCTCCTAAAAAGATAGACTGGACCTTATTAGCATGGTGTAAGCAGAAGGCAGATGAATCGGGTTCTGATTTCTTTACACGTTTTGAGGAGGCCTTCCACAATTTTATTGGCCAGTCATTAACAGATGACACGGGCAGGCATCTGTTTGTTGATAAATATGTTGCAAACCCGTTGACAGGAATAGCTAGTCGCCTTAAGGCCAATGAAAGCTCATGGACTACCTCTTCTCTGGTTTCTCTTTTGACTATGGCTCAGTATTATGAACGGCAGGAATTAGAAGCAAATGGTAATGAGGATAAAAAGACTAAGGAATTGAAGATGAAGGTTATGTTGGCTCAGGCTTATGGTCCGCCTTCTAGCGGTAGTACTAGAGGTGGACATGGATCTTATGGTTCGTCTTTTCCTTCTTATACTCGTTCAAATTTGTCTGTTGACCAGTGTGCGTACTGTAGGAAATTTGGACATTGGGCTTCTGATTGTCCGGCATTGCGTGCTTAGCAGTATCCATGTGGACGGGGACAAACGAGAAATCGCTTAGGATTTTCAGGGCTTAGAGGAAGCATGGATCATCGTACTAGGTTTGATGCTAATACACGTGGACAGGATGGGTTTAATACTTTTGATAGACAGAACCAATATCAAATGTCCGATTATGTGCCGTCTGATTTTAAAGATTCTGCTTATGCATAGGACGGCCTAGTATGGGGTAAGGATTCAGTTGAAGTTCCAGTAGATCAGAAGGGTCCCTATGTTACAGCACATGTTTTGGGTTCTACTGATCAGTTTCTGGTTGATACAGGAGCTAATCGTAGCCCCTTATCTAAACACTTGGTTCCAAGGGCTCCCCTGTCTGGCTTAACCATTACATCAATACGTTTCGATGAAACACCTTCCCTTAGCCCACTGTCACAACCACTTGCATTTCATGTTGACAAATGTACTGCTCCTTGTCCGTTTTTGCTTTTTCCAAACACACCAGACAATATGGTGGGTCTTGATATGCTCAAGTATTTCAGGACTACGCTATGATGTTCTCCTGAAGGTGTACGTGTTATTTTGAATGATAACTATCCCGTAATTGAGAGATCTTGTCTTGTTAAAGAGGCCACTGCATTAGCTTCACACCCTAGTACTTTGTGGGCTACTTCAGACTCTGATGTAGGGCAAATGGTTATTCCACCAGTACATATTAGTGTCAAGGAGGGTGCTTCATTGCCACGCTTGCCTCAATACAAAATTTCTCAGGAAGGCGAAGAAGCACTTATACGCATTGTTCATGATCTAATTGAAGTGGGGGTTGTGGAGGAAGTTTCTTACAATATTTGTAACAGTCCTATTCTTCCCATTTTGAAAAAAGATACTGACCCTAGGATTTACAAATTCATTATTGATTTGCGAGAAGTTAACAAGATTGTAGTCCCGCAATACCCAGTGGTTTCTGACATAACAACACTTCTTACCCTAGTTCCTCCTACAGCAACTACATTTTATGTGATTGACCTGAAGAATGCTTTCTTTTCGATACCTATTCATCCTGATAGCCGATATTTGTTCAGCTTCACTTTGAATATTCGATCGTACAGATTTTGTAGAATTCCTCAAGGGTACACTGAGAGTCCAGGTATTTACAGCCAAGCATTGAAAAGACAGCTTGATTATTTTGCTTTACCTGAAGGAGTGGCTCTCATACAATATGTCGATAACATCTTGTTGGCAGCCGATAATCTTGAACAATGTGAAAAATGTACTGTATCTTTGCTTTCTTTCCTTGCATCGCACCATCATAAAGTGTCACGGAAGAAATTGCAATATTGTAGACCGAAGGTAGCCTATTTAGGTCACCTTCTGTCTAAGGAGGGCCGTGCACTTACACCAGATCGCATTCAAGCAATTTTAGACACACCATTGCCTTCCACTCAGAAAGATGTCCGTGCATTCATTGGTCTGACTTCGTTTTGCAGGCAATGGATTTTAGGATTTTCACACATTGTTAAACCCTTGTTAGCGCTTTTGACTAAAGACACTCCAATGCCCCTTCCATGGCAGATGAATGTCAGAAGGCTTTCCATCAGTTATGTCAAGCTCTATGTTCTGCACCAGTGTTAGGCACTCCAGATTACACAAAGGCCTTTACACTCTATGTACACGAGAAAGATGGGTGTGCATTGTCGGTTTTAGTACAGACACACAGCGACAAGCAGCGTCCCTGATAGTACTTTTCAACAGTTCTTGATCCTGTTGCTCGTGCATTGCCTGGGTGCTTTGTTCAGTTGCAGGAACAGTTGTGTCCATACGTCAGAGTGAAGGGATAGTTTTGTTACATAAATTGTTGGTGCTAGTACCCCACGCAGTAGATGCCCTTCTAAATAAGACCAAAACGCAGCACTTGACTAGTGCTCGTCTGACAGGCTACGTATTGACACTGTTGACCCCTCATATTACCCTAAAGAGATGTGCGACTTTGAACCCAGCCACTTTGTTGCCATATCCTTTGACTCAGTCTCAGTCACAAGAGCCTCATGATTGTATATTACTTACCGAGGTACAGACAAAGGGTTGCGTCGATTTGCAAGATACACCCCTTTCAGATGTAGATGGGGAACTGTGTGTTGATGGGTCTTGTTTGAAGTTACCGGATGGCATGACCTCAGCTGCTTATGCAATTACAACACTTGAGACAGTAGTGGAGACAGCTTGCATACCACAGAAGTCGGCTCAAGCAGCTGAGCTAATAGCTTTAACACGAACGTGTGAACTTAGCACTGACTTGCGTGTGAACATCTATACAGACAGCCACTATGCTTTTGGAGTGGCCCATGATTTTGGCCTGCTTTGGGAGGAAAGAGCCTTTCTTACGTCCCACGGGATGCAGATAATGCACCGAGAATTAGTGCATAATCTCTTAACTGCACTAACATATCCAAAGAAGATAGCTATTGTGAAGTGTAGTCCACACAAGAAAGTAACTGATAAGATAGGACAAGACAATGCCTTTGCAGATCGTGTAGCTCGTGAGACTGCAATGCACCAAAGCACTACTTATATGTATGTAGTGAAGTCTCAAGCTGAGCGATGGCATGATGCTAGACAGGAAGTTTTAGATGTACAGAGATCTGCTCCTGTAGCAGAACTTGAGCAATGGGCTAAAGAAGGAATATTGGACGATGAGGGTTGTTGGTGCAACAAAGACATGGATAAATGGAAACTACCTGCAGCCTATTTACAACCTATGGTTCAAATGGCACATGGGCTGGCACATGTTGGAGCTCTAGCAATAACTAAATTGCTTATGCAAGTTTGAGACCATCCTGAAATTGTCAGCACAGCTAAGAAAGTAGTACAGTCCTGTTTGATGTGTTGGCAGTATAATCCTGGTAAAGGGACACGGACTCCTACAGGAAGGTTTGCTACACCGACTGTGTGAGAAGTTGGCCTGGTATATAATGCTCACTAATTCTAGTGATCACTTTGTACCATGCCAAGCAACCCTTATGATGATTGGTTGTAATTCAACCTTGTAGACCAGTTATCCTAGTGGTAACGTGGACAAAGCAGTCTTAGGCTAAACTCTGAAAGGCATGTGAAGCCAGCTGTGTTACCATACACAACCCCCTTGAATATCAAATGAAAGGACACCACACAGATATATATTGAAAATATATATTGATTTATTAACTATAAAATCCCCTGGACTCTTTATGAGCACAGAAGCACAAGCGTTAAATCACAAGACAGTTTAAAATACACAAAAGTTGCACAATATGGATGAGCCCTAGGGGCCACCTATACCATATACTAAGAAAGTGGTATAAGAGATACCAATCAGAACGGAAACAGGCCTAGGGCCTTGGGAATCGCTGGAGCTATTCGAGACTAGCAATGATTAAGTCGGGAAAGGCCCGCGGGACTCAGGTGCAGTGTCTAAAGTGCACGCACTTTCCAATGTAAAGTCTATGGTGCGTAAAAAGTACAAAGTTAGTTAGTTTGGAACCTTCCGAGTGACCTAGAACGCTGAAACTTAAGACACAGGCCCTTGAGATGTGTACCAGTGTAGGAACACTGGCAGAGCTGAGTTACCTCACCCACAGGAAGCGGGTGCACAGGGTCGAAGTAGTGTCGGGTTTCGTCACGCTGGTCGATGGTGCTTGGAGCTGAAGATGCTGCAGGTGGCTCGATGTGAAGAGTTCCGGTGGATCCAAGGGTGGATATGAAGATGTGAAGACCTGAAAGCAGAGGGTACAATGTTCAAAGTCACTAGCCAGTGACTACCGTGGAACCAGATTGGAGCCAGGCGATGTCGGGTGCAAACAGGCATCGAGGTGTAGCTTCTCTCTGCAGCCACGTGGACACCGGGGGTCGAGAATGTCCAGGAGTCAGTCACGAGCTGTCCCACGCAGGCTTCTCGCTGTTGGCGGTGTCGGCGACCTGATCGGAGCAAACAAGCCTTGGCTAATGCAAGCCATGCAGGAATCGAAAGATGCTTAACACTCGGACCAGCAAGGTCAGAGTGGGTGCTCCTTTTCACAGGAGCTAGGGCAAGTCTAGAGCAACCAGACCCGCAGTGTAGTTTGTCGGTTTTGTCGCCAAGATGGCTGCTGACCACGTGGCTAGTGGCCGGGATGGCGCGTCGAGTGGCACAATGCAAAAGGGCCCCACGCAGACCGTGGAGATGCTGGGGGCTGATCTTCAGTGCAAGGGCTGCTCGGTGGTGGAGGTTCTCAGTCCCCAAAGCACAACGTCGAGGATGCCTCGGTTGCTGCGCAGTCAGCTTTTTGAGTGTCTTTCAAGAGGTCTGGTCCCACGTCACTCGGTGCTTCCATGGGTCCCTTCTTTGCAGGGACTGTGGATCGGGCTGTGAGAGGTCTGGGAGTCTGGGTCTTGTCGGGCTCCTGGCTCGGGCTCCGGCAGGAGGCGGTGGCAAAGCAGACGTCGAGTTGCTGGTTGGTGCCTGTGTTCACAGGGTGGCCACTCCTAGGCCACAAGGGAGATTCTCTTCAGTCTTCTGAGCAGCAGAATGTCGAAGTCCAGTCTTCTTCTTTATTTCAAGTTGATTCAGGATGATCTGCTGTGCAATGGCACTGCTCCCACTCTTATTCCCAATCTGAGGGGTGGATCACCTACTAGGTCCCTCCTCTGGGAGGAACCAGGAAGGGGGGCGGTTACACCCCCTTTCCTTTGTCCAACTCCTCGCCAGGCCTGGGTCTGGAAAGTCCCAGGACCGGTTTGGACTGGCTTATGCACGGGGACACCTTGAGTGCCCCGGGCATGTCTGTTTCTATTCAACCCTGTCCTACCGAATACACAAAGGCAGGAAACCCTTTGTCCAGGCTTCCCTCGCTGGAAGGACTCCCAGCAGCAGGGGGCCAGACTTGTGTCTGTGGTGGCAGCATCCATTTTGTGATGCTGAGGCTCTGGTTAACTTTAACCGGGGTTAAGGCTACACACATGTCGTGTCCCTCTAGAAGGGTGGAATGCTATCCCCGTCAACAGAACTGTCGAGGGGATAGTATTCCAATTCGTATGACACCTTACTCGACATGTTTTGATAAAACCAAACCAAAGATAGCATATAACCGCAAGGATTATAATGCACTTAAGAGTATATGGTATGGCAATATCCCGGAACAGCTTAGGGAGTGGTTCCCGACAGCTGCAGACAGGCTCAGCTCATGCTAGAGCACCATCTCACATATTTCCAAGCACTCTGCCTCCAGGATTGATGAGGCCTTCCATAGGAGTGGCTGATAGGAACATATGTGTCCAGTTTAGGGTTAGATATAGGGATACTATATCTAAGTAAGAGGTGATTACACCACCTTACCCCAGCTGAGTGATCAGCCAGTTGTGTCAAATATGGAGGCCAGGCCAGGGGTGGCACAATACATGCTGCAGCCCCTGGTAGGCCTTGGATGCACCTATGCCCTGGGTACCTATGGTACACTGTTGCAGGGGCCAACAAGGTGAACCAATTCCAATTGTTTTATGCACCTAAGGTACATGGAGTCCATTTTAAGGAGAGAGCAATCAGCCTGGGGCCCTGAATAGCAGGATCCCAGGCCAACTAAGTCAAAAACCAGGTAAACACCAGGCAAAAAGTTTGGGGGTAACCATAGTCAGATATCCACCTTCCTACAGACTGCACCTTTTGAAGTTTTGCAGATAGATTATATCCAACTTGAACGCTGCAATAACTTGAAGTATGTCCTAGTGGTGGTATGTGCCTTCAGTAAATGGATAGAGGCATACTCTACAAAGGATAATACAGCTCTCATTACAGGGAAGGTACTTCTAAAGGAGTTTTTCCCTAGATATGGTGTTTGTAAACTTTTGTGAAGTGACAATGGACCTCATTTTATTGGGCAAGTTGTTGAGCATGTCCTGAAAGGATTAGGGATCAAGCAGAAGTTCCATGCAGTTTTTCACCCACAATCAGCAGGATTAGTGGAGAGGTACAATGCTACTCTGAAACTGAAGTTAGCGAACATACTGGCTTCCACGTCTCTGAAATGGCCTGATGCACTACATTTGGCATTGTTGTCCATAAGATCGGTGCCACACTCACGATCTGGGCTAACACCATATGAAGTGGTATTTCGGAGACCGATGAACATTTGGGGAGTTCCTAAGCCTCGCCCCATATATGATGTACCTTGTGTTCTGATGATTGATTATTTGGAACAGTTAACCAACAGTTTGATCTCTATGCATCAACAGCTTCGAGAAGCTCTTCCTGACAGCTCTACAGGCGAGGCTCACGATCTCCGGCCTGGAGACCAGGTAATGGTCAGAATTTTCGAGAGGCCGAATAGCTTGGAGCCGAGGTGGCGAGGACCAGAGCAAGTGCTCCTGGCTACGAGGACAGCAGTTCGAGTGACGAACAGAAAGAATTGGATCCATAGCACACACGGCAAGCTTGTGTTGCCTACCTTGGTGGAACCTGCTGTGCTGACCGACCATCGAGAGTTCTGGACACGGAGAAAAACCAAGCAATCCCACCTGACGAATCTGAGGAAGCCTTCCCGGACCACACAATTTCTGGAGCATTGCGATACCAACTGAGACCACGGAAAGAGCCTGCATTGTCAAAAAGAACTGGTTGAGCCACTGCCCTGGGTTAGTGAAACGGAGTGCCAATGTGGCAAGGGGGGGGATCAGTCCTGCGAAGTGACACCAGTCTTGACCCTCAGTAAAGAAACCAACGGCTGCCCAGTGCTAAGCGATCCAATGATTGTTTCATGTCGGCAGGAAGATCGACTGTTGCTGTTGCTAAACCTAGTGCTAAGAAGAATATTTGTGCTGTAGGGTTTGTTGTTGCTATCGTGGTTATGGCAATAATAACTCGGTTTGTTGAGAAAGTGGCTCCTGCTCGACAGCTTTTGATCGCCACTACTCCAGTGCCAGTTTAGCACCATTGTTTTACGCTTCCCTACCATGAGCAGAAGCATTGACAACCCTACCTAAATAATATGTTCATTCAGATGTTGCATCACACTCATAATGCCACAAATACTACCAACTGTGGAATGAATGAATGAAAATATTTGTAAAGCGCACTGCTGCCGAGGCGTCCTGGCGCTAGGGAAAAACCGAACAGAACACAGCGCAATCATAGGTTATTATTGAGTAAAAAGCCAAGTATTAATTTCCCTGCGGAACGTCCTTCTGTTCAACTCCTTTCTCAGAAGGATAGGAGTTGAATTCCATAATTTAGAGGCAAGAAAGGAGAAGCGTTTTCCGCCCAATCTTACTTTCTTAATCTGAGGAAGTTTGATCAACCCAAGCGTGGTTGATCTTAACTCACGTGCAGGTGTGTACCGGGGAAACAAGGACTGCACTTCCTCTGCCACACCACCAAATAGAGCTTTGTGAACCAGACAGAGTGACTTAAACTCAATGCGCCTTTGTACCGGAAGCCAGTGAAGTGGCTTCAAGTCAGATGAAGTGGGATGGTATTCAGTAAGTTAAGTAAGACTCTGGCCGCCGCATTTTGGATTGATTGCAGTTTGGTCAGTTGTCTTAACCCGGCTCCTAGGTACAAAGCATTGCCATAGTCAATTCTCGACAGAATTGTGGCAATTATCACCTTTTACCTCAGAATATGAGGAATAAAAGGAAGGATGTTTTTCAGCTGTCTGAGCAAAAAAAGCAGGCTGGTGACAGCTGATTGATCTGTGCATCCCAGTTCAGCTCATTATCAAACATAAAGCCGAGATTTACTGGCACTGGACAGGCCCCTGCTGTGGATGGCCACCAATGCCGAAAAGCAGACTTTTGTCCGAACTCTACGACTTCAATTTTTTTCTGCATTTAATTCAAAAAAGTTATCACTCATCCAATTCATCAGGGCCGAAATACAATTGGAGATTTCTACTGTCATTCCATCCTCTGCCTGGGTCACTGACACTATCAGCTGAGTGTCTTCAGCGTATGACACCAGCGAGAACCCAAAACTGTTTATTAGTTTTGCCAAAGGGGCAACATGAATATTAAAAAGAGTAGGGGTGTGTGGGATGATACCTGCTCACCAGAAAACACCTTTGATTCCTCTTCTATTCTCGCACAATGGTTCTTGTCAAGCTTGGTTTGGGCTTTTGTTTGCTTCTGGAAAGCCTTCAGTAGGTGGGATTAATTTTCACCTCAACAAAGTATGCTACCAAGATAAAGATGGTTATCCTCAAGCTAAAGGGACCAAATGGGAATGGGAAGAGTATCAACCTGACAATATTTCAACACCATATGTCTTCACGAATATGCAAAATATTAAGAACAATGGACCTTTTGTGACCAGAGCTAAAGCAGATTTATGTATAGGCAGTGTTGGGAGAATCCCAGTAGGAAGGGGTGAGTGTACAGTGGTACTGACTATTGAAGGTGCCAATAATAGCAGGTTTACAGCCTTACATAATACCTACTTTGTAATCGGCAACAGGGGATATTATCAACTACCTGTTGGTTGGTCTGGCGTAAGCTAAGTGTCCTTCCTGTTGCCCCCTGTGTTTTTGGAACCTGCATCATATCATCGTGATTTCTGACTGTACAACGATATTTCCAAAAAAATAAGTATGGATGAAGTGGACCAGACTGACACCACTCTGCAACAATATGTTGAGTTCAATTTAGGCTTGTTTTTCTTTGTGGTTGCTGCATTAAACAGCAGGAAAATAAGACAATTGACCAGAGTTGTGGAAGCTGTTACTAATCAGACAGCTATGGCACTTGGGAACATTACTAACCCTGGGAGTAGTATGCATAGTGGGGCTACGCGAAGCTACGCAAAGTGGGCGAGAAACTACGCCCACCTAGGCCATCTCCAGTGGAACTTTTCCTGCACCCTGGAAGACCGCCATTGTCAAGTCCCTCCTGAAAAAGGCCACCTTGGATGCTGGGAACTTGAAGAACTTTCGTCCCATATCCCTTCTTCCTGCTCCAGCCAAGATGCTGGAGGCTCATCTGAACTGCCATCTTAGCGCCTTCCTTGACAAGACCTGCCTTCTTGATTTCTCTCAGCATGGTTTTCGAAAGGCGCATAGCACAGAGTCAGTCCTCACAGTGGTGGTCAATAACATCCGTGCCAAGGTCGACAGAGGTCAGACTACTCTTCTGATCCTGCTCGACCTCACAGCCACGTTTGACACCCTGTCCCCGACCATCCTGGCCTCCCGTCTCAGTGAGATGGGGGTGGAGGGGCTGGCTCTGAGCCTCCTTACATCTTTCCTTAATCAACGGGAGCAAAGGGTCAAATTGGGTGACTTCCTTTCCACCGCCAAGCCTTTGCAGTGTGGGTTCCCGCAGGGCTCCTCATTGAGCCCCACGCTTTTCAACATTTAGGTGGCCCCTCTTGCTAGACTTGTCAGGTCTTTTGGATTGGAAGTGCTTTCGAACGCCGACGACACCCAGATCATGGTCTCCCTGTCACAATCCGTCAAGACCATGGCCCTAAATTTCAAAAACTGTATGAAAGCAGTGGCAGGTTGGATTACGTCGAACTTCCTCAAACTAAATGGGGAAAAGACCGAGATCCTTGTCTTCGGAGGAAACAAAGAGGTCTGGTCAGCCGACTGGTGGCCACAGGCACTGGGAGCTTGTCCTTAGCCTTCCCCTGTCGCCCGCAATCTGGGGGTCACCTCACTTGCCTTCGACAAGCAAGTAAATAGAACGGTTTCCACTTGCTGCGGGTTTCTAAGGGTACTGAGAAAACTTACCCACTATCTCTCCCCTGACGCCCGCAAACTTGTCTCTCTCGCCCTTCTATCCTCGCGTCTGGACTATTGCAATGCCCTATACCTCGGCATGAGCAATAAACTGGTCCACCGTCTGCAAGTTGTCCAGAACGCAGCAGCGAGGTTTGCTGTTGATGCCCCCAGATGTTCCTCAGGAACATTGATCAGGAAAAGACTTCACTGGCTTCCGGTGCATGCCAGGATAAAATTCAAAACTCTAATCATCACCCACTGGGCCCTCCATGGTGCTGGTGCCGAGGACATTAGGTCCTTGGTGTCAACCTACGCCCCTGGTAGGGCCCTGTGCTCGGCTGGTAAGAATCTGCTAACTGTCCCCCGAATTGCTAAGGCGAGATGGGGAGGTAAAGTGTTTTTTTCCCTTGCCCCCAAACTCTGGAACCAGCTCACTTTGGAACTCAAGAACCATGAGTCCCTCACCCTCTTCCGTAAAGGCCTCAAAACCCTGCTTTTTGTTGAAGACTATCCCTAGTTCTCCTATGCTCATTAGTTGCACCTGGCGATTTTCCATCCTCTGCGCCTTGACGCCTCCGGGCAAAGTCGCGCATTACAAATCTCCAATCAAATCAAATCAAATCAACCTACGCACTTCTCATTGCCCCACTACGTGCTGACTGCCCCCCTCGCCTCCATACCTAATTTTTGAAAATATTCTAAGAAAGTAAATAAAAAAGCACTAACCTTGTGCGCTGCGTCCCGGGGCTCCCTCTGTTCGTTCGCGCCGCCGTCGCCGCCATCTTGAATACCAATGCGCATGCGCGCCCGCCCGCACATGCGCATTTTTTCATGAGAAATGCGCATGCGCGGGCTGGCACGCATGCGCATTGGTATCGGCGGCGCGAACGAGCAGAGGGAGCCCCGTGATGTAGCGCACAAGATAAGTGCCTTTTTATTTACTTTTCTTTCATTATTTTCAAAAATTAGGTATGGAGGGGAGGGCGAGAGGGAGGCGGGTGGCAGGCAACTTTGATACGCCCGCGGGGTGGGCATAGTGTTGCCAGCTACGCCTACTTTGCAAAGGGCGATGTAGGCAGGGCGTAGCGAAGTCCTTCGCCCAGGGTTAATTATGATGGGGCAGGATCATACCACGTGAAAACAATCTGCCAGTGCTTGGTAGCAATGACCGCACTTGGGGCTAGTTCTAAGTCCAGCAAGAAACAGCTTGGCAAGGGTGAGGTAGTATGTCTGTATTAAGTGGGGCCTACAATAAATTGTAAGGACTCTGGAGGTCATTTAGAGCATCTTGCCAATCATCATCCTCCATGGGTTAAAGCCAGGGGTTCCTACGGGTTCGAAGGGCCTGAATTGTGTCAGAGCCTTTTAGGATTAAAGTGTGATAAATCTTGGAGACACCACCCTTCCCAAAATCTCCCATCATTAACTTGGCCTCACTGGGTCTGAAACTGGGACACAAGTATCTGCGTATCTGAGGGGATATGCACTGGCAGTGCATGGCTTAGCTGCAGGCATTTATGGAATTGTGTTTTAGACAATGTGTATTTATCCTGAAGATCTTGAAAGGAAGCATTGCCCAAAAGAGTGATTCTGAAGGTGTCCCATTGAGCAAACCCCTCCAGTGCCACCACCTTCCCAGCCATGTGCCGTGCCATGGGGGTATGTTGAGTGATTTTCTTCCACCAATCCCTATGTAGAAGTGCTGCCCTCCACCCACTGTACACCAACCAAGTCACCTCTGGAAGGGTCTTTGGTATGGCACATAAAGGTGATCCAAGATTCGCTTACAATTCCAGTGTAGCTAGTTCCCGCCAGGAGGCTGGGTTCTAACCACCCTCCACTGAACGAATCGTGGATGCTAAATAGTATAGATTTTAGTTAGCCATCCCTAGGCCCCCTTCATACAAATCATGCTGACAGATGTATACGGCTAAACAGGTTCTGGAATCATGCCACAAAAGGGAAATGGCGATGGAATACATCTCTATGAACCAGTGGCGAGGGATACTATGGGGGAAATTTTGAAGGAGATACAGGAATCGGGCAACATCATCAATTTGTAGAGCACTATTCGTGTCATGACTTTTGGGGCAATGTCTGCCATTTTTAAGGTCCACCTTGACCTTGTGAGTAAGAGGGGCGATATTAAGAGCCAAGCTCAAAGCTGGGTCAAGAGCCACTTGGATACCCAGATACCGAAAAATAAGACGATGTATTGGGATAGTTGTTTGCCAATCTACACAATCCATTGAGGGTGCGAGCGGCACTAGAATTGATTTGGCTGGGTAGATTGTTACTCCGGAGGCTTCTCCGAAGAGCTGCAAGATGCAGAGACACCGAGGGCCACTAACCTGTGGGTCTGAGAGAAACAGCAACACAATGTGGCTATTTATATGTACATACACAAGTAGTTCTATTCAGTGGTGCTGGAACAATTTTAAGAATGGGGGTACTGGGATCGATGTTACATCACTGAAGTCATAGGGCACAAGTCCTAAACAAGCATTGTCATAGCCAATAGGTCTCGCCTTTGGGACCTTATAAGTGTTTAGCCATGCAACAGTTGATGTTGTTGCACCAAGGATATTGTGGTGCATAACTAAATAGTTATAAGGTCCCAAAAGCGAGACCTATTGGCTATGCCAATGCATGTTTTTTTGTAGCTATTATCTGTGGAACTATTAAATATTTAGTGAATTTCACATCCATTGTAGAAGGCACAGATCACACTTTCAAAGTGAAAATAATAATGTATGCAGTTTTCCACATAAGAAGAAGGCCACTATATAGCTTGAGCCATAACATGGCAACATTTGACACGTTGAGCCTAGCCCCACTTGATTTCATAACGTTTGTGTTCCAAGACAAGTACCTAAAGGGTAAATTCTCATCACAAAAATGTGAGGGTCAATCCCATTCTTGCTAAATGACTCCACAGAAACCTTCATCCATTATGTTCCCTGCAAAAGGTCATCAAATAAGAGTTAAAACCCCCACAAGTGACTCTGGGGTCACTTCTGAGCCTGCTGAACTACAGCTCAAACGGACGCCTCAAACATTCTTTGGTGATTATTTTCAATATAAGTCCCGAAAAGTTTGCTTCAGCTTGGTATGCCCTGCCTGTTACAATCTTTGGCACTTTTTTGATTTGAAACATCCCGGGAACAGGTGTGATTCTACAGTGGTCCCTCAGAGTGTATCATGTCTGCTTCGTTTTCTCCGGTGTGCATGCTTTAGACGATAGATGTCTTGCAGCCTTCAGGAGTGACGCATATGGAAGTGTTTAGTTTTCCCTGTATTAATTTGTATGAGAACAGGCCTGAGGAAGAATGGTGCACAATTGGTAGCATTCAGGACAATGGCATACACATTTTTATTTGATAAATAAGGGTGTATGCATTATATTTTTATTTATAAATCCATGCCAGAAAAGAATTAGTGTGGCACTTAGTGTGACTGACGACACACTGTTTAAAAAAAATAAAAAAAATAAGTATGGGCCTGCTGGGGGCTGAGGGCTGCCGTACAAAAGGGGGTGGTGATGGACAGAGCATCTGAACCAATCAAACACTCACACCCAGTCAACAGATCTGGGTTTAATCCATCACCGTTCTTTAGCCTACTCTGCCACCCCAGTTCAGACATGGCCATATGCAAATCAGTCTGACCCTGTGCCTCATGGGAACAGTCCAGCCCGAACTGCCAAGTCATGCCTTCCCTGGACCCGATTCAAGCTTCCTAGGACCGGTTTCTGGCATTACAGCTGTGTATGCATTATATTTTTATTTATAAATCCATGCCAGAAAAGAATTAGTGTGGCACTTAGTGTGACTGACGACACACTGTTTAAAAAAAATAAAAAAAATAAGTATGGGCCTGCTGGGGGCTGAGGGCTGCCGTACAAAAGGGGGTGGTGATGGACAGAGCATCTGAACCAATCAAACACTCACACCCAGTCAACAGATCTGGGTTTAATCCATCACCGTTCTTTAGCCTACTCTGCCACCCCAGTTCAGACATGGCCATATGCAAATCAGTCTGACCCTGTGCCTCATGGGAACAGTCCAGCCCGAACTGCCAAGTCATGCCTTCCCTGGACCCGATTCAAGCTTCCTAGGACCGGTTTCTGGCATTACAGCTGTCTTCAGCCAGGCTTGCTTCAATCCAGTGTCAAAGTGAGCAGGGACTCACGTCTGAGCATACCCTGCCAACTTATGGCGAACAAAGCGGTACAAAAGGGGGTGGTGATGGACAGAGCATCTGAACCAATCAAACACTCACAACCAGTCAACAGATCTGGGTTTAATCCATCACCGTTCTTTAGCCCACTCTGCCACCCCAGTTCAAACATGGCCATTTGGAAATCAGTCTGACCCTGTGCCTCATGGGAACAGTCCAGCCCGAACTGCCAAGCCATGCCTTCCTTGGACTGGATTCAAGCTTCCTAGGACCGGTTTCTGGCATTACAGCCATCTTCAGCCAGGCTTGCTTGAATCCAGGGTCAAAGGGAGCAAGGGACTCACATCTGAGAATACCCTGCCAACTTATGGTGAACAAAGCGGTACAACAGGGGGTGTTGATGGACGGAGCATCTGAATCAATCAAACACTCACACCCAGTCAACAGAACTGGGTTTATTCCATCACCGTTCTTTAGCCCACTCTGCCACCCCATTTCAGACATGGCCATATGCAAATCAGTCTGACCCTATGCCTCATGGGAACAGTCCAGCCTAAACTGCCAAGCCATGCCTTCCCTGGACCGGATTCAAGCTTCCTAGGACTGGATTCTGGCATTACAGCTATCTTCAGCCAAGCTTGCTTGAATCCAGTGGCAAAGTGAGCAAGGGACTCACGTCTGAGCTACCCTGCCAACCTATGGCGAACAAAGCGGTACAAAAGGGGGTGGTGATGGACGGGGCATCTGAACCATCAAACACTCACACCCAGCCAACAGATCTGGGTTTAATCCATCACCGTTCTTTAGCCCACTCTGCCAACCCAGTTCAGACATGGCCATATGCAAATAAGTCTGACCCTGTGCCTCATGGGAACAGTCCAGCCTGAGCTTCCAAGCCATGCCTTCCCTGGACCTGATTCAAGCTTCCTAGGACCGGTTTCTGGCATTACAGCTGTCTTCAGCCAGGCTTGCTTGAATCCAGTGGCAAAGTGAGCAAGGGACTCACGTCTGAGCATTGCCTGCCAACTTATGGCAAACAAAGCTGTGCAAAAGGGGGTGATGATGAATGGAGCATCTGAACCAATCAAACACTCACACCCAGTCAATAGATCTGGGTTTAATCCATCACCGTTCTTTAGCCCACTCTGCCACCCCAGTTCAGACATGGCCATATGCAAAACCAGTCTGACCCTGTGCCTCATGGGAACAGTCCAGCCCGAACTGCCAAGCCATGTCTTTCCTGGACCGGATTCAAGCTTCCTAGGATCGTGGCCGATAGATCATGCCTATTGATTCTTCTTGACCTGTCCACTGCCTTCGATACGGTCAAACATGACAACCTTCTGTCCCAAATGGAACGAAGGATGGGCCTCTCAGGCGCAGTGTTGCAATGGTTCTCCTCTCTCTTGAATAACAGAACTGAAAGAATCAAGATGAAAAGGGGCGTGGCTAGCAGCATGGCCGAGTGAGTCGCACTCTGCACCAGCTCCGGCTAACCGACTTGATCCGACGATTAACCATCCCATGTACAGACCTTCAAAGCGGCGTATACTGCACCGGAACGACCGCTGATCCTGGAGGCCGCATCAGATAACTCCCGGACGGCGCTGACGGGAAGAAATCACCCATGGTAACACCCGCGCCCGGAGCTGGAGGCGGGTCTAAGAAGGCGGCGGCCACAGCGGACTGCTGAAAGTCCCGACACCCGAGCCTGGCATCCGCCCACACGGGATCCTACGCCGATGGACGTCGTGAGGGCCGGGAGCTGATCGGAAGTGCCTGCCTTGGGACTGAGTCCTGCACGGGCTTCGTAGAACCGAACATTGAGGGAGTCGTGGAAGCGGCCCCCTCCCCCCTTCATCTGCCGCACGGAGTGCTTTGGCCTGCGGGACGGGGCCTAAGGGAGACGGACCACGGAGGCGGCCCTGAAAGGTGAGTGGCTCTGCCACGGAACCCCAGGGGAGCTGCTGCATACTGTCATCTGCCTGAATAAGGTGGAAAGAGGGCGTAAAGGGGATACCCCCTGGGGACAAGACACATCATCAGGCCGGGGTTGCCAGAGAGAGAAGATCGGGCCTAATATTGCCGTGCCCCTGTCGCTGCTGTAGTGACTGGTGAATCTGCTACTCAGTGGTGCAGAGAGGTGGACACATGACCCCGGTCTAGCGCATCACTGCCACTGAGCCGGGAACTGCACGAGGAGTGGACCGGGCGATCACTGAGCCGCACAGGGCTGACAGCTCCACTGCGAGGGAGCTGTGGACTGGCTGTGGGCGCGCGGTGGGCCCTTTCGGTGCCAGGACGTGCCCGCGACCTGGCCTGGTGGTGCGCGACTCCTACACTGCTGCCACTGATCACACTGCCTCGAGGAGTGGTTAAGGCCGATAGATCACGCCGGAGAGATCACCACCTAACATAGAGAAGGCAGGCGCCCCGTGCCACCGGCCAGACCGCAAGTGAGACACCACGGTGGAGGGCCGAAGTAGCCGTAGGACTGCGGCAAAGCCCACTGAGGACACCCTGCGGCAGACAAGCCAGTCTGCCATGGGAAAGAAACATGCAGCTCTGAAGACCCAGAAACAAGGGTTAATAGATAAATTTGCGGTGGTGCCTCAACCCAGTGGGGCGGAGGGGGCAGGACACATCTCTCCTGATGAGTGCGATACAGGCCTCAAGAGCGGCACTTGAGGTGAAGATCGGTGAAGTTGGAGTGGAGGTCACTCTACTGCGTCAATACTTCCGAAACCTCATGGAGAGGGTCACCACCACGGAGACGAGGTTGGGAGAGGCAAAGGATGTTATACAAACTCTACGAAAAGACGTCAAAGACTTGAAAGATGTCCACAAACAGCTCCTATGGAAGGTGGAAGAGGCGGAAAACAGGGCCCGACGAAATAACCTCCGCTTTGTGGGAATTAGAGAGGGAATTGAAGGGTCCAATATGGTGGAGTTCCTGCGCTCCTGGCTACTTGAGATGTTTCCTCAGGCGACATTCTCTAACTGCTTTGTCATCGAGCGGGCGAATAGAGCACTTATGACGAAGCCACGGGTAGGGGGAAGACCGAGGCCAATTATTGCACGGTTCCTGAACTTTGCGGACCGAGACCTGATCCTAAGGGAAGCCAGAAAGGTGGGCGAAATTAGGCTTGAAAACGCGCAAATCATGATCTTCCCTGACTACAGTCAAGAAGTGCAGAGGGCGAGACGCTCATTTGACGGGTCAAGGCTAAACTCAGAGACCTAAAGATTCAGTATATGCTCCTTTTCCCAACCAAACTGAAGGTCATATATAAGGAAAAGACGCACTTCTTCCTGCACCCGGATAACGCATGGCAGTGGCTGAAGGAGCGCCCACCCTTCCGGAGATGAGAGGGAAATGGAAATGATGCAGCAGAGATGGGCCCACCCGTGGTAAACCAATGGGAGACGGTGCAGTCATAAAGGAGACGAAGACCAAGGGGGCTGAGGAAGACTCAAGTGACGCCGTATCCTCCGCAGAACAGGTCCCCGGAGAGGAAATGAAACTCTGGATCGCCACAACTCGACAAATCTACGGGAACTAAGTTCTCCGTTCTTGAAATAGAGGACACCACAGAGAGGGAGAGCGAAGCGGGAGAAGAAACATCGGAAGTAGAGGAAGGAGAGGAACAGTCACTCCACCCACTGGTGATGGCCATACATGAACTAGAGAGCGACCAGTGCTGGGAGGGCCCAGATGCAGGGAGAGAGCGGTCCATACAACACTTGAAGGATATCGAAGGTTTTTTTTTTCCTCTTTCCTTTTTCTATTTTTGAAGTATTTTTGTATAATTCTTTCCTCATATCGGACTTCTAATACCTCACTGCACACTTTGTGAAACGCAACCTGTGAGATAGTGTTTTGATTGATGAGTTGGGGTAGTTCGTAAGGGGGGAGACACCAGGGAGGGCGACAGACCTTTTTCTGTCAGCAAGTCCTGTCATGAGGGGAGGTAGATGATGGGCCTGATGGGGTAGGAAGGTGGGGTGGGGGGAAGGGGGTTCAGTTGGGGCACTTTGCTGAGTTGAATTACATGGGTAGGTTGTAGCATTGGGGGGAGGGTATGGGAGTTGGGGAGACTTGGGGGGAGGGGGACTGACAGCATGAGAGACACACGCATACTCACTTCTTGGGCAAACACGCGCACAACGCTCCACATCTCACCTCGAGCGGTACAATGCAGTAGGATGTTCCTCAGCTTGCCTGGATGGAAACACACACATACCACACGACGAACATCAGCGCTAGACATAGGAGGTCGTCCTCCCATATTTCACAATTGTGACCATGGAGGACCAGGGTAGAGAAACTGAACACATGGGGGGCATTAAGGTGTTGACATGAAATGTCAACGGCCTAGGCTGTAAGATCAAGCGGGGCTTGGTCAACAACTATGTTAAAAGGTCCGGGGTGGATGTGATACTCCTACAGGAAACACATCTACAGGGTACTAAATGCGCCTTCCTAGCTAGGGGTCACTATAAAGTCCTGGCTCATGCAACGTTTACATCGGGCTCCAGAGGAGTGGCAATACTGATAAAAAAATGCCTCCCATGAGAGTGGCGCAGGTCTGGACTGACCCACAGGGCAACTTCGTGGGAGTACGCGGGATAAGGGAGAGGAGAGAATATACATTTATCTCTGCCTACGCTCCACCCAAATTGCAGGCAGGTAGGCTGGCGGGAGTATCGGACATTATCCTTAACACGTCAGACATGATTCAAATCCTTGGGGGTTATTTTAATGATGTAATGGACCAAACGGCCGACAGGACGGGTGAACGGGATCGACCCCCGGTCTTGACTCCACTAGCTAAAACCATGACTGCGCTGGATGTGTGGCGATGGCTACATCTGGATGGTAGGGCATTCTCCTTCTTCTCTGGGGCGCACAAAGTCTATTCCCACCTGGACTATAGCTTCATGGCACGGCAGGCTTTGCAGACCTCGGATTCAGCTGACTATTATCCCCGGGGAGTGTCTGACCACTCACCGCTGCTACTAGAGATAGGCAGGAGAAGGAGGGATGGGCCGAAAGTACTTAGGCTTGCGGCATGGGACCTGCAAAATCCGGAAATTCTGAAGGGTCTACGAGCCGATGTTAGGGTATACTTGGCGGAAAATGAGAACTCGGTGGACTCTAAGGTTGTCCTTTGGGAAGCGCTTAAAGTGGTGCTCCGTGATAGGGCACACAGTAGATTAGCAGAAGCCAGGAAAAAGAGCCAGGCGGAGATCCACGACATGGAGACGCAGATATTGCAGCTGGAAGCTGAACACCTACGTACCAAAGATCCAGGGAAGCTCAGACGCCTTGCGGATATGCAGGCCCGGTACAGACAGTTGGTGACGGGGGAGGTTAGGACCCAGGCACTGGCGACTTTACATCGAATCTATGATGTGGCTGATAAATCAGGACGGCTATTGGCATGGCAAAGCAGGAAAGAGAGGGATGAGAGATGGGTGGAAAAAGTAAGAATGGGCCGGGATGGATGGGCCTGCACAGACGATAAGAAAGTGGACGCATTTGCCAGCTGTTATAAACCTTTTTACGAAGCACGGGACCAACGGTCCAAAGAGGAGGCATTGCAATATATAAAGACCATTACCCTCCCGAAACTCGAGGAGGCTGATTATATGGACTTATAATCTGACATCACTGAAGAGGAGGTTAGGGTAGCATTGACTAAACTCCGGGCGCGGAAGGCTCCGGCCCAAATGGATTCCCGGCGGAGTTTTTTAAAAAGATGGCAGACCTTCTGACCCGTCGCTTATTGGGTCTCTATCGGGACGCTGAGGAGGAGGGACAATTCCCACCTGATCTTAGGCAGGCCACGATTGTCCCAATCTACAAGCCAGGAAAGCCGGCAGAGGATTGCGCGTCATACCGTCCCATATCCCTATTAAATGTGGAGGTGAAGCTGTATGCCACTATACTAGCTCTCCGCATGAGACGAGTCATACCGGGGCTGGTCCATATGGATCAGACAGGGTTCATTCCGGAAAGGGCGACTCGATATAATCTCCGGCGGACGCACAACTGGCTCCAAGGGGTGAAGGGCAGAATGGAACTACACTGGTTTCTGTCCCTAGATGCAGAAAAAGCAGCGTAAGGTCTCTAAGCCACCTGACTCCACATGGCAACATGTGGGTGTGTATCACCATCTGTACACCATGAGCCCAAAACCGGGTCCCAATCTCAGCTCCAAAGCCACATCGCATCCCTAAAATGCATGTAGTAGTCAGACAAACATCAGGGATGAAAACTCCATTGTCCCAATGCAGAAGGTGGGAGGACACCTACACCTCTGAGCGAGATGCCATGGCATACGGATACGACTCCCACACAATGCATTCCGCAAATGAACTATACGACTCCCCGCACACAGAGGCCCCTACTTGTGGTACCCAGGCATGGCATGCTTTTGAACACAACTGTAAAAGGTAAAGTCCACCCATATAAATCGAACAATGGCTCACAAGGAATCCGCAAGTTTACATATATAGCGCCTGAGCTCACAATAGGGGACAACAGAAGAATCAAGAGGATAGAAGAGTTCAAAATATAAGTGTACAAAAATTTTTATTTTTCTTTTATCATACTCAATTCATATATTCGTTATTCAAAGCATAGGACATCATAGCAACTCAACATATAAATAGAAAACTATAGCCAAAATAGATATACATAATATAGCATAGTTTCCCCACATCAACCTCTCCACAATCATTCATCCACTGGTACTTCAGACACACACATGCATTCACACACGTTCCATATGCACAGAAGATTCCTCAATGTAGTTCCCACAATGACACAGGAGGGGGATCCAGCGGGGCATAGATAGCGCACTGCTAAAGAGTCCAGGTAGATTAAACAGGATCCGGCACACAGGTAACGCCAACGCGCGTTTCCGTGCCAAGCCCAGATCTACGGGCGTACCTTCATCAGGGCCTGCTCGTCGTGGAAGGGGGGAAGACACAGCTCATAAATGATACACACGTGACCAATCTGGGCCACAGGGGGTACTGGTCCGTGAAGGAACGCTGCCGATCCGAGAAGATAATCATAAGGGGCTGACTTCAGTCGTCAAAAACCAACTACAGAGGTAGATTATTCCATCCATAGTAAAATAGAGCCATTTGCGAAGCGGTTTAGATCCACAGAAAATTAGTGTGGAGCTCCAAGGATTTTCGCAAACATTCATCGAAGGTCATACAGCAAAAATTATAAATTCAGGCCCACGATCGGGAGAGTTCAAAGAGTTTAGGCGTAGACAGCCATCTGGATTAAATTTTTTAAAGTCTCAGCCAGAGAAAGAAGCTCTCCTCCTATCGAGTCCTCACGGGCAGTCAGCGGGTTTCCAGCAAACATGCTTTTGACAAACATGGAATTTAATAAGGTAAATTCTTTATTGTATACTTAATACAAACCCTTAGAATATAGTAATAAGTTAAAAAGATACTTTCATATGCGGACTGTTATGCAAAGGAGTACCATTTTTTTTAAAACAACCGTTAATAAAAATACTAAAAACACAATTGTTCTTAAGATCCTAGTGGTTTCTAAAACTTATCCTAAATTAGCCAGTACAAATTCGAAGTTCAAAAAGTTCATGCTTGTATTGGCTTTTCACAGTGTTTTTTTTTTTTTTTTCAAACTTAGTTACGTATTTGATTATTTGACAAATAAATTGTGGGTCCGCAGAATCCAACGGGGGTAGTATCGCTGAGCGGCATGTGCGAATACCTTTTTCGTTGAATTTTACCCTGAGTAGACTCCGGCCTTCACAATCCATTACTGGACAAATGCAGATCAAGTGGATGATGTTTTGCAGCACCACATAGATTACAGTCCTTCGAGCCTGGTGTCCTCCAGTCCGGTTGGTCGGCGCTTGTTGGCAGTTTTCCCATGCTTAGCTCTAAGTACTTTAGTTTTAAATGCAATGGGAAAGCAAGGCCTAAATAGGCAGCTGGTACCAGCCTTTTGTTGGATTGTATTATCATCCAGGCGTGTGCACGGCGTCTTAGAGTTGTTTTATCTTCGATCAACGAGTGCATGTTGACTGCCTTTTTTACGGTCCTCTTAAAAGATGTTACTGGTAACTTCCTTATTCACGTTGCGGCGATCTCTGTACTTTTCAGGGAGGAGTTTAAGTACTTTGCATACTGGGATTTGGGGTTGCTTTGCAGAGCTACCCAAATAGCAGAATTAATTTCTATGTAGCTATAAAGCCAGATGTTATACCACAATTTGATTGTCTCGTATTTTTGGGACAATATTTGGGACTGTAAACCAAATTCGAGGCGTACCTGTGCAGGTGAAGCATCACTTGGTAAGCTGAATACACGTTTGTACACTCTTGTTTGGATTTTATCTAGTAGCAGTGCACTTCTTCCACCATGTACCACACTACCATATGCTATGGTTGAGAGAAGTTTGGCTTTGATCACTGTAAGGAGGGGCGTGAACAGAGGGCCTTTTAGCTGCTTGGACAGGATGCAAAATTCATGCAATAAGACTTTTCCTTTCTTTTCGTTAGCGTCAAAGTGCGTGGAGAAGGTCTATCCAAATATATCCCCAGGTATTTGTAGCTATCCACTACTTCCAGTTTCTTAGTATCGATTGTGAAGTTCAACTCTTTTATACGACGATTCGTTATTATCAAGACCTTAGTTTTTGTTGCAGTTTATTACCATTACATTCTGTTTAGTGTATTCTGCCAGTTCGTACATGAGACATTGTAGTCCTATTTTAGTTTGACTGAGTAGGACAACATCGTCTGCGTATGATAAATGCATGAGGGGCAAAGTTCCTAGCCGTGGGGGATGCATGTTGATCCCATCTAGCCTTGGTGTCAAATCAACCATGAATAAATTAAACAAATGGGGAGCCAAGACGCAGCCTTGTTTTAATCCTTCACTGGTTGTGATCTTCCGTGTGAGCCTTCGGCCATTGTCGACCTTAACCTGCATCCAGGTGTTGGTATAAAGATTCATAATTAGGTTCAAGATTGTATCTGGCAGGCCCTGCTGCTTTAGTTTGGCCCATAATGTTTTCCGACTGACACGATCAAAAGCCGCCTTGAAATCCACAAAACATAGTGTTTGACGCTCTATTAGGCTTTTTTCGGCTATAAGGCTTATTGCTATGGTGTTTGCCATAGTGCCTATACCGGGGCGGAACCCTGATTGATTTATGGGGATCTTATTGTTGTCATCAGACCATTTTGCAGGGTCGTTTAGCACCTGTGACACGTAATATTTAGCCTCCGCATCGATCAGCGCAATCAGGCGATAATTTGCTGGATTTTTACGGTCCCCACCCTTGTCTATTGGGTTGATGATCGCATCCCTCCTGCTTTCTGGAATCCGAAAGGTGACATTGATCGTCCAAAACCGATTGTTAAAGTTACTGGCCCAATAATGGGGATCTTTCTTGTAAATTGCCTGCGGGACGCCGTTCGGTCCTGAAGCGCTATCTTGCCTGCTTTTCTTTATTATTTGCAGTATTTCTACTTCCGTATAAGCTCGAGATATTTGGCATAAGCCTGCCGGCTTAGGCCAAGTATCAATGTTTATCAAATCGAACGCAGTTGTGGACTGAATCTCTGCGTTTGCACTTTTGTATGCAGGGATTACTGTTGATGACAGCTGCGTCATGAAGTTTATTGAGAATGTATTGATTAGATACTGTACCCATGCCATTTCCGAGACGCAGGTTGTACTTATAGTATTTGTGGTTCTGTACAATGAGTTTACCTGCGACCAGATTGCTCTGGAATCAGATTTTTTAGTATTATACAATACTTTTGTCCATAAATTGATGCCCTTGTTTTTTTTCTCATTCCAAATTAGTTTCTTATATAATTTCTGTAGGGAACGTGCATCCTGCCATGCTTTGGATTGAGAACTATGACCTTGTGCTCTCCTCAGGGACTGTCTCAAACACCTTCTCAAAGCACGTGATGTCTGCCTGAGGTGGCTGTTGTTGTTGCCATTATACCTCATTTTGGCATTGACTCCTACCTTTGGTAGTTTGTTCATGAAGGTGGTCCATATTTCAAAGGTCAGTTAGTTTTCTGGGACAAGCGTTTGCATTAGATTTTTTGCATCCAGCGCTATTTGCGGTAGTGTGGCACTTGTCCACCTTAATCGTTTCAAATTTATTGTTGACATTTCCCCTGCTAATATCAGGGCCTCTGAATGTTTGGGAAATGTTATTTTAATTTCAATGTGCTGTGCCAAATGATCACTATCAGGAGAGCATATGATTTGAAACTTCTCGATTAACCCTAAGAGGGAAAGGAGACTATAGTGTAGTCCAAAATTGAACTTTAACTAGGGCCAAAATAAGTGCAATTTGCAGGTCGATCCTGTTTAACACGCGCATACCTAGCTGTTTGAGATCCCACTTCAATTGCCGACCCACTTTGTCCATTCTTTTCGCCAATGGGATCGCCTGCGTTTCTAATGCCCAAAATTCATTGGCGGTGATGATATTGTCTTCGCCTTCATGAGGGTGTAATAAGTTGGCATTAAAATCTCCTATGAGGATTATCTCTCAGGTTGGCTGATCGAGACAAAATTCTGCTATTAGATCGCTGACTTTTTTGAAAAGCTCTTTTTTTGTTTTAGATTTTGGATGAGCATATATGTTAATGAGTATGATGACTCCTATACTGACAGGTTGACCCATTTCCAATTTTATTATTTGTATTTCCTTAGAAGTTGCGGGTAAATGGGAAGACTTCATTTTTAATGCCGTAGAAATATAAACAGACAAACCCCCCTTAGCTCGTCCATAGTGCTGAGTACGAGTGGCGCTGACATGATGGCCGATTCTACCCGGGACATCGACTGGGGCTGTTAACCATGTTTCCTGTAATACAATTATTTCATATTTGTCCCAGGACTCAGTTTTTCCTTTGTCGCTTAAGATGTTTTTTGCTCCAGCGATGTCCCAAGATAGAATTTTTATGGGGGTTTGGTCGATGTTACCACCATGATTATAATTTCATTCTTCTCTTGTTCCACTGTTTAATCTGTGTTGATGTTCGGATTTTGGGTTTTCCGATCCCTTGGCACCTTGCAGTACTGAATATGTGATGCTTTTTTCTGTTGAGATGTTTTCTCTTACGGCGCCTTTAATTAGGAGAGGGAACAGGTAACCTGGTTTTGCCTCTTCTTTGAGAGTGATACCCCACTCCTCAAATTGAATAGCTTTGTGTAGAATCTCATTGACAATTTCTACATTCCTCCAGGTTGCTAGAGTACTTTCCTTTACTGTGGTGTTTCCAGAGTTTACAAATTCGATTGCCATTAGGTCAGCCGATTTAATGTAAGCTTGGGATTTCAGCCATCAGGCGTAAGATATTTCCTCTATTCAGGTAATCTTGTGGGCCTTGTGATTGATAATTTGGGATGAGTAGTATCCTCCGTTTTGTATTCAATGTTTTGTAGTGTATTTGCATGGAGGGAGCCAATAACTTAATGTTTGTCCATCGATCTTCATGGCATTTTTGTCTTTAGCGTTTGTGTCGTTGGATTAGGTTTTTGCGTTATTCTTAATATTATTCTTCCCAATATACTCTCTTAACTCATTTACTTTCGTAAGTGCGTTCGGATTATCTTTCTTCAGACTGTTTGATCCAACGGTTGTGGCATGTTCATCAGCGGTTGTCAAGTGGACTGAGCTCGACCTTTTCCGTGCCACCAATAATCTTTAGGTCGTAGTGATCCATGATTGTGTTGACTAATAGCTGATCTTGCAGGCTCTTGTCAACTTTCATTATAACCTGCCTAGAGTTTTTGATGTCCCGTTTATTGTGAGTTGCACTTGGGCATGCCGTTGTTTGCTGGACGAGAGATACTATTTGTTTTTCATTATGGGTTATGTCGAGTAGCTCCCTTGGGTGCCCTTTTTCTCCCGTCCTTCTGGAACTATTCTCTAAGTCATTTGCGGTCTGTCCATGTCCATGCTGTGTTATCCGAACATCTTGTTTTAATATGTTCCCAGTGTTTTGGATAGGCCCTTTTGGGCTCCCAGCTGTTCTGTTTAATCCTGATAATTTGTAGTCGCCACTCTGAAGACTCCGGTTTACACTACTCCCTTCTGGGGAGTAGGTCACAAGTTAATCATCATTACTCTCCTCTGTGCGTGCTGATGTATTTATTCTTGGCACGAGTACTTTCCCACTGGATTGTACTTCCATAGGGGTGGATTGATGTTGTTCCTCATTAGTACTTTGGTTTTGAAATTTTCTTTGGTTCTTGTCCATTGAGGTATACTCATGTTCTTCCTTTTTAGTGGTTTCGAATTGAGGTTTTTTTGAGTTCTTGGGAAGATTAAAAATTGGATAGTTGACCAAGTCCTGCTTGTTAACTAGTCTAATATTTGATTGTTGATTTCTGCCTTTTCTCGCACTTTTTTTTGTCGTTTAGTTAAGACAGGCTGTTGGGTTTTTATAGTTTCAGTCTGCTCCTGTCTTGGTTGATTTATTTCAATGATCAATGGATGGCTTTTGTTTGGTCAGATCCGGGGATTCATCCTTTGATAGTATCCGATCTTCAATTAATTCCCCAGATTTTTTATTTATTGGCTGTTTTTGTGAAAAGTTTAAGCCTGTTGATTGTTGTAAGGTTTTTTTAGAGATGTTTTCCATCCTCTTTTCTGTTTTAACAAATTTGTCATTAAGCTTGGCTTTTTGGTGGTCTGCGGCGATAGTGTCTCTTTCTTTAAGTGCGCTAACGATGCTGTGGTGTACCATGTTAGCCGGCTCATGATTTGTACGTTTGCATTCCAGTAAGATGTTTTTAAGTATTATTGGTAGGTCCCTTAATTTAACAAGTATGGGACAACATGTGCAATTTGAGGGCTGGGCCCAAATGTTAGTCTGGTCCTGGAAGTTTGCAAGTATGTTTGCTATAGTTACGAGTTTTTTGTTTATGTCTGAGATATGCTCGATGATTAGACTCATAAGATTTATTTGAATATCGAGTTTATCGGACTGCATATTCAGCGTTTTGATGGATGTTTCCAATATTTTCCCCAAAGCACAATGTAGTTTTATTATGGATTCCAAATTGTGATTGGGGTCAAGTTTTCCGTTAAGTACATTTCCTGCCTGCTGGCACTGATTGGTGTTGTAATTTTGAGTATTCGTTGTACATTTTATACTTTCTTTAGCGTTTTCCCTTGGTATGTTAACTACATGTTCCGAGTTTATTTCAGAAGATTGACATTTATTTTCAGGGGATTTTGAGGATGCTAAATCAGCCAGTTCCGACATGCTCGATATCTCTATTATTGTCGGACTTCTTGGCATATTTTATTAAATGAAGTCGTGGGTACTTGTGCTTCCTGTTCGAACCCACTTGATATCTCTATTATATTTTCCTTTTCTATTTCTAACATCAGTTGTTTGCGTGTGTGGCTGCCAACTAGAGTTTTTTCTTGCACATCGGTAGATAGAATTGTAGGCTTATTGAATGTTTCTGTTTGCTTGGGGTCGTTTTCACTTGAGTTCTTGATTTGTTTATCGTGAGTGGACATGGCGCTCAATGCTTGAATAAATTCCTTGTTGTCAAAGAAGGTTTGAGATGCCAACCACGAGTCACCTACCTCGTCCTTTTTATTGAAATCCACCTTTTCTTGATTTAGTTGTGACTCGTCTAGGCGTCGAATGATTGTTTGGTTTTTCTTTGTACACTATGTCTGGTTTACTTATGTCGTTGCATCCTTGGTCGTAACCTGAACCCGGAGGGCTCCCCACCCCTAGTTGGTCCTGGTTAGTATTACTGATTGATGGTGCTGGTAATATAGTTGACCTTATTACTCTAGTTTGGGTTATGTACGTTGTGGGGTTATCCAATTGGGTATCGGAAGTGCTATCCGTAATCCTGTCCTTGGAGCCAAGCAATATTTTATACTTTACTTGCTCATGCTTCTGGTCATGTCCTCCCCATTCTGTATGTACTTGAGCTGTGTTTGAATTATGTGCTTATTGGTCCCCAAGTTAATTGGCTTGTGCGCCTCTTGAGCTGTTGACTTACTCTTGCCTGGTTCTTCGGTTCCGATGATGTACCCTATATTAAGTGTTTGGTGAGACGTGGGAGTTGATGTATCAACCGTCTGTGTGGTTGCTTTGGACGTTGTCAGTGGTTTTTGGAGACCATTTGGCGTTGCTGGCATTGTGTAGATTGCAGCAACTGGGTATTTCAAAAATGAGAATTTGCCGGTGGGATTCATTGAGCCAAATATCGAGTAAATCAGTGGTATCAATGGGGTTGTAGGTGAATTAGCTACATTACTTTGGATATTATTGTTGGCTATTAGAGGTTTTTTTTTTCTGTTTCAAAGGTTGTGGTGGGTTCTTTCGTGTCTTACCCGACCTCATTATTCCTAGGAGAATACTGCTGCCGGTGAAACCAGTGGGACTGATGTAGTTGTATCTGGCATAAAGGGTAGTATTATGGTTGGGGACCTGGTCAGTGGATTATACCCCCCTTTCTGACCTCCTGTTTGGTCTCCCGTCTGTTCAATACAGGCCACAAGCCACTCTGCACACTGCCCCCCTCCACCTCTTTTTCACGCTCCACTCTCCTATGGCATCCTGTGGCGTCCTTTGGCGTTGACACACCACTCGAGACTAGAGTCAGCAAAACTTTGCCCTCTTCACCCTTTTATGAAGTAGAACTCAACGCTTCAAGTCCAACTCATAGCCTGGCAATGATATTATCCATCCTTATTAAAGCGAGTTTCTGGGTGAAGTTGCCCCCTGCCACCACCACACTTCACAGTCCCCACTGTTCAACAACAAGCAACAACAAAGCGCTGCTGCGGCGCTAAGGCTTACCTCCCAGCCTGTCTGCTCCTGGTGTGCACAGAGGAACCACCCGCACCTCCTTACTACCTGCTCGGGCAGCGCAGTGCAATGCGGGACAGGCAACGAATGCGGTGGTCAGGCACTGGAGCAGTAGCCATCAGGGGAGGGCGGCCATCGGCCAACAGGTAGGCAGTGTTGCAGCAGTGTGGCGGCCAGATGTTTGGAACCAATTTTGGAGCCAGCAGCCCGAAAGCGACTCGATAGTGACTCGGCAAAAATAACAATCTTGACGGGGCCAGTCAGACCAGGCTCGGCTCTGCTCGCTAGCTTACTTCGGGTAACAGGTTTCAGAGCACAGAGCGGGTGTGGCTTCCAGCGTGGCTCGCAGGGCTGCGGAGCTCCTCCCACTGGCCCGATCACAGTCTCAGGCAGTCTCGATCCTACTCTCCTAGAATCAGCGACCCACCGGCTCACGGCCTCTCACGGCTCTCTGTCACAGCCCCCACGGGTCCTCGCGGGTCACGCAGCGCCAGGTACTGCCGACGCCCCGCTCAGGCTCGGTCCCGTTGAGCCGTGTATCCGCCTTGCCGCATTGCCGCTGCAGACCGTGAGAGCCGCCAACCCCCACGGCTGCAGTAATTCCCGGTTTCCCAGTTTCTGATGAGGCTCGAGTCTCTCAAGTCCGCGGCCTGCGGTTCCTGGCTCCCCGAAATCTCCGCTTCAGCTCCGCCGCCGAGGTCCTATCCGGTCAGTGTTCCTCTCCTGCACATGCATAGACAAACATGGAATTAGAAAGCCACTCTCCTGAACGTTGCACACACATTCGATTCATTGCTCAGAGCTGAGGCATATCCGCCACACAACTGCCGCAGTTCAGAAGAGTGCCGGTTCCACATGACTCACCAACGCAATGGCACATGCACAACCCCCGTCACATTTAACAGTACAGTGCACGTATGTTGCATTTACTGGGCGCAGTGCACTGGCAGTGCTGTGGATCAGTTATCGGCTCAGCTTCCGCATTGCCTACGTCACCTGCGTCCATCGCTGGTTCCCCTGCCGAACATGCTTATTCGAGTGTCCATGGATGTCTGCATATCCTACACAACTGTTGATGAATTGGACTATGACCTGTGTCTGCGCCCACTGTTGGATCATAAACAGGAGTGTAACCGAGACAGCCGGGCATGAGATGCCCTGACATACTGTGTAAATATTGGTAGTTGTGCATGTGAAATTGCACAATTCCCCGTGTGCAGTGACCACATCGAGGCGCTCCCCTATTGGGCTGTTTTGCCGATTGGTGACACGGCGTGGGCTGAGCACACCTGCCCGGCCAACTTAATGGATTGGCTCATCTTGTTATTCCTTGAACACGACAACAACGTACTATTGGAACACATTGCACATGAAGCTGCACATGAAGCTACACAGGCATTAATGGACGTTCCTGCAGCCACATCCAATTGGCACCCACTGCACATGTCCCAAGAACTTGTTGCATCATGGGGAATGCTCACATATGTCACCACCACATTGAAAATGTCTGCCTTCGTCCGGGCTCTGCATGCATGTGCGTGCTACAATGCCTGTGTACACACATCTGTGCAAGGTGATGCAGGTCCATGCTTGGTGCAACACAGCATCGTTTGTCACAGTTGCCAATTCAGACACACTGCAGGGGGAGAGCACACACATGGCAATGTAGCACGACATGTGAACCTGTCGGACCCTCACACCTGATCACTCTCAGCCTAGCAGACAATCTGCGCTCTCCGAAGGCAGACCAACATGCAGATCCCATGGACAGGGAGTCCTGCCCTCTCACACATGGGGGCAATGGTCAGACGCCAAACAAAATATGACTCATTCAGCAAGGCATGGTGGACTGAGAGCGTTGAAAACCACACCAGAAGAGACAAGGGACTGAGACTTCTCTGGCTCCCTCACTATCAATATTAACTCACTCAACAGAGAAGTGCTAAAAAACGTGGTCCTATCTATACAGTATCAAAGACAGGCTGGAACTATAGAACATATAGTGATCCACATAGGAACAGTAAATATCATATCTACAACAAATGTCTTAATACTGCCCTCATACACTTTGCAGTGTCATGCTTCATCATTGGGCCGCATCATCCAGGTGCAGACCAACACTCTGGATGGAGCGCAATCTTTTTTTGACGAAGAACTGTGATGAGGGTAGAGAAAGATAAAATGTGGTAGTGCACATACAACACGTAAACAATGTGAAACAACTGAAAAGAAAGAAGGAAAGCCTTATCCCCTCTATAACGGGACCAAATTGTGAAGTACTTAGAGGTAAAACAACCTAAGGGTCAACATAAATTCTTTTATTCTGTCTGTGGACCCCTGGTAGGGTTAAAAATATGTATTGGGGTATACAGGGAAAAGTAACGGTCCCATAGCCCCACTGCAAACACCAACATGTTTCTGCCAATATTATGCCTCCACACAGGTCGCGCTGGCTTTCATCAGGGTGTTGGTCCCTAATTAAAGGTCCTCACCCAAATTGGGTGTTTTTACCTTTGTCTATATGGTCTGTAGGTAATATCCCATTCTTTTGGTACTCTCCAGAATTTCTGAGAAGGAACAACTTCAGATAGTCACAAGAGACTCCAGGAATACTGCCCTCACTTCAGTCCTCCGACGTTGCCATCAGTGATGAATGTTGTCCATTTTAGCCCAAACATTTCCTGAACCCGGACATGTACCCAGGATTTGTGTAAGTGTCTCAAGCATGTCCCTGCCTGTTGTGGTCGTTGCCTCATTCGCACTGAAACGCACATGCCAATAAAGTCAGTGCAACTCCGATGGTGTCTAACTGTGAGGTGTGTTGTTGGGATTGTCCACTCATGTGCCACAATGAGCATCGCCCTTCACTTGAAGTAACTGACTGAGGCAAGTGCAATGGGGGGGGGGGGTGTCCCTTTGGAAAGCTCCACCTATGTGAGCCAGACAGTGTCTTTGGATAGGAGCTGGAGACATGTGCATGTACGTTTCTACATCAATGTGAGTATGGTGTCCAACCTCTGACCAGGTTGAGCAATGTCATATACCACAACAGGATGTGTCCACACAGCTGTGTGTGAGTAGGTATGCAACATGAAGTTCTGGCCACTCCTGGCCTGCTTTCGTTTGGGTCAGTCCTACTCACAGCCCTATTCAGTACATGGACGTGTGCCTACGTTGGGGGTTGTGAGATTGTTGTTGGTGTACATGGGGACACTGCTAGTTTTCACCACCTTAGTCAGCCAATTGGTCATGTGTATCAGGGATACACATGCGCATGGTTGTCAGTTACCAGGGTGTACTTTCGTGTGCAAACATTGTTTCTACATCCAGCCATAACTCCATACTTGAGTGAACATAGTGATGACACATCTGTTTGATTTAGAATGTGTTATTCACATTCAGGTTACTGACAGAGCTGGGGCTGTACATGGCAATACAAGCCCACATCACATGGACGCCCAGTGGTGGGCCAACAAGAGTCCTTTGCCGATTCCACAGTTATTGGGAAGAGGTAGAGTGCAGTCTGCAGCAGGATAGCTGTGTAATTGAGTGTAAATAAGACTATCCCTTGGCTCAGTTCAATGGATATTGAAGCCCAAATACTCGTCTTGGACACAAGCAACTAAAGGTTACATCATAAACATGGCAACAATATTTGTATGAAAATATAAAAAATATTTTATTAAAACAATTAACAATTCCGAATTGTATGAACACGACACTTGATAAAAATAGAGTTAAACGACTCTATGCAGAAATTATAAAAACCATGCCCCCATATCTCCCAATTCAGGAGCAAGAATGTTTAATCAGGACTAACATTTTCCAAAGGGGATACTATTTCCAGGTAATCTAAATTCTTCAAATATCAACATTGACATAGTACTATAAATAGAATATGTGAATCCAACTTTGGCAACTTATATCTTTGCAGGCCAAGACAGTTTCAGAACACCATCCATTAATTCATAATGCTTAGAGCGTTATACCACACAAGAAAGATAATTTAAGGTAATCTACTCTTTTGCCCCACCCCCCAATATACAATGGGAGCAAACTCAGGGCCTGTATAAGCGAGGATTCATGCCCCTACGAGTTACCAATATGATGGGTACCTAGTTTGATAGCTTTTGGGTAATCCTTACAACAGAAGCCCACATACTGGTAGGATAAATAAGTTGTGATGTAAAGATGTTTTTCCAAAAGTATGTGCCTAGAAATTTTCCAGGGATGATACCACAATAAGATGTAGTTGATCATTGCTCTGTCAACCTTGTGGATATAACAAATGTAAAACGGTAATGATAAATGCCGATAACATTATCCAACATAAGCTGATCATGCCTAAAGTAATATTCACAGTGACAATAACATGTTACTTTATACCATATACTTATTGAAATATATTTACCAACAGGATCTATGCATAAAGGCAACCATCCAGTGCCACTGTAGGAGAGTCATAAACAAGATTACAAGTCTTGATAAAGATGGCAATCATCTAAAAAGGCCATCGAAACGCGTCGACGCATACTACTGCACAATTAAACTACCAAACTCGCCCCAAGAACATCGAGAAGAAGTCGGGCTTTGGTTTGAGCTAGATTGGATATTTAATGTGCATAATTTAATGACAAATTGTGACTGTCTGTGTTTGTTTAATTTCTCTCCCACCAAATGTCTGTCCCATATGTCTTTATATAACTTGAGCAGGTCTTTCTTTCGATCAATTGTTTAGTAATTTTGCATATACATGTTTCATTCATGTTTTTTAACACATTTATGTGATGATGTTTTTATAATTTCTGCATAGAGTCGTTTAACTCTATTTTTATCAAGTGTCGTGTTCATACAATTCGGAATTGTTAATTGTTTTAATAAAATATTTTTTATATTTTCATACAAATATTGTTGCCATGTTTATGATGTAACCTTTAGTTGCTTGTGTCCAAAACAAGTATTTGGGCTTCAATATCCATTGAACTGAGCCAAGGGATAGTCTTATTTACACTGTGTGACAGTACCCTATTCCCCTGGTTTTAAGGGGTCCCTCTCTAAAATCTTGATAGCTGTGTAATTGGCCTGGGGTCACAAAGTGGCAGTCCGTGCTGGGGACTGGGTGAAAGCCACAGTGTGTTCTGGGGGCCACTAGGAGGTGTTTCCCAGTCCATGATGCATAGGTCATAACCAGGCAGGGACAGGCCATACGGTGGTGATGGCTGCTACTGCCTCATTCCTCACACAATAGTTCACAACCCCTTCTTACTCCCCTGATATGGGTTTTGTGTCTGGTGTGTGTGGTGGGGTGATGGCTGTATTCATATGTGCCACTGGCAAATCAGACTTGGAAGGTGATGGGGCAGCATCACTGTGTGCCATGAACACATCAGGGGTCGGAGCTGTGTGTGTCGATGTTCCCGCTGCAGTCATCTGTGGCTGAGCATGGTGCAGACAGGGGGGTGTCCGACAGGGACTGTATGTAGTCCATGATGGGACTCAGACACCCACGTATGGCATCGAGTTTCAGTGCCATGAGCTCGAACTCCACCCACAGCTGTTTAGCCAACTCCACCTGGGAAGACCACACACGTTGTATGGTCTCCATATATTGTTCATAGAGACCTGGGAGACAGCCTTGGTGGTGTGTTTTTCCTGCTGTATGTTCTGTGCAGGTGGTGGGGTCACCTCAAAGCAGCTGGCCTGCCCTGCTCCTGGGGGTGGGGTGCAGAGGCTGTCCAGGATCCCTTGGAGAGCATTTTGATATATGTACAGGTTATCTTCTACATCATCAATGATGGGGTTTGTGTTCTGCTCTGCAGTAGGTGTTGATTGTCCCTCTGACGTGTTATGGGGAGATGCAGGTTAGCAGAGTTTCACATTATCGTTGTTGATTTTCAGATGTTTACATTCAGACTGCATGCCAATGTACATTGTGACTGTTTTTAGGATCTGTCTATTTGATGTCAGTCAGTGTGTCTTCCGAATACATGATGGATGCGTGGTAGTACCGTTCATTATCATCACACTGTGTCAGTCAATACCAGATGTGAATGAACAGTTACTATGCACAAGCGGAACCTGTTGTGAGCTCTGTCCAGTGGTGCTTGTGTTGCACATTTTACCTTATTGCCATTGTTGCAGATGTCCTGTGATTGCTATGTGTGTGTGGTGCATTGTGGGGGAGTTGCCCCTGCAGCTCTGATTTCCTGTGGCCTTCTCCCTTTGAGGCAGAGTGCCTTCAAATTGTGTGCTTAACTGGCCGGATTTGTTTTTGACTTTGCTCATATGTGCTCCTGGACAGATTTTGAGGCCTGGTGCATTGTTTGTGTGCTGCATGTTTCATAGGGCATAGGTTGTGTATGCAACTGGACATGGCAGAGTGTGATCTGCTACTTTACGGATGTGATCCACACTGGGCTACCTCCATGTCGATTCGTGGGCCATGTAAATATTTTGGTCTGCTGCCATGGTATCGGACATGCAGTGTTATTTGCATAGTCAGTGTGGGTCACAGAGCCGCTGCTTTGCTGGATTCAGCAAATGTGCATGGGTCCGTTTTGATGTTAGTGATAGGGGGGCCATCTGTGCACATTGTGGATGGGGGCCTACTTGGAATTTCTATATGCACTGCAGTGTGACAAGCCAATCAGGGACATGTTCCACTGTCATTTTGGGTGTGTAGTGTGCTACGCATACTTGTGCATGTGTGCCATTGTGTCCATCTCCCCTGTCCCTGGTTGTTACTCACCCAGTTGCTGTTGTGTCAGGTCGTATTGTGCTGTGTCCAAGCCTCCCAAACCTGCCACCGCCTCCTCACTGCTGACTGTGGCCACCATTTGCTACAGATCATCCAGCTTCTTCTGTGTCACTGGAGGCCCACCTCCAGTCGCCATTGCTGCATCCCTGCTGGCGGCTAGCTTATGTTTGGTCTGTCTTTTATATTATGCCAGCGCCTCCTAATGTCTTCCAGTGACCTGCTCGACACTCCGACTGCATTGACGCTGGTGATGATGGCCTGCCATATTTCTGTTTGGGTTGCCAGTGCCGCAGTGGAGGTGCCGTACAGTTGTGGATGGTGTTGGGTCACCTCCATGACGATGAACTGGTCTTCCTGCAGACTGAACCCCGTCTTCCTCTTCCTCTTGTTCTTGGCCTTCCCCAGATGCAGGGTTCCTGGCTTGTCGTCCGCGGGGCTTGTGGAGTTAGGCTTGTCCTCTGCACTCGGTCGGGTGCCTCCATGTTGCTATGCAGTTTGAATTCTCTTGGTGCTTTTTTTCTTGCTTTTATAGTACATTTTTCCGCCATACACGTGGGATTTGCAGGCCAGTGGCTGTTCTTCGCTGATTTCTGTACCGCGATTGGTCTCATTGCATGTTTTTTTTGCATGGGCATTTTGCATTTTTGGCCTGACGCGTTGGTTTTGATACTGACATTTTCCGCGTTATCTGATTGCTATTGCATGCTACTGCCTTGTTGTGAATCACATGTTGTCATTGGGTTCTTTTCCCGCGATGTGCTGCGATATTGAAAGTTGTGTTACGCGATTCTTGGGGAAGTTATCACACATGCTTGTGAGTATACCCCTCAGTCTTTCTGTGAAAGGCCCTAATTCTTTAATACAGCAATGATAATAACATTGGCCATTAACACATGGTGTATTAAGATGTCACATTCACAATGGAAGAAAGCAAAAAATTGGCTTATGTTACTATAGGCTCGGATTTCTAATACATTAAACCCTACAATTCAAAAATGGATACCATAACATCCACCTGGCACAAACTAAAAACTGTCTCGTGACCCTTTATTGATTTTATTGCAAATGTACACCTGACTGGGAAATCTTATATATTTTGTTAGTCAAACTCATGTGTGACATTATCAGCTAGGCCATGCTTTTAGGTCTGACTTGACAGCACAATTGTCACCAGACCGTAAGTGATCAATATACAAATGGGCTTTCAGGAGTACTACAGAGAGGGGCCTTGGTCCACACACATGTTTTTGGACATGATAGGATGGGCCTCCACAGAAAAAGGTGCATTGCTTTAAAGAAGATGTTAATATTGTGTTTATTTATCCAGCTGCATAAGTCAGCAACAATACGGTTAACTGAGCTTGAACTTTCGAGGGCCCACACATGGCATTGTAATGCTGTTAAAGCATCTTATGTCACAATATAATTTATGGTGCCTGTTTTCCTTTGGAGGCAATACAGATAGGAGGAGGGCAGTCATGGGGAATTTATTGCTGCTTTCCTGTCCCAGCACCCTCCTCTTCCATCATTAACTTTAGACTTCAGAGTTCAGTTGCGCATTTTGGAGCAGTACACGAGGCCCATGTTTACAATATTCCACATGGATTGATTAAGCCAAGTTTGTGTGGTTCCAATAAAATGACTGCTTGTTTTGCAAATTTTCTCTTGTTGCAAAAGTGTATACTCAATACATTAAGCCTGAGTTGGTTAGAGTGGCAAGCCAATTATCACTGCTATGCGCATGATCTGTTTAATATGAAGTATTATGATCTAAGGACTAGGTTTGGCATATTAAATATGAAAAGCATATTTTAAGGTCAAGAGGCATTTAGGAATGAACTGTTATTAAGATATATTAAAGCCTAAAAGTAGGTATTGTTCCTTGCAATCTCACAGATTACCACAGTAGGCAAGGCTTCGGTGTTAGGAGTCCTGTATGGCAAACCGTGCATGTAGAAGAATTAAGGCCTGGTTACGAGTTTTACGATGTTACCGCTGGAGATAAGAGACCGCTGCCATGGCTGTCTTCTCTGCCGGTTGCCAATACTCTGAAACCATCACTCTCATGGTATGCCACAGACATGTTGTTTCCGATGGGGCGGTGGTCTTTTGGCAGCGTGTCCGATTGGAGTGACGTTTTGCTGCTGGAAAAAATATGTAAGTCCAATGTGTGTATATCTGAAACACATTTATATTTTGTGTATGTGTTGTAATGTAAATGTAGGTCATGTATACTTTATATTTTGTTGAATGTTAAATATGACATACTGCTACCATGAACTACATAGGAGAAGAGATGGTGAAGCCTATCTTAGAATCCCGCAACAACGGGGTTGCCGAGCATCTTGATCTGGTGGCAGTACCACAGGAAGGACCTGGTCAATGATTTCCGACACAGATTCCAAAGTGGGACCCCGAAAAAAGGTGATTTTTACCTCTTTTCCTGCCTTTCCGCCGATGTGCGCATGGCGGTGTCCCTGCCAGGAAAAGCTCGATGGGAAGGTAGATCGTAAATTGGACGGCGGGAAGCTCGTCCGGACTGCCGCTAAGACCCACCTCTGGCTTTCTCCCGTCTTCGCAGGAGTCTCAGCGGTGGTGGTGGTCCAGCAGCAGTCTTGTAGCCGAGTTTACACCAGGATCATAATCGGCCACCAAGTCAGCGGGCAGAAAGACCCCTGAAAAAGTAATGGGGGCGCCTTTCCTCCTGACTCATAATCAGGCACTCAGTCTGGGAGTATCCTTGTTGGGCCTTTTTAGGAGAAATCAGATAATGTAAGCACTGTTTGAGTGATTGTTACCTTGTGGAAAGGCTTCCACCCAAACCTGTAGGCCTGGCTTGGTTATGGTGATAAGCTACAAGCCTGCTTGGTGCACTGGGAAACGTTGTGCCTGATGCTATAGGTCTATCTTGCTTATTATGAAACGTTATGACAAAAGGAGTCGGTCTACCTTATTAATTGTGGAAAAAAATGTTAAAGCCAGTGACCCTTTAAGAGCTGGTTGTTACTGGTTATTGACAGGAATTTTACTAGATGAAATCTCACAGATGACAGTAATAGGGAAGGGTTTTAGTATGAGAACAACCACTCAAAGTTAAGAACTGCAATATGGGAAATTGAGTCTTAATTAAAGACACTCTTTCCATTATTATTACACAATATTAAGCTCACTTTTAATCATGTCTGGTACATTATAGTTAATATTGGTCTTGCTTTTACATGTTTCATACACTTTCATCTAAATCACTCTAGGTTGGCCACCACATCACTAGAAGACAATTTTTTTTGCTCCGCTGAGGTTCATGGTGAAAGGTCGTTTGGCTAAACAAAGTCTTCCATAACATTATTGATATGGTGGCTGGTGAAACAGTACAGAATGTTTTCTATTAACTTAGCGGCTGTGTAAATAGTGAAGTCTTCACTCATTGTTGCCACTTGGTAGCAATGTAGTGGAGATGGGCACTCTTTGGTCTGACTGCTTCTCTGATAAATAGAAACTTTGAAATGTGCGGCCAGGGCACAGAGTGAGAAGGACCATGGAGGTTTACACAGGATATCAAGGGGACCAGGCACCCCCCACCCCTCCCCCTCACAGCAAGATTTCATTTCCTTTGGAGTCCGGAAACTTGTTGTGATCCTCACAGTGTTGTGAAGTCACACTTTCAAAGTTGGCATAGTGTCAGCCGGCACCAAACCGCCTCTACACCCAATATACACTGGAGTCTAACAACCCTGTGCCCCCCCACCTCCTCCCCAGCTTCATCATGAAATTATCAAATTTTTAAAAATTCATGAGAAAATAAATAGTAGACCAAAAACATTACGGGGTACATGCATCAAGTTATTTTTTTGCGAAACTTTAATTGCGATTATTAAGGAATCACAATTAAGGACTTGCAAAAGCCTATGCATGTAGGAATCGCTATAAAAATAGTGATTCCAAAACATTCCTTAATTGCGACTTGCAAATTGCGAGTCGCAATTAAGGAATGGCTCCCTGTTCATTTCTATGGGCCTACAGGCCCGTGGGAATGAATAGGAAATTGAGCTTGGAATTTCAATGGTGAAAGGTTGTCAAAAAGACACCCTGTTGCACCCCTGGAACTGTGATGTGCAACCATGTTGCGCACAAACATGCAGTTTAATTGCTCGGTAATTTGTGGCCCCCAAATAGCGAAATCACTATTTAAAAGTGGTTATTGCATTGCATTTGAGGAATCACAAATTACGATTCCTTAAATGCAAACGCAATTTAAGAAATCCAAATAAATAGCGATTTCTTAAATTGACGGTGCCTTACACCTTGATGCATCATAACAGCCCTTTTTGCGGGCGCAAAAGGAGGAATTTTTGTGAATCTCCCCCTTTGCACTCGCAAAAAACGTTGATGCATGTGCCTGTACATTCCCTGACTCCAGCTTCCCTCCAACAGAAAATCCTCTGTGACCTTAATCTTGTGCAGCTAAGTAAATTAACTAGTGCTTACATTCACCGGCATCCTAGGCCACAAAATTATTAAACAAGCCCATTCTAAAAAACAAAAAAACATCTGCTGGCCGTACCATTATTTTCAGTGTCACGCCAATTTCTTACTGCCAATCATCAGCAACATTCTGAAAATCATCAGCTGCAAGATGACTTGGAATCCAATAATCACTGCACAATCCACAACCAGTCTGTGTGCCCGTAGCATCCTTCACCTTCACTGAGAGCCTGGGGGACATATTTACAAAGATCAGTCTGTTGTTCAAAGGAATGGCAGGTTCAGGGAACAGAGGCAGTATTTTGTTTTTGCCTTATCACACAGCAAATCATCTTTTTGAATGACACAGTGTAACAATCCTCCTGTCTATGACTAGCCAAGAACAAGGATTTGAATATATTTCGGATTACCTCACCTGAACATGGTGGGGACACAGTAGATGACTTCATACATACAGTTTTAAAAAATTCATCAGTCCCCGAATAGAAGGGATGGTTAGTTTGGCCCACAGACACAAACATATGTCAGCCAAGATTTAAGGGTACCACCGAAAGGTTTAGTATCCATAGGCCTCACCAATGTTATGTACAACAAGAAAATCCGGGGGTAGTGACATTATACAGTGTTGGGGAGTTATGCCTCGATTGGCTAAAAACCTTGACAATGTCCTAGGTGAAACAGCACTGATCCTTACTATCAGAAGACATGGATCTATTGGATATTCTATTAGGTCCCATAAAGCCACATCAGAAATGTTTCTTATACATTGTTTATAATGAAATAAAATTTGACAAATCTCTCAATAAGAAACTGCAGAGAGTATGACCACATTAACATCCAGAATGTATTCACTGGGCAACATTGTATCTTCTGCTATAGATATACTAGAACAGGATTTGTCCGTATTTCAGCATGGACAGTCTCAGTTACGTTCTAATATGTTGTTAAGCTGTACGCTGCAATCATTGCGTTCTGGTATGTGCCTTGGCAATTTATCAACACTACATCCCTGTCCTTTGCATACACTCTGAGTAAAAAGCAGATAACAATGGCACAAAGAGGAGCAAAATATACAATGCTGCATATTGAAAAACATGATCAATTACCTTTCGCTGTGGCAGAGTCACCGTCCACAGAATGGGTAAATTGACGGCCATATAACCTTACCGGTCACAACTTTCCAGTTTCAGTTTTGCCAAGAACAACAACAGGCAGACAGATATGTAGAAAGATGTAAAGAATTCATCAACAAATCTTTGGAATTACTGTAAAGATTTTGATGCTGGAGTGGGGACATGGAAGGGTTCCTATTGGGTACTAACTGCAAAAACTCCTTAAGTGGATCACAGATTTGCCAGGATAACATGCTTCACGGGCCTGTTATGGTTTAGTTGAAAGCTTATACTGTCATTTGAAAGGTTCCCCAACTGTCGTGATTAATCCGGTTTTCAAGTTGCTCTCGAATGGTAGTTACTTGATTCTGAATGATCAAGGTTGTTGTGGGATGCTTCTGGGCATTGCATATCTTGTCACTGTGAGCTCCAGGGTTACTTGTTGTATACAAGTATTGTTTCCACCGACCCACACAATCAGTAGTCTTCTGAGAAAAATATTACCTCACTTGTATGGGTAGGTCTAGTGCCCGCGACAGAAAATGACACAAAACGTAAAGTGAACACATCACATTTTCACAGTGAAAATGGACAATCTGTTTGCAAAGTGCCTAGCTGTAGATTTTGAACCCTTGCTCTGCCGGAACCTAAGAAAACCTAGCAAACCTGTACATTTCTTTAAACTAGACAACCAGGGGAATCCAGGTTGGGGTGCCTTGTTTGGCTCTCACCAGGTTCTGTTACCCATAATCCCTTGAAAACCTCAAGCTTTGTCCAAAAAACACATTTTCCTCGCATTTCTGTGGTGGAAAGTTCCGGAATCTGCTTGGATCCACAAAATTCTACCCACCCCGCACTCTCAAAAGTCTTCTGAGAAAAATGGTACCTCACTTGTGTGGGTAGGCCTAGTACCCACGGCAGAAAACAGCCCAATATGCAACGTGGACCCACCACATTTTCACAGTGAAAACAGACCCTTTTTTTGCAAAGTGCCTAGCTGTAGATTTTGAACCCTAGCTCTGCCGGCACTTAGGGAAACCTAGCAAACCTATACATTTTTGAAAACTAGACACCTAGAGAAATCCAGGATGGGGTGACTTGTCTGGCTCTCACCAGGTTCTGTTACCCAGAATTCCTTGCAAACAATACAATTTGTCAAAAAAATCACACTTTAATTACATTTCTGTGGTGGAAAATTCTGGAATCTGAGTGGATCCACAAAATTCCATCTACCCAGCATTCCCCAAAGTCTTCAGAAAAAAATGGCTGTCTTTGGTTCCAGTGGGGAACACAGTGATGTCAGAGCGCCTTGCGACGTGTCGGCGTCAATGAAGGGCGGGAGGGGGACGGGGGAGACGCGGAAAGTCTTCCGTGTCTACCCCAGGGGAAATAAAAAAAAACTACCTCTTGTGCGAGGTTTGAATGGAGCCCTCCCTGGTGACGGCCAATGGACGTGCGCTGCACCAGGGAGGTAGTGCTTGCAACAGCCATTGGCTGTCGCAAGCACCAAACGGGTTATTAATATTATCCCTCCCACTCAAAACCCTATAACTGCCGATATTGAATTTAACGCTTGGCTCACCCAATCATTGGATTGCCTTCTACCCCGTTCCAACACTCTCAAACGCACCAAGAGAGTAAACCCTTCCCCTTGGTGCACCCCCGAACTGAATGTCCTAGAAAGGAATGCAAGAGAACGGAACGCGCATGGAGGAAAGACAAGTCAGCAGACAAGAAAGACATGTTCCGGTCCTCCTTAAGAACTTACAAACTTGCGCTTCATAAAACCAAGAGCTAATTTTTTGAGGGAAAAATTAAAAACTCATTCTGCTCCACCCAGGAAACTTTTGCTATCCTAAAAGAACTTCTTCATGTCCCAGATCCCCCAGTAAAACCCATGGACCCGAAATCCGCGGAAAACAAATGCATCAAGCTGGCAACATTCTTCGATGACAAAATTCAAAAAATTCTTGCCTCCCTACCACCTATTGACAGTGATGGCACAGGCAAAGACTGCCTCAGCCCCCTTCCTTGTCACGGTCTGCCCTCCGACCCCTGGGCACCCTCTCTTGACACCTTCGGTCCAGTCACCACAGAAGAGGTAGCCACGACGTTTGCCACAATCAAATGTGGCTCTCCCTGCGACCCGGCCCCCATACGCTTCCTCAAAAAGTGGCCCCCACTATTATCCCTCCGCTCACGGCCCTCATCAATGCCTCTCTACTGCAGGGAGAGGTCCCTCCTAGCTGGAAAGCAGCTGTTGTCAAAGGTCTCCTGAAAAAACCTTCATTGGACCCTCAGGATTTAGCCAACTACAGGCCAATCTCCCTCCTCCCAGGAAACAGCAAAATCACAGAGAAACTTGTGAATAAAAAGCTATCTCTATTCCTAGAAACAAACAACCTGCTCAGGACTCCCAGACAGGCTTCCGCCCAGGCCAGGGCACCGACACCACCCTCCTGGCGGCAGTGGAGAAGGCCAGAAGCGTTTTAGACTCAGGAGGGTCAGTGGCAGTGATCCTCCTGGACCTCAGTGCGGCCTTCGACACTGTCAATCACCAGGTCTTAATCCAGCGTCTGAGAGACACGGGAGTGAAGGGCACGGCCTTGAAGTGGCTTGCCTCTTTCCTTGACGGCCGTTCCTTCCAAGTCTGGGAGAACGACAGCCACTCCCCTGCGGCCCCCCTCCGTTGTGGAGTACCGCAGGGCTCATCACTAAGCCCAACGTTATTCAACGTTTATATGTCCCCGTTGGAGGAGCTGGTCACCCCGTTTGGACTGACGATTATCAGTTACGCTGACGACACCCAGCTGGTGGTGATCCTCTCCCACCCCAACCAAGAACCCTCCAATCTCCACAGCTGTCTTACGGAAATCCATGGTTGGATGAACACCTCCGCACTCAAGCTCAATGGGCCCAAGACCGAAATCTTGCTGCTTGGACAAAAAGGACCCTCCCTGCCACCTAACATCTGACCCGCCTGCCTAGGCGATCCCCCCTCTCCCAAAAACGAGGTCAAGAGCCTGGGTGTATGGTTCAAGAAAGATCTGACCTTCAGAGTCCAGGCAAAAAAAACGGCAGGAATATGCTTTGGACTTCTTAGGGCATGCAGGAAGGTGCTCCCCTTGCTACACCCTACCTCCCGGAAACTGCTGATCCAGGGCCTTATTTTGTCCAGGCTGGATTACAGCAACGCAATCTACTTGGGAGCCCCGGAAGCCACATTCAACACCTTACAGAGAATCCAGAACGCTGCTGCCCGGCTTCTAACTAACACCACAGCAAGATCCTCAGAAAAACCAGCCTTGAAGCAACTTCACTGGCTTCCAGTCAGAGAGAGGGTGGTTTTCAAGGCCCTCTGCCTGGCCCATAAACTCCTTCATAACAAAGGTCCACCAATTCTCCAAAATGTTATTATTCCATACACAGCTACTAGGTCCCTCCGGTCAAACCAAGAGAACTTCATCACAGTCCATAGAGTGAAAAAAGCCAGGTCGGGTGGCCGCCGCTTCTCGGTAAACACAGCAAAACACTGGAACAGTCTCCCTCGCAAACTAAGAACTGAACCAAACATTCTCCATTTTAGAAAAGCCTTAAAAACCCTCCTTTTTCCCTGACTTCCCTTCTCTTCCGCTGCTGTTCCCTCCTGTTTCTCTAGGTTCTAGTGCTGGGATGCTCACGGGTTACTACGCGCTCTACAAAAACCTTAAATAAAGAAATAAATAAATAAATATATTTAAGTTTATAGAGCGCACAGCTACCCCGGAGGTTTCCCGGCGCTAGGAACCAAATGAAGGGAGTGTACTGCCTGACAAGAGTACGGAAAAGCGGTTATTGGTTGAATAACCAAGTTTTAACCTCTCTGCGGAACTTGAGATAGCAAGGTTCAATGCGCAAAGACAAGGGGAGAGAGTTCCAGAGGGAGGGGGCCAGAACCGAGAAGGAGCGACCACCCATTCTGGCTCTTTCGACGCTAGGAACCTGGAACCTATGCTGGTTAGATGAAAGAAGAGTGCGGGGTGGACAGTACTGGTGAACTAAAGTACTAAGGTAGGGTGGGGCCCGACCTGCATTAATTCAGTGCATAAAGCAGAGGGCCTTAAACTTAGTGCGGTTTTCAATACGGAGCCAATGCAGGCTACGTCTACGTGGCAAAATAGAAGTAGAGGATTTATTGGGGAGCTTACAGAGAAGCCGGACCGCCATGCTCTGGACTGTCTGTAGTTTGCGAGTCACCTCCTTGCAGGCCCCCAGGAGAAGAATGTTGCCGTAATCCAGTCTAGAGGTAATTAATGCCTGGACTACGGTTTTCTGTGTCTCCTGAGGAAGCATCCAGATTATCTTTCTCAGCCATTTAATGATAGTGATGCAAGTAGAGGAAGTCTTGACCACGTGTTGCTTCATAGATAACTGGTCATCAAAAATGATGCCAAGATTTCGTGCTGTTCTAGAAGTGATGGGGAGGGTGCCCATTTGCGTCGGCCAATGGTGGGGCCCCCATAAGATAGTATTATGGCCAAACAAGAGGAGCTCTGTTTTCCCCATTCAGTTTTAGTTTGTTTTCATGCATCCACGCGGCGATGTTATTAAGCCCTGCGCAGAGAGAGGATGGGGAGGAATGATGTCCTGTTGAAAGAGAGTAGATGATCTGGGTATCATCAGCATATGAGTAAATGGTGAGCCCAGCTTGCTCCGCAATGGTGGCCAATGGTCTAACATATAATTTAAAAAGCAGGGGGCTCAAAATGGAGCCCTGAGGAACAGCGTAAACAGATTTATAAGTTTTGGAGGCTGATGAAGAAGAGAAAACTTGGAAGGTACGGTCTGAGAGGAAGCTAGCAAGCCAGTTGAGGGCTGAGCCAGTGATGCTAGATGACTTAAGAGGGTTAAGAAGGATGGAATGGGAAACCGTGTCAAATGCAGCGCTTAAGTCAAGCGAAATAAGTGCCACGGTTTCCCCTTTGTCCACTTGGCATCGAATGGTTTCTGAAACCCCCAACAGAGTAGATTCCGTCGAAAAGCCGGACCTGAAGCCAGACTGAGATGGATGTAGGATGTTCCTTGATTCGACGTATTGGGTAAGTTGTGTATTAATGTGTTTTTCCAAAATTTTTGAAAAAACCGGAAGGAGTGAAATGGGGCGGAAATTGGATGGCTTATTGGGGTCAGCATTTGCCTTTTTTAATAAGGGCACTATCATTGCATGTTTCCATGCAGAAGGTACCTTGGCTTTTCTGAGGGAAGTGTTAAGTAAATCCAGGATTAAATTAAAAGAAGAAGTATCCAGGATTTGTAAACTTTGTGGGGGAAGTAGATCCAAAGGGGAGCTTGATTTAAATTTACTGATAATGTCATGAAGTGTAGTGCTGTTGAGGGGGTCCCAAGTACGGATCTGCCGTGAGGGTATGGGGTTCGTAACCTCTGCGGCCTCAGGGTTGCCGAGGATCATTGGATCCGGTACCTTAGGGAGACTAATCTGCTATGAAGGTAGAGGATGTATATCCTCTGGTGCCTCAGGTTCACAGAGAGTAGCTGGATCAGGTGACTTACAGGGAGGATGTGAGGGGATCGGTTCTCCAAAGTCAGTGTAAATAGTGTTGATTTTGGAGATAAAAAAATCTGCCAAAGAGTTGCATTGTGTAGCGTCTAGACAGGGAGCTCTGGGCTGGGATTATGCGCCCGAAAGTTCTTGTACAACCTTAAAAAGCGCTTTTGGGCAATTCTGTGCCTTAAGTATAGTAAGGTTAACATATTCTTTTTTGGCAGTATTGCAAAGCGAGTGATATTTGGCTAAAGTGGTTTTATAAATTTGCTTGGAGCATAGGTCATAATGTGAACGTCACTTCCGCTCAAGGTTTTTGCAGATAGTTTTTTCTTTTTTCAGCAAGTCAGTGAACCAGGGCGCAGGTGGGTGGTGCAAATTGTACTTCTGCTTACGGTGAGGTAGACATGTGTTCGCAGCAGAAGTAAGCCAATTGTGAATGACAGCCTCCGCTTTAATGCTGGTAACTTCAGTGAGGGGCCTAGTGTTCTCAAGACAGGAATTAAATTTCTTGAGATCCAGATTTTTCCAGTTTCTAGTAGCCCTTAGTTCAGTGGAGATTTAGTTATGAGACTACTACAGCTTTTACTACTTTTTAGCATTTTGTATGCAATAATATTTTAGACTTATTAGTTGTATGCGTATTTTAGACGTACATTTAGTATTTTTGATATGTCGTCCAGTTGGAGAAGGAGTGGGTGTTATGTTTCATACAGGTGTCTGATATTGGCTCAGGTAGCAACCAGACTTTTTACCTATATTCCCTTGATATTACACTACATAAAGTTTGTTAGTACTGACCTTTTACCTAGTTACGGTAATGCCTAAATGACATGGTGTTTTCTCGGATAACTAGCCTCATTCATTATGCATGAGGATTCTTGAAAACTCAGCAGGACTACCATATCCTCATATTAACTATGTATAAGGGTCATTCCTGCCATCATCCTAGTCCGACATGACACAGCAAGGCATATTCTCTGAGGGTGTCACATTGGATATATAAACACCATATCTATGCTGAGACAGTAGAAAAGAGAAGGACTTCCATGCTGACCCACTAACGTGAGACACTGAGGTTCCTGCACCCAGACACTCCAGCTCGCAGTAGAGACAAAGAATGGGTCCCACAATCTCTCACTTCAGGTAATGGAGTTGACTTTATCCTAGAGGGTTCTTGGCTCCAAACCCACATACACGCTAGGTACACTTAGGTACATCTAGTTAGGGGCACATCATGGAGTACACCTTTTAATGTCATGTATTTTCAAACTTGCCTGTATTTATGGTTTTAGCACTATGGTAGAATTCTCCCATCCGTGTACTCTGATGGTGCTTATGATCATTTATATCTCTTTCTGTCTAATCAATCAATCAATCATATCATTTGTAAAGCGCACTACTCACCCGTGAGGGTCTCAAGGCGCTGAGGGGGGATGCTGCTACTGCTTGAAACGCCAGGTCTTGAGGAGTTATATGAAGGTCAGCAGGTCTTGGCTCTGCCGTGGGTGGATGGGGAGGGTCTTCTAGGTCTTGGTGGCGGGGTGGGAGAACGATCTGCCGCCGGAAGTCGCTCTTCGGAAGTGGGGGACTGTGGCGAGGTCGGCGGAGCAGAGCTGGCAGGTGGGGGTGTAAAAGCTGAGTTGTCTGTTGAGATACGTTGGTCCAGTGTTGTGGAGTGCCTTGTGTGCATGGTTGAGGAGCTTGAAGGTTATCCTGACGAGGGCCTGGGTGACAGTTGTTCTCATTTCAGTGGGGATCCACTTGTAGATCCTGCGGAGCATTCATGCATGTTGTAGCAGGAGGAGGAGATGGCGTTGACCTGTTTAGTCATGGAGAGGGTGGAGTCAAGGATGACCCAAAGGTTGCGTGCGTGGTCGGTGGGTGTTGGGCTGGTTCCCCGTGCGGTCAGCCACTAGGAGTCGTCCCAGGCCAAAGGGGTGGATCCGAGGATGAGGACCTCCGTCTTGTCAGAGTTCAGCTTCAGTCGGCTGTTCCTCATCCATTCAGCAACAGCCTTCATTCCTTCGTGAAGGTTGGTTTTGGCGGTGTGGGGTCCTTGATGAGGGAGATTATCAGCTGGGTGTCATTAGCATAGGAGGTGATGTTTATGTTGTGCCGACGGGTGAGGTGGGCAAGCGGTGCCATGTAGATGTTAAACAGAGTTGGGTTGAGGGATGAGCCCTGGGGTACGCTGCAGATGATCTCTGTGGCTACGGGGCAGAAGGGGGGAAGGGCGATGCTCTGTGTTCTACTGGAGAGGAAGGAGGTGTTTCAGTCCAGGGCCTTCTCTTGGATCCCGGCGTTATAAATGCGTGTTTGTAGTGTGTGGGGGCAGACCATGTCGAAGGCGGCTGACAGGTCTAGGAGGATGAGGGCCCCCGTTTGTCCAGGCTCTGCCTCCAGGCTACCTGATTCAGCACATTGACCGAACAGGGACTATAGGAGGAGGGGTTGCCATCCTCTATAAGGAACATCTAGTTTGTCGCTTACTAGGCAGCCCATTATTTGACTGTGAAAACGTGCACTTTTCTATCACCCTGTCACCCTCAGCTTCCTTCTCGGGCTTTTAGTATATCGTCCACCAGGATCCCTAGGACAATTCCATAGGACACTGCTAGAAACGGTTGTAAACCTCGTCAGCTCAGCTTCCAACTTCACCATATTGGGAGATCTGAACCTCCATTTGGACGATCCACAAGACACGATACCTATGGATCTGGCTCAAGACCTTGAGACATGCGAAATGGTTAAAAAAATCCAAAAAGCCACCCATATAAAGGGACACCTGCTTGACCCATTTTTCTCAAATATTATAGACTTAATCACCATGGATCCGAGCCCTGTCCCGTGGTCAGACCACTTAACTATACCTTTTACTTGGAGTGAAAGCCCCGACCAAACCCTTCTGCAGAGCGCAGACAAGACACTGGTCCAAACTTAATATAAATGAATGGTCGGAAGCACTAAGGATTACCTTACCTCCCACTAACCTTGATATCACTACAGCAAATCTAGAGTTCAACCAGTGGATAGAGTACTCACTGGACACAGTTCTCCCCAGGAAATCCGTAACTCAAAAAAGAGGATCAAACAATCATCCCTTGTTTAGCCCAGAGCTCTGAAAACTCAAACAGAGGAGAGACAATGGAGAAAAGACTTTGATTCAGAGATAAAAACTAAATACAGGGCCTCCAATAAAGCCTATAAATCTGCGCTAAAGGCAGCTAAAACAGCTTTTTACGCAGAGAAAATTATTGCATCTCCTAACTCATCGAAAGAGATTTTCAGAATTGTCAAAACTCTTTTGAAACCCCCTGATCCCCCTCTTGCCCCAAATGCATCAGGGCCCGCTGTGAAGAACTTGCATTTTTCTTCCACACTAAAATCCAAAAGATTCTTCTGGGTCTCCCACCCATCCCTACCTCCGAACCACTATCGTCAACTAAACCTCCCTCTCAAGGCACTACTCCTGAACTCTCTTCCTTCACCCCGCTCACTGAGGAATTGTTACCCCCCCTCCTCAATGCAATAAAAAGTTGCTCGCCGCTTGATCCTGTTCCAGTTAACATCCTGAAATCAGTCCTGCCCATTATCGCCACTCCAGTCATCAATCTGATCAACTCCTCGATCGAAGCAGGCACAGTCCCACGGGACTGGAAAATGGCCATGGTCAAACCATTGTTAAAAAAAACTAACCTGGACCCTGGAGACCTATCCAACTACCGCCCCATCTCCCTTCTCCCGGGTATCATTAAACTGGCAGAAAGATTTGTAAACCGCCAACTGTCTTCATTTCTGGAAGCCTTTAATCTACTCCATCCTTCTCAAACAGGCTTCCACCCTGGACAAGGGACGGAGATGGCACTTCTTAAGGTTTTTGAAGAGTCTAGGAGGATCCTGGACACAGGTGGCAATGTGGCCATTATCCTCCTAGACCTCAGCGCCGCCTTCGATACGGTAAATCACTGTATCCTTTTAGCCCGTCTAAACAAAATCGGAGTCTCGGGAAAAGCCCTCTCATGGCTTGAATCTTTCCTTCAGGAAAGGTATTTTAAGGTATTTGAAGAGGATTGCCATTCATCTCCGATACCCTTGCAGTGTGGGGTTCCATAGGGCTCCTCCCTTAGCCCCACACTTTTTTATGTGTATATTTACCACTTTGCTGAGATAGTGGCCCCCTACGGAATTGAATTAATCAGCTATGCTGATGACACGCAACTCGTGGTCTCTCTGAACCAGACAGATTTGTCCCACACGATTCTTGGTGACTGTCTTGAGGAGGTAGCAAAGTGGATGGGCCAGTCTCAGCTAAAACTTAACAATGAGAAGACCGAACTGATGTTACTGGGCAAGAAGGCATCATTCAATTCCCCCACTTTATGCCCCCCGTCTATGGGCGCTGGTCCTACCCCAAGAAACGTGATCAAGAGTTTAGGATTCTGGTTAGACGAGGATATTTCATTTAAAGTACAAGCCACGAAAACTGCGGCCACTTGTTTCGGCCTGTTAAGATCCATACACAAAATCCTGCCTCAACTGCCTGATAGAGCCAAAAAGATCCTAGTTCAAGCCTTGATTTTATCTAGGCTTGACTATGGTAACGCGCTCTATCTGGGAGCCCGGCCTCTGTGACCTGCAAACTCCAGGTAGTCCAAAATTCAGCAGCTAGACTGCTGACGAGCACCAACCACCGCTCCTCAGCTAAACCAGCGCTAAGATCACTCCATTGGCTACCGATAAAAGAACGGATACACTTTAAGGTCCTTTGTATTGCCCATAAAAATCTCCAAGGCAAAGGCCCCCCGATCCTTACTAACCTGATTAAACCTTACAAAATGCCCTGGAACCTGCGTTCCAATGATCTCATTCTGGCAGAAGTCGACAGAATCAATAAGGCTCGCTCTGGTGGTCGCCTTTTCTCTTACAATACCTCAAAGTTATGGAACTCTCTGCCCCTCTCCCTTCGTCAGGGACCCAATCTCCTCATATTTCTCAAGAAAATAAAAACATGGCTTTTTCCCTGAAACTAACTAAATAATTAGATCCCATCTTTCATTCTCAGACCCTCAAGCGCTGGGATGCTTCCGGGTAGCCATGCACTATAAAAGAACTATTTTCATTTCATTTCGTTCATTCATTTCATTTCTCCGTTGTTCAGTAGGGACTTGATGTCACCGGTGGCGGCGATGAGGGCAGTCTCTGTGCAAATGGTTATTTCAGCACACTTATTTTACATTAGAGTGAGGCTGGTTCACTAAATGCTTATTGAAAAACATCCCCACTGTTTATTCTGTGTAACTCTCTGAGACAAATGTAACCACGAGTGGCTGAGCGAAAAGTATCGCACAGTTTCCACTATTCTGTGAGATCATAGATGTCATGTTTGATAGTTCCCAAAAACTATTCTCTCCTTTGTAAGAAAGGTTTCTAGTGGCACTGTGAGCTAGCTGGTATACAGGCTAACATACATGGTGGGGGTGTCTAGAATCATTGGATAATCAACGAGAACTAGCCCCCACAGCACTTCTTTCCTCCCTCTCCTATTGATATATATATATACATAAATATGGTGTCCAGAATCAGTCTGGACACCAATCCTACAGTGTATGTTGTCTAAATGCGCAGATCCTATATAGGTTTTTAGGAGCTACACAACAATAGTATATCATTATTAGATATTAAAATCAAAACTCTGTGAGTTGTTTAACTTATAGATAATAAACCATAAAAAATCTGCATAAAAATATAGATCAAAATGACAAGGACAAGGAAGTTAGTTTCCAGAAAATGACTTTTGGAATGGTTGCACACATTCCTTTCATGTCTGTGTTAGGCGGGGGATGAACAGGTATGTGCTTTACCTGAGGGCAGAAAAGAAGGATTCAGTCACACACTGCTCTCCCCTCCTCCTCCCTCCTCCCTCCCATCATGTGCCCTCCCTTGGAGGCCTGTAGATATGAGGAGCCCAGGACAACTCCCCAGATCTCCACCACACACCAGCCTTCTGCAGTCACTCCTCTCTTGCTGCACTCTCAGTGCAGTTACTTCCTGCAGACACTCTCTGTGGTTAGCAGTTAGACATGGCTTGGCACATTCTAGCCCAACTCCTGACCTTCCTGTCCATCTGGACCGCGACCACCGGAGGACAGGTCACTAAAGGTAAGGTGGTGCTAGCAGGCTCTAGGCAGCAACAAACCTCACTTCAATGGACCTTTCAAACCGACAGGCTGGGCAAACACTCCTGTGCAAGGAGAGGATATTACATATGCTAATAATAGCACTTCTGTGTAGACATGTCACATTTAATATGCAGTATTAGCGCTTCCGTCAGCAATATCATATTGATGGGTCATTTAATGTCCAATACAAGTGCTTCATTGCAGCCATTTAGCACTTCTTTGCAGACATGTGCTCTTTACTGTGCCAATAATGGCCCTTATGTGCAGGAGTGTAATGTCTAATGGGGCAGTAGGGGATCTCCTGTGCAGGCATGTCTTGTTTATTCTGCAGTGTTAGCGCTTCTGTTAGGCATGTCATATTAATGGGTCATTTAATGTCCAATACAAGTGCTTCATTGCAGCCATTTAGCTCTTCTTTGCAGGCATTGGCTCTTTACTATGCTAATAATGGCCCTTCTGTGCAGGAGTGTAATGTCTAATGGGGCAGTAGGGGCTCTCCTGTGCAGGCATGTTATTTTAATGTGCAGTGTTAGCGCTTCTGTAAGGCATGTCATATTAATGGGTCATTTAATGTGCAGTACAAGTGCTTCACTGCAGCCATTTGATATGCAACATACATTATTAGCACTTCTGTGCAGGCATGTGCTCTTTACTGTGCCAATAATGGTGCCCCTGTGCAGGGATGTAATAAATAATGGGGCAGTAGGGGCTCTCCTGTGCAGGCATGTCATATTTAGTGTGCATTATCAGCACTTATATCAGGCATGCCATTTTAATGTGACATTTAATGTGCTTTCTTAGTGCTTCTGGACAGGCATGTTGTCTAATCGTGCAAATAAATATGCAGAAATAGCGCTTCCGCTTCTGCCAAGCACGCCATTGTAATGTGCCATTGTAATGTGCAGCACTCATGCTTCTGCACATGCTTTTGATATGTAATGTACAGTATTCACACCTCTGTGCATCCATGTGACATGTACTGTACCAATAATATTACCTCTTTACAAGTAGGTAATGTCTAATGGGCCAGTAGCACAATTGTGTGTAGGAATTCATGTTAATGCGCAGTGATAGTGCTTCTTTTCAGACATGTCATATAAGTGTGTCATTTAATGTGCTTTCCCAGTGGCTCCTGAGTCGCATCTATGGGTGCAGCCTGACTTTTTAATCCTCTACTTATGTATCTCTGGAAATACAGGGAAATAGCTTCAGACACGTGTTTTTTGTATTTTACCAAAGGTATTTTTAACATTTGCATAAAACATAACATAATAGGACATCCATATAATGTTGATTGGTGCTGTTTTTAGTGATACGTCAGTCGCATTTTAAATATAATTATGGCACATTCGAGACTGATAAAATGAAATGTAATGTAATTTTGGGAAACAAATACAAGTGTTGCCAGGTGATACACACTTCAGTCAATGTGCCATATGCAGTAACTACTGTACCTTTACTCCAGGCCACATTCCCAGTAACCAGACAAAAATCAACATAAATGGAAACTGGGTTAGCATTACAACTGAAGTAAATTGCAATGCAGTTGAGAGAGGACAGAAGTGGAAGAAGCGCCATTCAGTGCGGGTAACTCATGGTGTCACCCCCTCACAACACCTGTTAGCTGTTTGAGTGATTAACGCAAACCGGAAATCCGGTTTTGTGCACAAACTTCTGATGGTGTCTGAATCTGGATTCCCACAAGATGGCAACTTTTCCTAAAAGCACCTCAGCTGCCCAGCGTTGCAAAACAGTAAACTTGAGCCTCGACATGTGCTGGGATTAAAATCGTGCGAATTAACAATGCGCAGAGAAGAGGAAACCCTTTTTGGGGCGAGCGTCATGCACGCCCACCCCTCGATCCATGACTGATGAGAGCTAGAGAAACTGTGGTCTGCAGCTGGTGGTTTCCAGATAGGACCGAATTAAGCCAGGGAGTCCTTTCGGCTGTCTGAGCATTGCCGCCTGCGCCACTGGCTGATCTAGGCCTTGTCGGAAGGGAGGGAGCCGTGTTGGGGACTGTGCACGAGGGCGGGAGCGCCCTCTCTGGGGGCAGAACTCCGTCCACCCGGGCATGAATCTCTCCACACCAGTGTGACTGGGGGAGAGCGAGTAGCCGCGAATTCTGTTTACTTGGTTCATCCCACGAGATTCTCTTTCACCTTGGCACACTCCCAACGAGAGGAAAGTCACGGGCTAGGTGTGATGTTGGAAGAGGTGTGGTGCCCCCTAGCGCTTACAAAACAGGAACCTCGCATGGTTTTAAACCATGACTCGCGTTGTTTCTCTCTGGTCTCATTTCTTGCCTTTCACCTATTTTTTGTTTGCTCTTCTGTGACACTCTCTGACTTTCCCTCGTTGTCTCTCTCTCTCTCTCAATCTCAATCTCTCTCGTGCGCGCTCTCTAGCTCACTCTCTTCCTTCTGTGTCACTCTCACTGTCCCTTGCATGCACTCTCAATCTCTCTGTCTCGTGTGCGCAGTCTCTAGCTCACTCTCTTCCTTCTGTGTCACTCTCACTGTCTCTTGCATGCACTCTCAATCTCTCTCTCTCTCGCGCTCTCTAGCTCACTCTCTTCCTTCTGTATCACTCTCACTGTCCCTTGCATGCACTCTCAATCTCTCTGTCTCGTGTGCGCAGTCTCTAGCTCACTCTCTTCCTTCTGTGTCACTCTCACTGTCTCTTGCATGCACTCTCAATCTCTCTCTCTCTCGCGCTCTCTAGCTCACTCTCTTCCTTCTGTGTCACTCTCACTCTCCCTTGCATGCACTCTCAATCTCTCTCTGTGGCACGCTCTCTAGCTCACTCTCTTCCTCCTGTGTCACTCTCACTGTCCCTTGCATGCACTCGCAATCTCTCTCTCGCGCGCGCTCTCTAGCTCACTCTCTTCCTTCTGTGTCACTCTCACTGTCCCTTGCATGCACTCTCAATCTCTCTCTCTCTCGCATGCTCTCTAGCTCACTCTCTTCCTTCTGTCTCACTCTCACTGTCCCTTGGATGCACTCTCAATCTTTCTCTCCCGAGTGCTTTCTAGCTCACTCTCTTCCTTCTGTCTCACTCTCACTGTCCATTGCATGCACTCTCAATCTCTCTCTCTCTCTCGCGCTCTCTAACTCACTCTCTTCCTTCTGTCTCACTCACACTGTCCCTTGCATGCACTCTCAATCTCTCTCTCTCGTGCACTCTCTAGCTCACTCTCTTCCTTCTGTCTCACTCACACTGTCCCTTGCATGCACTCTCAATCTCTCTCTCTCGCGCGCTCTCTAGCTAACTCTCTTCCTTCTGTGTCCAGGTGTCCAAGTGTCACTCATCAGGCGTTAGGTTAACACATTCTGGGAATGTCCCTGCATTACCCTGAGGGTTCGGAATGCTCACGCAAATCAGCCGAGATGTGGCCTTTTTCTCCAACCTATAATTCTTCCTTTTCAAGTTTGCGTTCTTTCCATCCATGTTTGCCACGGACAGCCAAAGTGGAGAGAGGGGGTTTTGACCCCTCCCAGGATGGCGGTTCAGCGCACCATTGATCCCGGGATCCCAATGTGATCTTATTCGGCCTTCTCCACGTGATGCACTGTGAATGGTGCCTGCTGCTGGGAGCCTTTCCCACCTGACTTGCTGTATCATTTAATTATTGCATCTTCATTTTGATACTCGTGGTTTTGTATAAATGGCCATCATAGGCCTTTCAGAACACAAAGTTAAAACAAGCATTTGCAATGCAATAGGTCTCGCATTTGTCGAATTTGAGCCATTGGCATTGTAAATGACAATGCCTTTTATTTATGTTTTGGTTTTCAAAACATAAATAAAAGGCATTGCCATTTACAACGCCTATAGCTTAAACTCGTGCAAATGCGAGACCTTTTGCATTGCACAGTTATAAGGTCCCCATTGCGATACCTATTTGCAATGTAATAGGTCTCGCGTTCACGCAAGTTTGAGGAATTGGCATTGTAAATGACAACGCCTTTTATTTATGTTTCTGGTTTTAAAACATGAATGAAAGGGCTGTCATTTCCAATACGAATAGCTTAAACTCTCACAAATGCTAGACCTATTGCATTGCAAATGCTTGTGAGTTAATTTGCAACGTAGAAACGCACTCCTTGAACCACACAAATACATATGTTTGTTCCTGAAAGTTTCCCAACACTCCAATATGAAGAAATCACCACGAAACAGACAGCAACCCCAGCGCCTTGAAACCCTCAAGGGTGACTGATCACGCTTTATACATCCGGTGTCATTGATTGGTAAGTGTGTAGACCGCATAGGAGCGTGTGTGGGCCAAGTATTGAATGTATGTCCTATGTGGTACCAAGTAATGTTCTTGCAAGATAATCAAATTAGACTTGTACATGCTGCTGTATTTAAAACAGCTAGCTGAAACGGTGTCTCTTAAGACAAATGGCTACATTACAGTTATTGTGGCCGGGATGTTTCCAAGAAGGAGTCACTGGAAAACCTTATGGTAAACAGCATGTTTTAAAGCACTTTCGGCCAGCGGCTCTTGTCAAAGGTGGGCAAAATGTAAATATTAATGTGCCAGGTGCTTATACATAAAGACCAAAATATGTGGTGCTGCTACTTCAGTGTATAAATGACATTCAGCATTTTTTTTACTCCGCAGCACTGGGAGATTGTGTGATATGCCCAGGACTAGTGCTTGGCCACATCCTCTCCTCACCTGCTTTGTAACCCCCGCCCTCCCTGCTTGAACTTTATATTTAACTTTCTGCCACTTTTTAAATGCACCAGCCGCTGCTGCTCTGGTGATCTGTTACTTTACCAGTTCCTGCTGGTCTACTGGTTCGCTTGTCAGCTGCAAGCAGGAGATACTGGTTTGAACCCGGGCTTCCTCATGTGACCAGAATGTGTGTTGTTGGACAAACCACTTCATGTGCTCTTGGTTCAAATATCTGGCAAGATGTAAAGCGATTAGAAGTGGGCTAAAACGTTTAATAAGCGCTATCCACAACAAAACTTCCGACTGTCTAGCTGGCACTGCATCTAGTCACTTCTCTGGTACAAAACTACCTTTTGGCCTCAATGATTATTTCTCAACTTGCGTGAAATGATTGTGCCGTTTTATAATTTATCCAACGGGGTAAAGTGCTCTATAACTACATACATTTAAATAAACGACTGGATAGTTACATATAATGAATTGTTCTCCTGTCAGGTCTTGGCTGTTTGCTGAAGGCTGTAGTGCCTCGACCAGATCAGGCGTCTTCAAGCAGCACGTTCCCACCGGAATGCCTCATTTAAGTGACTGCGCGGAGGTGTCTCAGAAAAGCCAGGAAGGGCAGTCAGACTACTAAGCTTTGAAAAGAGGCTTCAACGTCAGAAAGGACGTCTGGGTCCTTCGCCCAAGCAGTGTTTAATTTGAGCCGGTGGTTGCAGATCGCGCCCACCCGGAAGTCATTTGTTCGGACTGAGACTTATTTTACATTATCAGATTTTGACCTACTGACTCAATATCGCCCGAAAGATGAAGGGGGCAGGCTGATAGAGGCATGAGGTGAAATGGAGACTTTACATGGTATTCAGCAAGCCTGCCATTCAGCGGCCACAGGCGTGGGAAGACAGGTTTGGGGCCTGGCACATATCCTTAGACATTAAGCAGTGGCTTCGCATTGCCTTCTAGTTCCCACCAATGTCCAGGAGGAGAGAACATGGGAGCAACTGTCATCCGTGTCCTGCCAAAATGTCAACTGTGGAACAGTGGGCCTTGAGTAAACTGTGTCTTCCCACTTTACCACAATGTGTGATCTTGGGCAAATCTCGGTAGTAAGAGCCTTAAAAACAAAGCTTTCTGCACTTTTCAATAATTCTGTGTGTAAAGCCATCTCGCGCGCTTTGCTGCGGGTAACGTGATTTGTACAAGATTCAAATGGACTTTAAACAAGTTAAGAGATTCTTTAATTGTAACACTTGGCTATTAATAACTTGTGAATTAGTTTTTGTTCATAGTATGCTTTCCACGCAGTGTTAAAGCGGTGTTCTATTTATGGCCTAGTTGCAATACAGACCGACACGTTCATTTTTAGGCACGGTCAGATTAAGTGGTTTGCTAAGAATGACAAGATGTTTGAGCCTCCTGCCAGACTTGAGCCTGGTTCCCCAGCTTCAAAGTCGGCTGTTAAGCCACAGAAACGATGGGGGACATGATTAGTGCGTCTTTAGAGTCATGGGGAAGACACCTTGGCATTATTTCCCAAAAACCCCGGGGAGCTGTGGCATTGGAAATAATAGGCAAAAAAAACAGATGGCAACAAACACACTATGGAATGGCCCACCCCACAAGCCCTATTTCTCTCTGTGCATAAACTTGCTTCACAGCTGACGAAAAACGGCATACATCTGTGGACAAAAGAAACTTCTCAATAGTTCTTACCTGAGATGTACACAGTGGCACACCATGCAAAAGATGGCTATGTGACGTAACGGATGTATGAGCAACCTGTATTAGCATGTGAAGTGCATCTTGGCAATATTAAAGCCTTTCATGGCAAAAACCTTCTTTGGAAAAAGGGAAAGGTGTAGAAAAAAGTAAATAAATGGAGCTTGTGAATTACATTTCTCGGTTTAAAAAATAATGAGCTTGCATGGAGCCGGGACAGCAAGGGTGACAGGCGGGTGCGGCTACTGCTTGCCCAGGGGGTCGGGCTCGGTCTCCTGCTCGCTGAGATCTATTGATCAATCAATCAATAGAACTTGTATAGCACACTACTTACCCGTGAGGGTCTCAATGCGCTGAGGGGAAGGGGAGCCGCTTCTGCTCAAAGAGCCAGGTCTTGAGGAGCCTTCTGAAGGTGAGCAGGTCTTGGATCTGCCGCAGATGGGTGGGGAGGGTGTTCCAGGTCTTGGCGTCGAGGAAAGAGAAGGATCTGCCACCGCTAGTCCATCGCTGGATGCACGGGATGGTGGTGATGGCGAGGCTGGCGGAGCTGGCGGGCGGGGGTGTAGAAGTTGAGTCTGTTGTTCAGGTACACTGGCCCGGTGTTGTGGAGTGCCTTGTGTGCGTGGGTGAGGAGCTTAAAGGTGATCCTCTTGTTAACGGGGAGGCAGTGCAGGTCTCTTAGGTGGGAGGTGATGTGGCTGTGCCCAGGGATGTTGAGGATCAGGCAGGCGGATGCGTTTTGGATGCGTTGCAGTCATTGTAGGTGTCTGGCTGGGATTCCTGCATAGAGTGCATTGCCGTAGTCCAGTCTGCTGCTGATAAGGGCTTGGGTCACCGTTCTTCTGGTTTCGGTAAGGATCCACTTGTAGATATGTTATTTAAACAGCCCTGCTCAATTAATGATAAACATAAAAGACGGCAACAACAACAATCTCCAAATATATGCAATATTTTAATCTATTGTCATATTTAAAATTTGAACCACAGTTCACAATTTATACACATTGCCCCGTGTAGAGCGTGCAGTATAGCAAAGGGTGTCAAAGAACGTGAAAGTGATGAAGATGAAAAGAAAAGAAGTCACACAAAATTATAAATAAAACAATTTCAATAATTTCAAAAACAAATCCAGCCAGTGAATGCCGGAACAGTACAACCTGACCACTTCAAATAGTCCACAGAAACTCCCTAATATTATTCTCAGACATAGAATGTAATAAATGTCTGCACTATATCACAGAGAGAGAGATTAGTGGTCCAGGTATTAGATAAGTGTCGACGTTTCGACTCGTCTTGCGGCCTTGCGGTCGATTATGCCTGGGCCATGCGAGTCTTCTTCAGGACATATTAGACGGGGCAACACAGGGATCTTTTTGGTGACCCCTTCTCGGGGAGTAGTGGTCGTAAGTCCCACTCCAACTAGGATCAGTCCATGTAATCCAAAAATCCTATTGTACAAACTGCTAAATTGACCAGGTTTCTCTTCAATAATTTAGGTTTCTTATCATTGATAGATGTGTACTTTCGAATCGATGTCTTGTCAACGGGAAGCGTGTGTCAAAATCCAGTGCCCAAACTTGAGTTTATATTATTTCATTATATGATTTTACTGGGGCAAATCCTCACGCTGGATCGGTGAATTATGTTGCATTAGCTATATCCAAAATCAAAGATGGTCGAATGCCAGTGTTTAATAAACTTTCAGGCAGCGTTTACATAACGGAATTCCATGTTTTAACACGCGTCTCAAAGAATACTGAGGTCACTGACGTTGGTGCAATGGTAAGTGCGCAGCTCCTGCAAGAGCTTGCACAGCACACATCTACTCCAGTACAAGCTCTCACCGCTTGGACACGAGTCTATCTATGCTGCAGGGACAGAAAAAACATGTCCAAAGGAGGAAGAGAACGCATGCGCTCCTGCACTTTTGCAAACTAAACGAAGTTAGTGCATATTGTTTATTTTTGCAATAGGACTTCATGCGCCAGCAGTAAGACTTTATCGAAAACGACTGCAGAACTGTTTATATTGTTTAAAAACATGCATCAGCAGTTGTGTATGCAAGAGAGCTTTGTTTTCCCCCTAATCAATCTCTTGGTTGTAAACAGCTTTGAATCCACCGGATGTCAAGCTGACAAACAGTGTTTGTACTGGAGCCGATCAGATATTTTCAGGCAGAGCTAACCAGTAAACTGTCACTGAGACATTACAGCTCTGAGAGCAGTTGCCTCAGTATTCTTGGAGACCCGTGTTAAAACATGGAATTCCGTTATGTAAACGCTGCCTGAAAGTTTATTAAACACTGGCATTCGACCATCTTTGATTTTGGATATAGCTAATGCAACAGAATTCACCGATCCAGCGTGAGGATTTGCCCCAGTAAAATCATATAATGAAATAATATAAACTCAAGTTTGGGCACTGGATTTTGACACACGCTTCCCGTTGACAAGACATCAATTCGAAAGTACACATCTATCAATGATAAGAAACCTAAATTATTGAAGAGAAACCTGGTCAATTTAGCAGTTTGTACAATAGGATTTTTGGATTACATGGACTGATCCTAGTTGGAGTGGGACTTACGACCACTACTCCCCGAGAAGGGGTCACCAAAAAGATCCCTGTGTTGCCCCGTCTAATATGTCCTGAAGAAGACTCAAATGGCCCAGGCATAATCATCCGCAAGGCCGCAAGACGAGTCGAAACGTCAACACTTATCTAATACCTGGACCACTAATCTCTCTCTCTGTGATATAGTGCAGACATTTCTTACATTCTATGTCTGAGAATAATATTAGGGAGTTTCTGTGGACTATTTGAAGTGGTCAGGTTGTACTGTTCCGGCATTCACTGGCTGGATTTGTTTTTGAAATTATTGAAATTGTTTTATTTATAATTTTGTGTGACTTCTTTTCTTTTCATCTTCATCACTTTCACGTTCTTTGACACCCTTTGCTATACTGCACGCTCTACACGGGGCAATGTGTATAAATTGTGAACTGTGGTTCAAATTTTGAATATGACAATAGATTAAAATATTGCATATATTTGGAGATTGTTGCTGTTGCCGTCTTTTATGTTTATCATTAATTGAGCAGGGCTGTTTAAATAACATATGCTCTTTAATTGGATAAGTTCTGATTCATTGTTCATTCAGAAATATATAGGTCTCGGACCATTGTTTGTTTATATCAGTGTTTACGTGTGGAGCGGGTGTTGAGGAGTATGCAGTGAAGGTGGTTGGGTCCGGTCCTTGGCGTTTTGATGGTTCTGTCGCATGTGAAGTTGCAGGTGTGGCAGGAGAAGGGTCCGTGAGTGCGTTTCGGTGCGGCCTGGAAGCAGCGTGGTCTTGGCTATTGTTGAGGGCGAGGAGAGTGTTGACTTCGTATCGGAGTCTGGTGTCGTGGCTTGTGCAGGGTCCAGGGGTCTGTTGTGCAATCGGCGCGCACGCAGATTATACATCAGTGATCGGGGCGGGGCGGCGAGGGGGCCTGGCGGCAGTGGGCAGCAGCTGGAGAACAGGGCACAGAAGGAGGGTAGGGGGACGAGAAAAACAGTCGCAAACACATGGAAGACCGTGATAAATAACAGAAAACAAAGTTAAACAGTTCCAGAGAATTACAATGCAAATACAAAACACTTATACAACAATGTTCCTGGGCACACAAGACTGGAACACCCGCTCGGAGTGGCGGAAGGCAGCAGTGGGGTGAGCACACCGAGATGGTGCTGCTCGGCAGCAGAGGGGGCGACCTGGCCTGAAAGCAGGGTCTGGAGACACTGACGTTGGTGCAATGGTAAGTGCGCAGCTCCTGCAAGAGCTTGCACAGCACACATCTACTCCAGTACAAGCTCTCACCGCTTGGACACGAGTCTATCTATGCTGCAGGGACAGAAAAAACATGTCCAAAGAAGGAAGAGAACGCATGCGCTCCTGCACTTTTGCAAACTATACGAAGTTAGTGCATATTGTTTATTTTTGCAATAGGACTTCATGCGCCAGCAGTAAGACTTTATCGAAAAAGACTGCAGAACTGTTTATATTGTTTAAAAACATGCATCAGCAGTTGTGTATGCAAGAGTGCTTTGTTTTCCCCCTATTCAATCTCTTGGTTGTAAACAGCTTTGAATCCACCGGATGTCAAGCTGACAAACAGTGTTTGTACTGGAGCCGATCAGATATTCTCAGGCAGAGCTAACCAGTAAACTGTCACTGAGACATTACAGCATTAAGGTTGGCATGGTACCACTGCTACTGCTCGCTGCTGCCGCCTCCTTCGCTTCCTGAAGCTGTCACTGCCAGAGAGCACAATCTGCTGACTTTGCCTCATGCACAGCTTTTATGTAGTAAGGCGTGGCACCCCCTTTTATGCTATTTACAGTCACTTTCCGTAGCCGAGCCCCTACCAAATGCTCAATATGTCTGCGGCGCTGCAATCTGTGCAGCAAGGAAAGCGCTCGGCCTCATGGACACATCACTGGCAGCTAAAAATAAATGAAATTGCATAAAAGGGGGCGCCGCGCCTTAGTACATAAAACCTGTGCGTGCGGCGGTCCATGAAGTGGGCCTGTGATTAATCAATAAATGCACACATGAAAATAAAAGGCACAAGGTACTATAAAGGCACCCATATTTTTGAACATGCGCCGGTGTCCATATGTGCTATGCGTAAAGCGTTAAGCGGGTGCCGTGATTAGCATGATGAATAAATAAACATAAACATAACAAACAGCGCACCTAGAGCCACATTTTGGGAGGGGCACTAACAATTTCGGGGTGGCTAATTCTTCTTCCAGCGATAGTCAGTGGAGATGCAAGGGCTCTAAGGAGGCGTGAAAAAACAAAAAAAGTCTTGTAAACACGCAGAAGGTTTTTTAAAGACCTGTGAAGTAATTGGGTGCGGCTTTGTGTGCCTGGGAAGCTGCCTCATCCCAGGCTGACACACTGGAGGGAAGGAGGGAGGGAGGGAGGGAGAGAGGGGGGTTCAATGGGCATTGCACGCCTGGGCTGGGAGGCTCACACGTCAGTCAGCGAGGGATAAACAACAGATGGCACACTGCAGGCAATTAAGTGCCAGGAAGCGGAGGGAAACTGTAGTTAGGCTCCGCTGCCTCGGGGCTACAAGTAAGTTACCAAAGTAGCAGCAGCCAACAGAAAGCAAGAAAACAACAGCAATGCGAGATTTAAACCAATCACAAGGGGCATGAGAAATTACACGAACTTGAAGCCAACCTACAGATTACTTTAAGTCTCGCTGATACAGCGCATGCAGCGCATGCGCTGCCAAACACGAGACCTAACAATAGAGTTAATGACGTATTGCAGCTTGATAGCGCAAAGGATGGTACTGGAAAGGAAGAGAGGATGTTTTCACTGGTGCTCTTTTAGGTGGTAGATCACAGGGTGTCATGAATGCGGCTCAGAGTTTACTGAGCGCTTTAGCTGAGCATTTGCCTGCTTCAGTGTGCTATGGTCAGACACACTCACGCGCAGCTAGCAAGAACAGAGGGTCAGCTGCACTGATGATGGCCTCTGCTTTTAACCTTGCCAGCTTATCCTCTTTCATGGCGCCATCAGTCAGGCTGATGATCTCTGCTGTTCTGAGCTGGCTCAGTTATCTCCCTAAGTCTAACTCTGAGAGTCAGGCTGAGAGGAGCAGCAAAGACCAAAGGGGGAGCTGCAGTAATTATGATGGACTCTCTCTCAGCTGGTGCAAACTCCGCTTTTCCAACCTTTATGTCCTCAAGGCTTATTCTTTGCATTTGCCCATGTGTCCATCTCCTGTACCTAACTGTTTGTTTAGACTGGCTGCGCAGTTTTACGTAATACTCTGCTCCATCTGAGCTATGTCAATTTCATACCATACCCAGGCACTATGGAACATCGCAGAATGTACTTTGTAGACCAAATAGGAAAAAGTTTAATTAGACCCCTTTTTTTCTGCTTGACACTGTGCCTCTCAAAGTGTCACATTGGGCACACTCGGAAATGTCTCACAAAAGCAGCTTTAAAACTTGGTCTTCTTAGAGTTTCTTGTTGCTCAAATGGGTGTTATTACTGATATTTATATGTTTCCCTCGTCTTCATTGTTTGGTTTTGCTTGCAAGAAAGGGTCTCTCATAGTCTTTGAAATGACACTCGTAGTTGCACTGAAATTATGCAAATGTCACACATAGCAATCTGAAACCTTGGTAGTTATGTGTCACTCTCACTGTCCCTTGCATGCACTCTCAATCTTTCTCTCTCGCGTGCTCTCTAGCTCACTCTTTTCCTTCTGTGTCACTCTCACTGTCCCTTGCATGCGTCCTCTGTTGCAAATGTGTTTGCCGTTTAACCACTGTGTGAATTATTTCCTATACTTTATTTTTCTACAAAACAACTGATTAAATCTCCAGATATATTAGCCACCTTTTACATTTTGGTCAGGTGTCATGGTGTCACCCCATGTGATGGTGTCACCCGGTGCGGTCCGCACCCCCCTAGTGACGCCACTGTGCTTTCCTAGTGCTTCTCTACAAGCATTTGATATGTAATTGGCACCACTTCTATGTAGGCATGCAATACTTACTGGGACAATATTGGCAACCCTGCGGAGCAGTAGGGGCTCTTTCGTGCAGGTATGTCTTATTGATTGTGCAGTGTTAGTGTTTCTATGCAGGTATGTTTTATTGCATGTGCCAGTAATAACCGTTTTGTGCAGACATGACATTTACTATGCTGGCAATAGCACTACTCTGCAGACATGTGATATTTAAATGTGTCAGTAATAGACCCTCGGGGCAGATATGTGACATTAAATGTTCAGGCATAGCACTTCTTTGAAGATGTGATATTAAATGTGCCAGTAATAGCACTTCTGTGCAGACAGGTAATATTTAAATGTCAGTAATAGCACTTCTGGACAGACATGTGATATTAAATGTGCCAGTAATAGCACTTCTAACCAGACATGTAATATTTAAATATGTCACTAATATCACTTATGTGCAGATATGTGATATTAAATGTGCTAGTAATAGCACTCCTGTGCAGACATGTGCAGACATGTGATATTAAATGTGCCAGTAATAGCACTTCTGTGCAAATATGTGATAGTAAATATGCCAGTGATAGCATTTTTGTTCAGATATGTGACATTAAATGTGTTGGTAATATCACGTTTGTACAGACATGGGACTTTAATGTGCCAGTAATAGCACTTCTGAGCAGGTATGTGATATTAAATGTGCAGATAATAGCACTTCTGTACAGACATGTATTATTAAATGTGCCAGTAATAGCACTCCTGTGCAGATAAGTGATAGTAAATATGCCAGTAATAGCACTTTGGTGCAGACATGTAATATTTAAATGTGTCAGTAATAGCACTTCTGTACAGACATATGATTTTAAATGTGCCAGTAATAGCACTTCTGTGCAGATATGTGATAGCAAATATGCCAGTAATAGCACTTCTGTACAGACATGTAACATTAATTGTGCCAGTAATAGCACTTCTGCATAGACATATGACAGTAAATGTGCCAGTAATAGCAATTCGGTGCAGATACGTGATATTAAATGTGCCAGTAATAGCACTTCTGTACAGATATGTGTTCGAAATGGGATTTCTTGTTGGCTAAGGCTTGCACCTAAGCCAGGCAGAAACCACCACTCTAGTCAGGGCTTGGGAGTTACACGCCAAAGATAACCCCTGCTCACCCCCTTGGTAGCTTGGCATGAGCAGTCAGGCTCATCCCGGAGGCCATGTGTAAAGCATTTGCGCACGCACGTAGCAACAAAATCCCAGGCACACTACAAAAGGAACTCCACACATGGTTATATCAAAAATAGCCTTTGTATTCTCAAAACACATTGGAATAGTAAACACATAAAATACATGGTGCCACCTGGCATTAGGTCATATCTACAAGGGAATTATTTACACATGACAGGGCCAGATGGACCACTGTCAGAACCATCACAAAGCGAACTTAGTAAAAGTAAAATAGATCGTAAACATACAACCAGTAAACACTGTGTAGTATCTAAGTCCATACATACATATAATGATGTAGCCGAAGCAGATGTAGAAGAGTTATGTAGTCGGTTTATTCAGCCATTGGTAGGATATCAGGAAGTCTAACTCTGGAACAAGCAGATCCCATCCTCGTCACCATAAAATATGTAGTATCTAAGTCCATACATACATATAATGATGTAGCCGAGGCAGATGTAGAAGAGTTATGTAGTTGGTTTATTCAGCCATTGGTAGGATATCAGTATAACTCTGGAACAAGCAGCCCCACCAGGAGCAGCCTCTTAGCTACTCAGCCCATTCTCAACTGCCAACCCTCATACCAGTCACCCAAGCATTCCATCCATGTCAATCACACTCACATTCTTACCTGGAACACTCACACTGGCTGAGCAGCTAGATGCAGAGAAGTACAGGAACATAAATACAAACCCGAGAATACTACACACTGGTTATCACTGTACTTAGCATCAGCCTGTAACATAACTCATTATGCACAGTATCACATCAGGCGTGAATTACATTCGGCGCCAACCTCACCAGCATAAACACATTATGCAATCCTCTCGCAAGTCTAAACACATTAGACCCTAACCTCCTAAGCGTAACTCACATTAGGGGCACAAATCATACAGTGAAACATAATCTCACTAGCATAAACTATGATATGCAAAACAACCTCATAATCATAAAAGGTATCAAACAGGGTGCGTAAAACATACTACACATTACATTTCCTAGCACCCAAAATACTTTTAGCACAGAAATCATGTTTTGGCCTGGCACCCCATTTACCTCCCAGTCCTCCTGGCCAACTGGCCATCTCAGTAAAGGGGCTCAAATGCCCTGTTTCCCAAGAGTCAGGGCACGCTGCCAAAGCAGCGAAATCTAATTGCACCACTGCACAAACCTAAACGGTGCAGCTGGCACTAAGTGCTGCGCAGCTGTGCAGGAGTGGGCAAAGGAGTGCATTTCACTCATAACTTACAATCCATGTCCCCCAAAGAAACCAATGGCCTCAACGTTGCAGCTGCCCACTACTCGCTGGGCAGCTGTGAATCTCCAAATGGGGCCTGGCACCACTGTGCCGCTTCTGTTCCTCTCAGGGACTGCTGAAATACCATAGCCCCCTCGTTGCAGTGGCCCGCAAATGTGGCACCGCTGTAAAGCAAGTACAGAACTGGCACCACTGTGCCTCCGGACCCCCACTGGGCCCCTTCAATCAAATCTGCCAATGGGGGAGCCAGGCACAGGCTCTTAGGTTAATGATGCCATTAAAAGCAAAAGAACTTGCCCCCAATCTTGGAGCACAAGGGCTCTCCTAACCAAATGTGCGCCAACAAGAACTTGCCACCAAGCCCCACTGGGGCCCATAACAAGATACCCACTGCCCCTCTCTTTGGAGTGGCCCACAACGGCGGGTCTGCTCAAGGAAACAGACAATCGGACCCCACTGGACTCTCAATGCGGCTGCACTCACTGCACTTTTGGAGGCTCAGTCTCCTTTAGGCTCCATTCTCGGGACTGCGGGCAGGACTCCCCTGGTCTCATCTCCTCCACCTCGCAGGACCTAACACTGCATACTCCCTCAGGTCCTGGTCTTTAGCAGGGGGGCCTTTGGAGGCTCTGGAGGTACACCTTCACACGCAGGGCTCTCGCTCCTCATGAGAGCTCCGCTTAAAGTCGCGCCAGACTTCTTGCACATGCGAGGCTTCCCTCAGGCATGGGAGCCAAGCACTTGCATCACTTCTCCTCTCAGCAACTCTGCGGGAATGGGCTTACTGCGGAAGTTGGAAGTCCCGCCCCACGACAGGCATGACACTGCCTGACTTCCGACCTGGGCCGACAGCGGTGATTTCACCAGCAGCGAATGCGGGACAGGCTCCCCTGATTAAAACAAATCAGAAAGGCGGCAATACTGCGTGGTGAGCAGTCAAATAAAAGCACTAGTATGCGGGTTGGGCACCCGGAATTTTAAGGAATCATCAAGCGGGGTGGGCTCCCGCCTCTCTCCCCTCCAGCAGGGGGGATATCTACATCGGGATTCCCTCAGGAGAGTTTGCAGCACCGCGCTGCGGAGACCTCGTGCTCCCTTTTCTCCTGGAGGACATAAAAGTAAAGCATCGCGCTCACAGAGCGCAAAAGGATGCAGCAGCAGTCCTCCTCCAGGGGAGGACATGTCCTGGAAAAATGAAGGTGTTGGGGTGAGCCTCAGCTAGGCCTACGGTGCTAGGGGTTCGCCCTTCTCTGCACAAGTCCTCAGACCAATAGAATAGAAGTTGGCACGGAAACTGGAATAAAGAATAAAAGCTTTATTAACCTCATGAGGTGGAACTAGATTCACTCAACGCCCTTCGGTAGTGTATGAAGTAGCACCCTGAACAGAAGGAGCATGGTCCTTTTATACTCACACAAGGGCTCAAAAGAAGGCGGTACAAGTACAGGAGAGAAGGGTTACATACATAAAAGCTCATACAGAAATGCACAGTCAACAATAGGGAGGAGCTTAACAGTTTACTAATTTCGGTAAAAATACCCTGACATATACAAACTACAACAGATGTGAACAGTCACAGTGTCCTCTTGTAGCGTAGTTCCTATTTTCCCAATAGGCCCTGCGCATTGGAATAACATAAACAGTAGTATCGACGTAGAAGTGCGGATCTTCCAGGCCTCTACTGACTATGCTAAACTTAATTGGGTTTGTTACCAACTAGCTCGGAGATCACTGGAAACTTTCTTGACTGAATAGGAAGTGATCAGCTTCCCTGGCACAGACAAGAAGGGATTCAGTTTTCCAACAACCGTGCAACATGACAACTTTGCTCCTCAGATAAGAGTCAATCTCTAGGGTCGTGTGAAACAATAGACAGTTATTTTACTCAGTCAGTTTAGTGCAGATTACTTTCACCATTATGTAGAGAATAGAGAGACGGGCGTTTTCAATAAAAAGGTATTATTTATTGAACAGTCTTTCTTCTCATACAAGAGAAATGAATTGCCACAATTGCAAGACTAGTTATAATAAAAAGTGCGTACAGTAAAATGAGGATTGCGAAATAATACTGTAAAAGCATTGATATGGTTTCTTAGCCATACAATGGTTTAAAATGAATAAAACATATATACATTCATATAAACATTAGGCTAACATACTCAACTGGTGCTTCTAACTACGCCTACCCCAGTGTACCTGACCTAAGCCTAACACGTGGATGGGAGTAAGTAGCAAGTTTAAGTTAAGTTGGTTTTGCCAAGGTTTGCTTCAAGAATTCTCTCTAAGGGGTTAGCCAACGCCATACCTCTGGAATAGAATGGTGGAGGTCTGGTATCTCCTTCCAGGATTCGATATCCCAGTCACTCGCAAGAGTAGGCCAGGAACGCCGGAGCTGTATTTTCTCGGCAGGAGAAAAGACAGCGTCTCTCTCTCAGCGCGTCGAGAAGGAGGAGGAGGAGGGGCAGCGTCTGCGGGCAGCTTGCATTTGTTGGGCTCTGCCGGGGACAGCTGGTCTGCTCCTTGTTCACCACACTATCGTTCGCTCGTTAGCATCGGTAGCGACAGCGATAGCATCAGCACCAGCAGCTCGCTAGCTTAAGGCAACGTTGGTAATATTTATACCTGAAAGGTGCCTTGTTTGACGTACGTTTTTGGACATAAGACGTCAATAAAGATGTCACTAGGAAGTGATCGTCTATCACTGCTCATTAGAGTTCTATTACTAATCAAAACATAGCAAGCGGGGATTTCCCAGGTTGCTGAGATTTTATCTTGTTGAAGAACTCGGAGTGTTAATCTAGGAATCTTAGATAGTGGCTTCAGCTGTGTCATTTGCTAATGAGCTGCAGAGGAAGCTGCAGGAGGAATGTGGCTCTGATCGGGTGAGGTCAGAGACAAGTTTCTGTAATATCACACTTGAACGTTTATGCCATTATATGGAAATAAATGGATTATAGCCGTATAGGGGCATAAGGTCATAGGGTTGATCGGGGTCCTAGATTAGAATACAACACCCACTCCACGAATTTATGTCCATCAAATTACTAAAACTAGAGCAATAAGATGCATGTGTAACATTGCCCACCCCAAAATACATATTCGCATTTGAAATGGTGCATGTTTTAAAATACATGAAAATTTCGGTACTGTACGTTTTTAAGCATAGGAATCATTCAAAAGTATAGCATATGCAATTAATGAACGATTTTGCGAAAGAATTACACATGAAATATCTCTTAATACAGAAAAGAATGGCGAGATAATTTCATCACACATAAAAATGCATTGTTGTAACATGAGCTAGAGGCTGGTGTAAAGTTATTATGTCTCTAGATTTACCTAAAAATAGAAGCTACTGTTCTTTATGAATAGTTCTACTTTAAGCAGAGAATTTTGTGCCAAAAAGGTCAAAAGTGTTCAATTCAAAAAAAATGTTTGTTGAATGGGGGAATAGAGTTCCGAAGCTTTTTAGCAGTTTTTGTTGATCAAAACTGAAGGCCGGATACAGGGTTCACGAGAACAGTGTGTCGGAATGCTAAAAGTTATTGCTTCTGTTCAGGGGAGAACATCATATCAGACAGGCTCTCAAAAAATTGGTCTACAAAATCAGGTGACAGTTCGACCAAGTTTGATAGTGCTGTAACTTGGCAGGTGTGAGAATGATTGCTGTCATCAAAGTCTGGATCAGCAATGCTCACAGATGGTCGTACCTGGGTGATGTTGCTTTTGTCACTCGCTCCACTGTTACCACCTAGTCGTAGCACAGGAGTCTCAACGAATGCCGTCATCAGGATTGGAAGCCACTGGGGACAACACAATCCGTGAGCCGTTACTGGACTGAGCAAAGTATCGATATCCATTGGTACTGCTGATGGGAGTGCAAGACAGATGTCCAACACACATTCATCTCCGCATAGCATACATCGTAGTACAGGTAAGATGCAGGATTGCCATATAGGTCTGAATGAAAGGAACCAGGTCATGTTTAGATCTCTCAGCCTGGCCAATCCAAGGACTCTAGTTATTCTGTCCCGGTAGCGAATTGCTAGGATTGTTTCTTCCATTCCCGCCGGAGTCATGTCTGAGCTGTGGCTTGCCATATCGAAGCAGGAAGGTCAAAAATAAAATACCTGCTACAAGTCCCAAAATAAGGGGAATGCCACCAAAAACAGAATGGACAAAATTGGGAATGATTCCCAGAATTGCTCTGAATGGTGTTAATAGACCCGAAAAAATGGTCTTAAATATGCCTGGGATGCCTGTGGCACTAGACATGTTAAGGAGTTGGCTAAGCATTTCTGTGAAATGCACGGGGCAGTTTGTTGATAAAAGGTCATGTATCTCCGTAGCCGTCCTTGCAACTAGGAGATCATACGTTTCTTTTGATGACGTGATGGGCACTGTTGTCTGTAAAAGCACAGACTTCATTCTGCCTAAAGTATCAATTCGTATAGAAGAGAAATTCAGACGAGGCCATAAGGGAGTCTCAGTGTCTCCAGGGCCGGTCGGGAACAATGCTTGCATACAGCATTTGACCATGGAAGTTACGTTGACGAGATAGGCTTTTCCAGGCACAAGGCCACAACAGCTGTGATCCGTTATTAGAATGTAACTCCCATTCAAGAGTTGTTTAAAGAAAGGCTCTATCTGTGCTGCAGGTGTGACATGCTGGTGGCATGAAAGGTTGTTAGAATTCCCTTCACAAGCTCCGTGTAAATTAATACCCTGACACAAAAGTATACCGTTTAGTGAATGTTTACAATTTTCACCACTAAGAAATACATTTTTGTTGTTGTCACTGTAGCAATTGTGTTTATATGGTAATTTCCATGTTGACTTAATGTACCCTTTACCCAATCGTTCATACTGGCCAGTAGGTATGTATTCAAGGCAATTTTTAAATCGGAAAGTTGTTATCGGAATTGTGATAATCCCGTGTATTATCCATTCAATGACAGGACTTTCTGACATTGTCAATGGTAATCTCTCAAGTTTTTCGATGCTCAGGATTGTATAGTCTGCTCCTTTTTGTGTCAAGCTGATTTGTTTATCAGTAAGGTTAAAGATGGAAAACAATGACGTTGTGTTGATTAAACGCCAAGGCACGTAGCCTGAACGAAGATTTTGCAGCGTCCAGCCTAACAGTACAATAGAACGTAATTGTGACTGGCCATGCTGTAACATTAGCAAGTCTTTGTCTATTATATCAAAGGCAGAAGATACAATTTTGTCCAGCGAATATATTCTGGAGGACAGAGTCATTAACCCGTTGTCCAGTACAGAAAGTGATTTTTCCAAATTAATACGATCAATTTCTCGTATTTTTTCTGCTGTTTCAATTTGTGTTACTTTCCAAGCCTCGTTGTATGCCGCATATACACTGGTCGCTATGAAACGCTTTTGACGCTGTTTGCGTGGTCCCAAAATGAAATCGCGCAAATCAGCACCTTCTTTAAGTAAAGACAAGTGTTGCTTAATTTCGGCCAGTGTGGATGTTTCTAGCCATTCAAGGCACAGCCTCCCTACACTGTATGTTGTTACTATCCCTGGATGTTGTCTCTGGGAGTATCTAGGGTCTTGTCTGGTCATTGTTAACCCCTGTGTTTTATTCAGGAATCTATCTTGACAGTTATTCGTGTCAGTAGGCCAGATTAACCACTTTTTCCAATCAGGATGTGTTCTGTTTAAATGTAAAATTTGTGAAACGTCTAATTCAATATCTGTGGTTACATTTTCAGGTATTGGCTTTGGAATAGACGGTTTGTTAAGGTCTTTAATCTTAGCTAGGCCAAGACAAGTTGTTTGATGAATTGTTTCATTTAAAAACATAATTTGTTCTGGAATCATGCAGGCTCGAAATAATGCTTCTAGGCCTTGTACCTGCCAATCTTTTGTACCCCAGATTGTTTTTGTTTCAATGTTATTTTTCCAATTATCAAAACCAAATGTCATCATTTTTTCATAAAATGCTTCTGAATATATCAATTTATTGTTTGTCAGCATTGTTTTCAATCCTGTTTTATCTAACAGTTTATAATAAAACGTTTCTGCATTACTGGTGTTAAACCCTGAGAAGAACTTGAATTTCTCATAGAATGTTTTGGAACTGCTTTTCGGTGGTGTAGCACAATGTTCCCATTGGTTATACTTAAAAACATTTCTAGGTTGTGCAGATTTATGCAAGTAATGTTCACCATAATGTGTGTAGCAGAATGTCTGCTCATAACTAGATGAACCTTGTAAAAAATCATGATCTGTGAATCTAGCTGACATTAATAAATCAGACATCATACTGTTAATACTTTCAAAGTGCCAATCATCAGAGAATGTCCTAGGTTTTACAAAGTCACTTAATGAAACTTTAAATTGATGGGGATACTTCAGGATCTCTACCGGACCATATACTTCATAGTCAGTTTTTTCCCATACTACCCCACCGGGTATTGGAATGGCTGTGACATTCACTGTTGACAGTTCTCTTTTCTTCACGTGGGATGATCTGTGTGGTTTGAGGACTAAGTTGATGTTCTGACTTGCTGTGTCCATTGTATTGTAATAAACCTTCCTAAAATTAAAACTAAAATTAGGCATAGTAGGAGTATGAATACCCCTGAAATGATCCAATGCTCAATCAATGGTGCATCCAGATATACTTCTTTGATGTCGTGAAGGAGTTCTGTTGCTTTTTCTTTAAAAGTCTTTGTTTCTGGCGTTACTTCAGGATTGCTTGTGTCTTCAGAAAAATTATCGAAGTTGATGAAGTAGCCAGAGGTAGTTCTGTCAATTGTTGGAATTGGATTTTCAATTTGTCTTTCGATTGCACTTTCTGATGCCACATCATTGTACATTGGTGATTCACGATGAACTGTTTCAATCTGTGTTTCAAGAGGCACGAGTTCCATGGTATTATTGCATAGTCCCTCTGTGTGCACTGCAGGCTTATCAAATGTGATCAGTCTTTCAGTTTGAACCTCTTAGATTGTTGCAAATGTGGGTATTCTGTTGTTTCTCGGGAGTCCACTGGGCCTACTGTTGATTATAGGCCACATGCTTGTGGTTTTACCAGGTCGATTGATACAACGCTGTTCTCCTTTTTACCAGCAAGGGGCGGTAGTACTACTGATCTTGTTCCGATGATTGCTAAGACAGGTACTGCTTTTCTGTAAGAAGGCCCAAATTCCTTCTTCACCGCTATTTTTTCTCTGACTAGATCCCCAATCTTTGGAATCCAGACAGGCCTTGCTGGGGCTTGTGCTTGTGGTGCCTCGTCAGTGGTAGCTGGCTGTTGCTTTACTTTTATGTTGCTTAAGGATGTTCTTGTTTCATTCAAGTCCTGTAAAACAGCCAAACGATCTTTGATTTCAAGTTCTGATTTCTTTTCTTCTACCACTGATATTTGACTATCTAAGTCCTGAATTTGCATTCTAGTTCCGAACAATAGTTCGTATGGGCTGAAACCTTTTAGAGAATTTCTTGGCAAATTGTTAAGACTCAACTGTACACTTATTAAATGTTTGACCCACCCAGCACCCGTACCTAATACCTTCGCTGTTATAGATTGCTTTATGTCCCGGTTTTTTCTTTCTACCACACTGTTCCCTTCGGGGTGCGACGGACAAGAATACCGCAATTCAATACCCATGCTGGCCATGGCCTCCTTATAAGCTCGAGAGCTAAAAGCAGGACCCTGGTCAGAATGGAACATGGCAATCGCGTATGTGCTGATAAAGACTCGCAAATCTTTTATAACCGTTCTAGCGTCAGCCGAGCGCTGGGGCCACATTTTTTAAGTGGTTTTTAGTCTTAACTGATTAATAGGACGCTGGATGGCTTGCAGACAGCATTACCCTTTCTATAAATGGTAACTGGGCAACAGGCAGGACCGGTTCATTACTGCGATCCCTGTCACAGTCAGGACAGTTCTTTACATATATCTGATGTTGCAAGCTCATCCCCGGCCACCAGTATACTGATTGTAATTCAGTCAGAGATTCCCTCATCTGAATGTGCCTTGGACCTTCACCCATGTGTGCGTCTGCTATTAATAACTTTCTCCTGTTCGTGTTTGGAATCACTCTATCCCCCACTCCAGGGATTCGAGCAAAAGGAACGGAGTTTGCATCGATTACGTATGCATAATTGAGTGGATAGTTCAACGGGTAGTGCTGCACAGTCGCCTTTTATGGATGTTTTTACTGCCAGCATGGTTTCCCCGTCTATGTATTTTTCTGAACGCTTTTTTGTGGCTACGGAAGCCGGCTTAGTTGCTTCCGCTGTGGCTGTATTAGCCAATGAATTCCCTGCAACGTGAACGCCATCACGTTGATGACTCAGAGTGTGTATCACGTGAGTCTTTTGTAGTTCTTTCTGTAAAAGAGCTACCTGTTTCCAAAGCAATTTATGCTTGATTGTGGCACCTGTGTCATCTTTGAAACCATTTTGAACCCAGTTCTGTAACTTATTGTTGTAAGAATTGACGCAATAATGCGAATCGCACACAATTAGTGTCGGGAATTCTCGATCTGCATTTTCAAGCGCCATCTTTAAAGATCTGATGTCAGTTCTTTGAACCGAACAGTTTCTCACTGATTCAGTTTTTGTTATCTTCGGTCTGAATTTACCGCACAGCCAGCGACCTTTAACAATCGCACAGGCTGCATCGTAGGTTTTATTTTCTACGTTGTAGTGCTGTACAAATCTGTCTGTGTAGATTATACAGGCGTACTCTGGGAGAGGCAGAAGTTCGATTGACAGAGGATATTCTTCTTCATAAGCTAAATCATTCAGTTCTTCGAATTGCGGAGCGAAATAGTAATTTATGTCGTCCGCATCCAGAGAATTTACACACTGTATCCATTTCGGATTCAGTGACACTGTAGGCAGGTTTACTGGGCTGAATAGCACCTCGAAGGCGGATTCCGCCGTGAGGATATTAATCCTTTTGCCATGTGCTAGTTCTCGTTCATTTGCAATTGCAGTTTGCACTGCTTTGACAGTACTTTCTGTGAGACTGAATGTTTTTTCTGCTTGTACAAGTGAGTTTTAATAGAAATTGGTACCTTCTCTCCCTCATTAGAGGTCAGGTACGTGAATCCGCATCTTCCGGGGATGACTCGGATTACAAGATTGCGTGTGTTATCACGTGTATCTAATTTTGTTTTTGCTGACATGTCTGTTTGCAGTGATCTCAAAATTTCTGTGTGTTTTTTAGTCCAGTTGATTTGTTTAAAATCAGGTTTAATTAATTCGTAGAGAGGTTTAACCCTTTCTGCGTAATTTAGAATGTAAGTTCTTCCGAAATTCAGGAAGCCTAGAATTGATTGTAAGTTCTTCAGCGTTTTTGGTGCTTGGAGTACAGCACACTTCTCTAAGAAGTTGTCCGCTAGGCTTTTCCCTTCACTTGATAATTCGTATCCTAAAAATAATACAGTCAGATGGGCAATTCGAGACTTTTTAAAGTTGAATTTGTAACCCTCTGCTGGGAACCCAAGTATAATGGTGTTCACTCTTTTCAAGTAAGTATCCAAGTCGTCATCTGTTAGATAGATGTCATCGACATAAGATAATGCCTCATCATCATATATTTGTAGTAACTCTGTTACTGTAGCTAAAAATAATCCTGGGCTGTTCTTGAACCCCTGTGGGAGTCGGCAGAAATTTTTCTGCGACCCAAATATTGAGAAAGCGGTCAAGTACCTGCTTTCTGATGCAAGGTTTTGACAAAAGGAACCATTAGAAATATCTAATGTTGTTTTATATTTTTTCCTAACTATGTTATTCATTAGTGCAGCACTATGCGAATTTTGTACTGCAAATGTTTTGCAACATGATTTAAGGTGTCTGTAGTCCAACACCAGACGATATGAATTGTCTGGTTTGGAGACAGGAAACAAAGGATTGTTCATTTGAGAGGTGCATGTTTCAATCACCCCCTGATATTCAAGTTGATCTAAAATCTCCCTGACTTGTCTTTTAGCTTCTTGCTTAACTGGGTACTGCCTTTGTGCAGTCGGTTGATTTTTTAACTGGATTTTGTGAGGAGGAGAGTCCTCATCCCATCCTACATGATTCTTATACAACGCAGGTGCTTGAGCAACTGCCCATTTCCTTGCATAAGTATATCTTTTGTGAATCGGAATGTGATTCGAGAAGGCAGGCATAATCATTTCTTCGCCACGAGGGCACTCCCTGACAAACTCTGGGGGCCAATCTTTTTCAGCTAACAGGATGTCATAGCCTTTTGAGAGGTTATCCCAAAATAGACCCCTTATTTTCCTAGTCTTATCACCCTCTATACGCAATGTTATTTCGTATATCTTATGAGGTTCACTCACTCTGGTGTCGGCAGTTTCCACCTGAATGTATTCATTCGTGTCCACTGTCTCCAGATGACTCATCAGGATCTTGCGAGCTATGCTGATTTCTGCTGCACTGTCTAACATTGTGTGAGCCCACTCCCCGTTTTTCAACTGTGTCCTCAGTATTCTTGGCGTGTTCGATTACTCTAATACTGGCTACCTTCTTTTTTGGAAATTGTGAGTTTTTACTTTGAGCAGGTTCCTTGTCTTTGGACTTGGTGTGCTCTCCTGGGTCTGACCGTCCTCTTCTTTCCGATTTCTGCGAAAAAGATCGAGAGGGACGTGTATCAATACTTTGATATCTATCAGGCTTCTTCAGATTATCCCTATTTCTAAGGTTATATCTTTTCTCAGAGGGCTCCCTCTGGGGAGACTGGTGTTCTCGAGTCGGAGTTCTTTCCCTCCGTCGAGGAGACCTTCCTCTGGACTGGAAAACTTTTTCCTTGGGAGTGGATTGTTTATTTCCATCCCAGCTCTTTTTAGGAGTGTTTGAATTATTTTTAATAAATAATTTTTCAGGATTTTCGAGCAGTTGGGGTTTTACTGGTTTCCCACCCAAGCTGTCTCTACCTAATTCTTCATAGCATTTCTCTATGATTCTGGCAAGCTCAATTGTTTGATCTGTTATATCTGTTTCCCTCAACTTCTGGCGGATCGCCACAGATGCTGCTTCTCCTTTTATATTGGCTAATAATATAGCAGTGACCTGCTTGAAGTCTTTCAGTAATTTCATACCAAGAGTTAAGGCAGGTTCTGGACCGTATTCATTCTGAATCTGTTTTAGCACATCTGGTATTACCGCCATAGACGGAACACCATGTGTTTTTGTGTAAATGGAAGCAAAGACTGTACCCCAAGTGTCACAGTCCTCCAGTTGTGGTGTGACCCCCATTGGAAGGCAGATGATCAGAATCCTGTGTTTCTCAATCGGGGTAGTATTCGGAAATACTGCCTCTATTTGAGTAATTTTCTGCGCTAATCAGAAAGGAATTTGTTCCCGTTTTATGGGTGTTTTACCAAGACATGATTGTATGTTCTGTGGTGTAATCTTATTTGTGTTCCCCTGATGAGGGGTCAGCTGTGGAACGTTAACAGCTGTTTGGACTGTTGCAGTCCGCATTACATATTGGACTAATTGTCTATGTATTTTAATTAGTGTTTTTAGCTGTGCTAACAGCTCTTCTCTTGACATTTTTCCAATGTCCGGATGTGGTGTGTAGCTGGCTAGAACCGGCCACGTTGCTCCTGGTCTACCTAGTGGACCGAGCCTGGTAATATGATCATTATGTTTTAGGGCGCCTTTAAACCAGAGCAGGTGCTCTTGGAATTTTAATGGGATTTCAATCTCCTCGAAAGGAGCGTACTCATCCGGTGGTTTCTCTATTTTGTAATAGTGAAACTCTTTTGTTCTAGCGTTTGCCGCTGGAAAGTTTATCCATGAATAGAATACCTCTGTCTGCCGATATTCGTGAGCCTCTATCACGAAAATGACTGTACCACCTTGTGGTGTCAGTCCATTTTCTATAAGTTTTAACGTTATAGATTTTCTTAAGTTGACCGGGATGTCGATAGCATCCGGTTCAGTGGTCCCTGTATCATCGGGACTCTGCTGAGTCGCATTTACTGCGGCATCAGTTCCGTTGTTTGACATTGTATGAATGCAGGTTTTTCAGAGCAGGTCTCCAAGGAGACAAAGATTAGGTGCACAATATTTTGGAACACTGTATCCTTCAACGTTGAATAAACCAGAGCTTTACATAGGAATCTCTTCCTACTAAGGTCGGGCGGATTTTAACCTTTCACCCACTCCAGATGTCTATTGGAGTATTTACGGGAGAAAGGGGTCTGTGTGAAAAATGCACGACTGAGTTACTCTAACGTCTTGCGTTAGTTTATCGCCTTACCAAACGTTGGGCGCCATGTAGCGTAGTTCCTATTTTCCCAATAGGCCCTGCGCATTGGAATAACATAAACAGTAGTATCGACGTAGAAGTGCGGATCTTCCAGGCCTCTACTGACTATGCTAAACTTAATTGGGTTTGTTACCAACTAGCTCGGAGATCACTGGAAACTTTCTTGACTGAATAGGAAGTGATCAGCTTTCCTTGGCACAGACAAGAAGGGATTCAGTTTTCCAACAACCGTGCAACATGACAACTTTGCTCCTCAGATAAGAGTCAATCTCTAGGGTCGTGTGAAACAATAGACAGGTATTTTACTCAGTCAGTTTAGTGCAGATTACTTTCACCATTATGTAGAGAATAGAGAGACGGGCGTTTTCAATGAAAAGGTACTATTTATTGAACAGTCTTTCTTCTCATACAAGAGAAATGAATTGCCACAATTGCAAGACTAGTTATAATAAAAAGTGCGTACAGTAAAATGAGGATTGCGAAATAATACTGTAAAAGCATTGATATGGTTTCTTAGCCATACAATGGTTTAAAATGAATAAAACATATATACATTCATATATACATTAGGCTAACATACTCAACTGGTGCTTCTAACTACGCCTACCCCAGTGTACCTGACCTAAGCCTAACACGTGATTGGGAGTAAGTAGCAAGTTTAAGTTAAGTTGGTTTTGCCAAGGTTTGCTTCAAGAATTCTCTCTAAGGGTTTAGTCAACACCATACCACTGGAATAGAATGGTGGAGGTCTGGTATCTCCTTCCAGGATTCGATATCCCAGTCACTCGCAAGAGTAGGCCAGGAACGCCGGAGCTGATTTTCTCGGCAGGAGAAAAGACAGCGTCTCTCTCTCAGCGCGTCGAGGAGGAGGAGGAGGAGGGGCAGCGTCTGCGGGCAGCTTGCATTTGTTGGGCTCTGCCGGGGACAGCGGGTCTGCTCCTTGTTCACCACACTATCGTTCGCTCGTTAGCATCGGTAGCGCCAGCGATAGCATCAGCATCAGCAGCTCGCTAGCTTAAGGCAATGTTGGTAATATTTATACCTGAAAGGTGCCTTGTTTGACGTACGTTTTTGGACATAAGACGTCAATAAAGATGTCACTAGGAAGTGATCGTCTATCAGTGCTCATTAGAGTTCTATTACTAATCAAAACATAGCAAGCGGGGATTTCCCAGGTTGCTGAGATTTTATCTTGTTGAAGAACTCGGAGTGTTAATCTAGGAATCTTAGATAGTGGCTTCAGCTGTGTCATTTGCAAATGAGCTGCAGAGGAAGCTGCAGGAGGAATGTGGCTCTGATCGGGTGAGGTCAGAGACAAGTTTCTGTAATATCACACTTGAACGTTTATGCCATTATATGGACATAAATGGATTATAGCCGTATAGGGGCATAAGGTCATAGGGTTGATCAGGGTCCTAGATTAGAATACAACACCCACTCCACGAATTTATGTCCATCAAATTACTAAAACTAGAGCAATAAGATGCATGTGTAACATTGCCCACCCCAAAATACATATTCGCATTTGAAATGGTGCATGTTTTAAAATACATGAAAATGTCGGTACTGTACGTTTTTAAGCATAGGAATCATTCAAAAGTATAGCATATGCAATTAATGAACGATTTTGCAAAAGAATTACACATGAAATATCTCTTAATACAGAAAAGAATGGCGAGATAATTTCATCACACATAAAAATGCATTGTTGTAACATGAGCTAGAGGCTGGTGTAAAGTTATTATGTCTCTAGATTTACCTAAAAATAGAAGCTTCTGTTCTTTATGAATAGTTCTACTTTAAGCAGAGAATTTTGTGCCAAAAAGGTCAAAAGTGTTCAATTAAAAAAAAATGTTTGTTGAACGGGGGAATAGAGTTCCGAAGCTTTTTAGCAGTTTTTGTTGATCATAACTGAAGGCCGAATTCAGAGTTCACGAGAACACTGTGTGTCGGAATGCTAAAAGTTATTGTTTCTGTTCAGGGGAGAACATCATATCAGACAGGCTCTCAAAAAATTGGTCTACAAAATCAGGTGACAGTTCGACCAAGTTTGATAGTGCTGTAACTTGGCAGGTGTGAGAATGATTGCTGTCATCAAAGTCTGGATCAGCAATGCTCACAGATGGTCGTACCTGGGTGATGTTGCTTTTGTCACTCGCTCCACTGTTACCACCTAGTCGTAGCACAGGAGTCTCAACGAATGCCGTCATCAGGATTGGTAGCCACTGGGGACAACACCATGCGTGAGCCGTTACTGGACTGAGCAAAGTATCGATATCCCTTGGTACTGCTGATGGGAGTGCAAGACAGATGTCCAACACGCATTCATCTCCGCATAGCATACATCGTAGTACAGGTAAGATGCAGGATTGCCATATAGGTCTGAATGAAAGGAACCAGGTCATGTTTAGATCTCTCAGCCTGGCCAATCCAAGGACTCTAGTTATTCTGTCCCGGTAGCGAATTGCTAGGATTGTTTCTTCCATTCCCGCCGGAGTCATGTCTGAGCTGTGGCTTGCCATATCGAAGCAGGAAGGTCAAAAATAAAATACCTGCTACAAGTCCCAAAATAAGGGGAATGCCGCCAAAAACAGAATGGACAAAATTGGGAATGATTCCCAGAATTGCTCTGAATGGTGTTAATATACCCGAAAAAATGGTCTTAAATATGCCTGGTATGCCTGTGGCACTAGACATGTTAAGGAGTTGGCTAAGCATTTCTGTGAAATGCACGGGGCAGTTTGTTGATAAAAGGTCATGTATCTCCGTAGCCGTCCTTGCAACTAGGAGATCATACGTTTCTTTTGATGACGTGATGGGCACTGTTGTCTGTAAAAGCACAGACTTCATTCTGCCTAAAGTATCAATTCGTATAGAAGAGAAATTCAGACGAGGCCATAAGGGAGTCTCAGTGTCTCCAGGGCCGGTTGGGAACAATGCTTGCATACAGCATTTGACCATGGAAGTTACGTTGACGAGATAGGCTTTTCCAGGCACAAGGCCACAACAGCTGTGATCCGTTATTAGAATGTAACTCCCATTCAAGAGTTGTTTAAAGAAAGGCTCTATCTGTGCTGCAGGTGTGACATGCTGTTGGCATGAAAGGTTGTTAGAATTCCCTTCACAAGCTCCGTGTAAATTAATACCCTGACACAAAAGTATACCGCTTAGTGAATGTTTACAATTCTCACCACTAAGAAATACATTTTTGTTGTTGTCACTGTAGCAATTGTGTTTATATGGTAATTTCCATGTTGACTTAATGTACCCTTTACCCAATCGTTCATACTGGCCAGTAGGTATGTATTTAAGGCAATTTTTAAATCGGAAAGTTGTTATCGGAATTGTGATAATCCCGTGTATTATCCATTCAATGACAGGACTTTCTGACATTGTCAATGGTAATCTCTCAAGTTTTTCGATGCTCAGGATTGTATAGTCTGCTCCTTTTTGTGTCAAGCTGATTTGTTTATCAGTAAGGTTAAAGATGGAAAACAATGACGTTGTGTTGATTAAACGCCAAGGCACATAGCCTGAACAAAGATTTTGCAGCGTCCAGCCTAACTGTACAATAGAACGTAATTGTGACTGGCCATGCTGTAACATTAGCAAGTCTTTGTCTATTATATCAAAGACAGAAGATACAATATTGTCCAGCGAATATATTCTGGAGGACAGAGTCATTAACCCGTTGTCCAGTACAGAAAGTGATTTTTCCAAATTAATACGATCAATTTCTCGTATTTTTTCTGCTGTTTCAATTTGTGTTACTTTCCAAGCCTCGTTGTATGCCGCATATACACTGGTCGCTATGAAACGCTTTTGACGCTGTTTGCGTGGTCCCAAAATGAAATCGCGCAAATCAGCACCTTCTTTAAGTAAAGACAAGTGTTGCTTAATTTCGGCCAGTGTGGATGTTTCTAGCCATTCAAGGCACAGCCTCCCTACACTGTATGTTGTTACTATCCCTGGATGTTGTCTCTGGGAGTATCTAGGGTCTTGTCTGGTCATTGTTAACCCCTGTGTTTTATTCAGGAATCTATCTTGACAGTTATTCGTGCCAGTAGGCCAGATTAACCACTTTTTCCAATCAGGATGTGTTCTGTTTAAATGTAAAATTTGTGAAACGTCTAATTCAATATCTGTGGTTACATTTTCAGGTATTGGCTTTGGAATAGACGGTTTGTTAAGGTCTTTAATCTTAGCTAGGCCAAGACAAGTTGTTTGATGAATTGTTTCATTTAAAAACATAATTTGTTCTGGAATCATGCAGGCTCGAAATAATGCTTCTAGGCCTTGTACCTGCCAATCTTTTGTACCCCAGATTGTTTTTGTTTCAATGTTATTTTTCCAATTATCAAAACCAAATGTCATCATTTTTTCATAAAATGCTTCTGAATATATCAATTTATTGTTTGTCAGCATTGTTTTCAATCCTGTTTTATCTAACAGTTTATAATAAAACGTTTCTGCATTACTGGTGTTAAACCCTGAGAAGAACTTGAATTTCTCATAGAATGTTTTGGAACTGCTTTTCGGTGGTGTAGCACAATGTTCCCATTGGTTATACTTAAAAACATTTCTAGGTTGTGCAGATTTATGCAAGTAATGTTCACCATAATGTGTGTAGCAGAATGTCTGCTCATAACTAGATGAACCTTGTAAATAATCATGATCTGTGAATCTAGCTGACATTACTAAATCAGACATCATACTGTTAATACTTTCAAAGTCCCAATCATCAGAGAATGTCCTAGGTTTTACAAAGTCACTTAATGAAACTTTAAATTGATGGGGATACTTCAGGATCTCTACCAGACCATATACTTCATAGTCAGTTTTTTCCCATACTACCCCACCGGGTATTGGAATGGCTGTGACATTCACTGTTGACAGTTCTCTTTTCTTCACGTGGGATGATCTGTGTGGTTTGAGGACTAAGTTGATGTTCTGACTTGCTGTGTCCATTGTATTGTAATAAACCTTCCTAAAATTAAAACTAAAATTAGGCATAGTAGGAGTATGAATACCCCTGAAATGATCCAATGCTCAATCAATGGTGCATCCAGATATACTTCTTTGATGTCGTGAAGGAGTTCTGTTGCTTTTTCTTTAAAAGCCTTTGTTTCTGGCGTTACTTCAGGATTGCTTGTGTCTTCAGAAAAATTATCGAAGTTGATGAAGTAGCCAGAGGTAGTTCTGTCAATTGTTGGAATTGGATTTTCAATTTGTCTTTCGATTGCACTTTCTGATGCCACATCATTGTACATTGGTGATTCACGATGAACTGTTTCAATCTGTGTTTCAAGAGGCACGAGTTCCATGGTATTATTGCATAGTCCCTCTGTGTGCACTGCAGGCTTATCAAATGTGATCAGTCTTTCAGTTTGAACCTCTTGGATTGTTGCAAATGTGGGTATTCTGTTGTTTCTCGGGAGTCCACTGGGCCTACTGTTGATTATAGGCCACATGCTTGTGGTTTTACCAGGTCGATTGATACAACGCTGTTCTCCTTTTTACCAGCAAGGGGCGGTAGTACTACTGATCTTGTTCCGATGATTGCTAAAACAGGTACTGCTTTTCTGTAAGAAGGCCCAAATTCCTTCTTCACCGCTATTTTTTCTCTGACTAGATCCCCAATCTTTGGAATCCAGACAGGCCTTGCTGGGGCTTGTGCTTGTGGTGCCTCGTCAGTGGTAGCTGGCTGTTGCTTTACTTTTATGTTGCTTAAGGATTTTCTTGTTTCATTCAAGTCCTGTAAAACAGCCAAACGATCTTTGATTTCAAGTTCTGATTTCTTTTCTTCTACCACTGATATTTGACTATCTAAGTCCTGAATTTGCATTCTAGTTCCGAACAATAGTTCGTATGGGCTGAAACCTTTTAGAGAATTTCTTGGGAAATTGTTAAGACTCAACTGTACACTTATTAAATGTTTGACCCACCCAGCACCCGTACCTAATACCTTCGCTGTTATAGATTGCTTTATGTCCCGGTTTTTTCTTTCTACCACACTGTTCCCTTCGGGGTGCGACGGACAAGAATACCGCAATTCAATACCCATGCTGGCCATGGCCTCCTTATAAGCTCGAGAGCTAAAAGCAGGACCCTGGTCAGAATGGAACATGGCAATCGCGTATGTGCCGATGAAGACTCGCAAATCTTTTATAACCGTTCTAGCGTCAGCCGAGCACTGGGGCCACATTTTTTAAGTGGTTTTTAGTCTTAACTGATTAATAGGACGCTGGATGGCTTGCAGACAGCATTACCCTTTCTATAAATGGTAACTGGGCAACAGGCAGGACCGGTTCATTACTGCGATCCCTGTCACAGTCAGGACAGTTCTTTACATATATCTGATGTTGCAAGCTCATCCCCGGCCACCAGTATACTGATTGTAATTCAGTCAGAGATTCCCTCATCTGAATGTGCCTTGGACCTTCACCCATGTGTGCGTCTGCTATTAATAACTTTCTCCTGTTCGTGTTTGGAATCACTCTATCCCCACTCCAGGGATTCGAGCAAAAGGAACGGAGTTTGCATCAATTACGTATGCATAATTGAGTGGATAGTTCAACGGGTAGTGCTGCACAGTCGCCTTTTATGGATGTTTTTACTGCCAGCATGGTTTCCCCGTCTATGTATTTTTCTGAACGCTTTTTTGTGGCTACGGAAGCCGGCTTAGTTGCTTCCGCTGTGGCTGTATTAGCCAATGAATTCCCTGCAACGTGAACGCCATCACGTTGATGACTCAGAGTGTGTATCACGTGAGTCTTTTGTAGTTCTTTCTGTAAAAGAGCTACCTGTTTCCAAAGCAATTTATGCTTGATTGTGGCACCTGTGTCATCTTTGAAACCATTTTGAACCCAGTTCTGTAACTTATTGTTGTAAGAATTGACGCAATAATGCGAATCGCACACAATTAGTGTCGGGAATTCTCGATCTGCATTTTCAAGCGCCATCTTTAAAGATCTGATGTCAGTTCTTTGAACCGAACAGTTTCTCACTGATTCAGTTTTTGTTATCTTCGGTCTGAATTTACCGCACAGCCAGCGAACTTTAACAATCGCACAGGCTGCATCGTAGGTTTTATTTTCTACGTTGTAGTGCTGTACAAATCTGTCTGTGTAGATTATACAGGCGTACTCTGGGAGAGGCAGAAGTTCGATTGACAGAGGATATTCTTCTTCATAAGCTAAATCATTCAGTTCTTCGAATTGCGGAGCGAAATAGTAATTTATGTCGTCCGCATCCAGAGAATTTACACACTGTATCCATTTCGGATTCAGTGACACTGTAGGCAGGTTTACTGGGCTGAATAGCACCTCGAAGGCGGATTCCGCCGTGAGGATATTAATCCTTTTGCCATGTGCTAGTTCTCGTTCATTTGCAATTGCAGTTTGCACTGCTTTGACAGTACTTTCTGTGAGACTGAATGTTTTTTCTGCTTGTACAAGTGAGTTTTAATAGAAATTGGTACCTTCTCTCCCTCATTAGAGGTCAGGTACGTGAATCCGCATCTTCCGGGGATGACTCGGATTACAAGATTGCGTGTGTTATCACGTGTATCTAATTTTGTTTTTGCTGACATGTCTGTTTGCAGTGATCTCAAAATTTCTGTGTGTTTTTTAGTCCAGTTGATTTGTTTAAAATCAGGTTTAATTAATTCGTAGAGAGGTTTAACCCTCTCTGCGTAATTTAGAATGTAAGTTCTTCCGAAATTCAGGAAGCCTAGAATTGATTGTAAGTTCTTCAGCGTTTTTGGTGCTTGGAGTACAGCACACTTCTCTAAGAAGTTGTCAGCTAGGCTTTTCCCTTCACTTGATAATTCGTATCCTAAAAATAATACAGTCAGATGGGCAATTCGAGACTTTTTAAAGTTGAATTTGTAACCCTCTGCTGGGAACCCAAGTATAATGGTGTTCACTCTTTTCAAGTAAGTATCCAAGTCGTCATCTGTTAGATAGATGTCATCGACATAAGATAATGCCTAATCATCATATATTTGTAGTAACTCTGTTACTGTAGCTAAAAATAATCCTGGGCTGTTCTTGAACCCCTGTGGGAGTCGGCAGAAATTTTTCTGCGACCCAAATATTGAGAAAGCGGTCAAGTACCTGCTTTCTGGTGCAAGGTTTTGACAAAAGAAACCATTAGAAATATCTAATGTCGTTTTATATTTTTTCCTAACTATGTTATTCATTAGTGCAGCACTATGCGAATTTTGTACTGCAAATGTTTTGCAACATGATTTAAGGTGTCTGTAGTCCAACACCAGACGATATGAATTGTCTGGTTTGGAGACAGGAAACAAAGGATTGTTCATTTGAGAGGTGCATGTTTCAATCACCCCCTGATATTCAAGTTGATCTAAAATCTCCCTGACTTGTCTTTTAGCTTCTTGCTTAACTGGGTACTGCCTTTGTGCAGTCGGTTGATTTTTTAACTGGATTTTGTGAGGAGGAGAGTCCTCATCCCATCCTACATGATTCTTATACAACGCAGGTGCTTGAGCAACTGCCCATTTCCTTGCATAAGTATATCTTTTGTGAATCGGAATGTGATTCGAGAAGGCAGGCATAATCATTTCTTCGCCACGAGGGCACTCCCTGACAAACTCTGGGGGCCAATCTTTTTCAGCTAACAGGATGTCATAGCCTTTTGAGAGGTTATCCCAAAATAGACCCCTTATTTTCCTAGTCTTATCACCCTCTATACGCAATGTTATTTCGTATATCTTATGAGGTTCACTCACTCTGGTGTCGGCAGTTTCCACCTGAATGTATTCATTCGTGTCCACTGTCTCCAGATGACTCATCAGGATCTTGCGAGCTATGCTGATTTCTGCTGCACTGTCTAACATTGGGTGAGCCCACTCCCCGTTTTTCAACTGTGTCCTCAGTATTCTTGGCATGTTCGATTACTCTAATACTGGCTACCTTCTTTTTTGGAAATTGTGAGTTTTTACTTTGAGCAGGTTCCTTGTCTTTGGACTTGGTGTGCTCTCCTGGGTCTGACCGTCCTCTTCTTTCCGATTTCTGCGAAAAAGATCGAGAGGGACGTGTATCAATACTTTGATATCTATCAGGCTTCTTCAGATTATCCCTATTTCTAAGGTTATATCTTTTCTCAGAGGGCTCCCTCTGGGGAGACAGGCGTTCTCGAGTCGGAGTTCTTTCCCTCCGTCGAGGAGACCTTCCTCTGGACTGGAAAACTTTTTCCTTGGGAGTGGATTGTTTATTTCCATCCCAGCTCTTTTTAGGAGTGTTTGAATTATTTTTAATAAATAATTTTTCAGGATTTTCGAGCAGTTGGGGTTTTACTGGTTTCCCACCCAAGCTGTCTCTACCTAATTCTTCATAGCATTTCTCTATGATTCTGGCAAGCTCAATTGTTTGATCTGTTATATCTGTTTCCCTCAACTTCTGGCGGATCGCCACAGATGCTGCTTCTCCTTTTATATTGGCTAATAATATAGCAGTGACCTGCTTGAAGTCTTTCAGTAATTTCATACCAAGAGTTAAGGCAGGTTCTGGACCGTATTCATTCTGAATCTGTTTTAGCACATCTGGTATTACCGCCATAGACGGAACACCATGTGTTTTTGTGTAAATGGAAGCAAAGACTGTACCCCAAGTGTCACAGTCCTCCACGTGTGGTGCGACCCCCATTGGAAGGCAGATGATCAGAATCCTGTGTTTCTCAATCGGGGTAGTATTCGAAAATACTGCCTCTATTTGAGTAATTTTCTGCGCTAACCAGAAAGGAATTTGTTCCCGTTTTATGGGTGTTTTACCAAGACATGATTGTATGTTCTGTGGTGTAATCTTATTTGTGTTCCCCTGATGAGGGGTCAGCTGTGGAACGTTAACAGCTGTTTGGACTGTTGCAGTCCGCATTACATATTGGACTAATTGTCTATGTATTTTAATTAGTGTTTTTAGCTGTGCTAACAGCTCTTCTCTTGACATTTTTCCAATGTCCGGATGTGGTGTGTAGCTGGCTAGAACCGGCCACGTTGCTCCTGGTCTACCTAGTGGACCGAGCCTGGTAATATGATCATTATGTTTTAGGGCGCCTTTAAACCAGAGCAGGTGCTCTTGGAATTTTAATGGGATTTCAATCTCCTCGAAAGGAGCGTACTCATCCGGTGGTTTCTCTATTTTGTAATAGTGAAACTCTTTTGTTCTAGCGTTTGCCGCTGGAAAGTTTATCCATGAATAGAATACCTCTGTCTGCCGATATTCGTGAGCCTCTATCACGAAAATGACTGTACCACCTTGTGGTGTCAGTCCATTTTCTATAAGTTTTAACGTTATAGATTTTCTTAAGTTGACCGGGATGTCGATAGCATCCGGTTCAGTGGTCCCTGTATCATCGGGACTCTGCTGAGTCGCATTTACTGCTGCATCAGTTCCGTTGTTTGACATTGTATGAATGCAGGTTTTTCAGAGCAGGTCTCCAAGGAGACAAAGATTAGGTGCACAATATTTTGGAACACTGTATCCTTCAACGTTGAATAAACCAGAGCTTTACATAGGAATCTCTTCCTACTAAGGTCGGGCGGATTTTAACCTTTCACCCACTCCAGATGTCTATTGGAGTATTTACGGGAGAAAGGGGTCTGTGTGAAAAATGCACGACTGAGTTACTCTAACGTCTTGCGTTAGTTTATCGCCTTACCAAACGTTGGGCGCCATGTAGCGTAGTTCCTATTTTCCCAATAGGCCCTGCGCATTGGAATAACATAAACAGTAGTATCGACGTAGAAGTGCGGATCTTCCAGGCCTCTACTGACTATGCTAAACTTAATTGGGTTTGTTACCAACTAGCTCGGAGATCACTGGAAACTTTCTTGACTGAATAGGAAGTGATCAGCTTTCCTTGGCACAGACAAGAAGGGATTCAGTTTTCCAACAACCGTGCAACATGACAACTTTGCTCCTCAGATAAGAGTCAATCTCTAGGGTCGTGTGAAACAATAGACAGGTATTTTACTCAGTCAGTTTAGTGCAGATTACTTTCACCATTATGTAGAGAATAGAGAGACGGGCGTTTTCAATGAAAAGGTATTATTTATTGAACAGTCTTTCTTCTCATACAAGAGAAATGAATTGCCACAATTGCAAGACTAGTTATAATAAAAAGTGCGTACAGTAAAATGAGGATTGCGAAATAATACTGTAAAAGCATTGATATGGTTTCTTAGCCATACAATGGTTTAAAATGAATAAAACATATATACATTCATATATACATTAGGCTAACATACTCAACTGGTGCTTCTAACTACGCCTACCCCAGTGTACCTGAACTAAGCCTAACACGTGGATGGGAGTAAGTAGCAAGTTTAAGTTAAGTTGGTTTTGCCAAGGTTTGCTTCAAGAATTCTCTCTAAGGGTTTAGTCAACACCATACCTCTGGAATAGAATGGTGGAGGTCTGGTATCTCCTTCCAGGATTCGATATCCCAGTCACTCGCAAGAGTAGGCCAGGAACGCCGGAGCTGGATTTTCTCGGCAGGAGAAAAGACAGCGTCTCTCTCTCAGCGCGTCGAGGAGGAGGAGGAGGACGGGCAGCGTCTGCGGGCAGCTTGCATTTGTTGGGCTCTGCCGGGGACAGCTGGTCTGCTCCTTGTTCACCACACTATCGTTCGCTCGTTAGCATCGGTAGCGCCAGCGATAGCATCAGCATCAGCAGCTCGCTAGCTTAAGGCAATGTTGGTAATATTTATACCTGAAAGGTGCCTTGTTTGACGTACGTTTTTGGACATAAGACGTCAATAAAGATGTCACTAGGAAGTGATCGTCTATCAGTGCTCATTAGAGTTCTATTACTAATCAAAACATAGCAAGCGGGGATTTCCCAGGTTGCTGAGATTTTATCTTGTTGAAGAACTCGGAGTGTTAATCTAGGAATCTTAGATAGTGGCTTCAGCTGTGTCATTTGCAAATGAGCTGCAGAGGAAGCTGCAGGAGGAATGTGGCTCTGATCGGGTGAGGTCAGAGACAAGTTTCTGTAATATCACACTTGAACGTTTATGCCATTATATGGACATAAATGGATTATAGCCGTATAGGGGCATAAGGTCATAGGGTTGATCAGGGTCCTAGATTAGAATACAACACCCACTCCACGAATTTATGTCCATCAAATTACTAAAACTAGAGCAATAAGATGCATGTGTAACATTGCCCACCCCAAAATACATATTCGCATTTGAAATGGTGCATGTTTTAAAATACATGAAAATGTCGGTACTGTACGTTTTTAAGCATAGGAATCATTCAAAAGTATAGCATATGCAATTAATGAACGATTTTGCGAAAGAATTACACATGAAATATCTCTTAATACAGAAAAGAATGGCGAGATAATTTCATCACACATAAAAATGCATTGTTGTAACATGAGCTAGAGGCTGGTGTAAAGTTATTATGTCTCTAGATTTACCTAAAAATAGAAGCTTCTGTTCTTTATGAATAGTTCTACTTTAAGCAGAGAATTTTGTGCCAAAAAGGTCAAAAGTGTTCAATTAAAAAAAAATGTTTGTTGAACGGGGGAATAGAGTTCCGAAGCTTTTTAGCAGTTTTTGTTGATCAAAACTGAAGGCCGAATTCAGAGTTCACGAGAACACTGTGTGTCGGAATGCTAAAAGTTATTGTTTCTGTTCAGGGGAGAACATCATATCAGACAGGCTCTCAAAAAATTGGTCTACAAAATCAGGTGACAGTTCGACCAAGTTTGATAGTGCTGTAACTTGGCAGGTGTGAGAATGATTGCTCTCATCAAAGTCTGGATCAGCAATGCTCACAGATGGTCGTACCTGGGTGATGTTGCTTTTGTCACTCGCTCCACTGTTACCACCTAGTCGTAGCACAGGAGTCTCAACGAATGCCGTCATCAGGATTGGTAGCCACTGGGGACAACACCATGCGTGAGCCGTTACTGGACTGAGCAAAGTATCGATATCCATTGGTACTGCTGATGGGAGTGCAAGACAGATGTCCAACACGCATTCATCTCCGCATAGCATACATCGTAGTACAGGTAAGATGCAGGATTGCCATATAGGTCCGAATGAAAGGAACCAGGTCATGTTTAGATCTCTCAGCCTGGCCAATCCAAGGACTCTAGTTATTCTGTCCCGGTAGCGAATTGCTAGGATTGTTTCTTCCATTCCCGCCGGAGTCATGTCTGAGCTGTGGCTTGCCATATCAAAGCAGGAAGGTCAAAAATAAAATACCTGCTACAAGTCCCAAAATAAGGGGAATGCCGCCAAAAACAGAATGGACAAAATTGGGAATGATTCCCAGAATTGCTCTGAATGGTGTTAATATACCCGAAAAAATGGTCTTAAATATGCCTGGTATGCCTGTGGCACTAGACATGTTAAGGAGTTGGCTAAGCATTTCTGTGAAATGCACGGGGCAGTTTGTTGATAAAAGGTCATGTATCTCCGTAGCCGTCCTTGCAACTAGGAGATCATACGTTTCTTTTGATGACGTGATGGGCACTGTTGTCTGTAAAAGCACAGACTTCATTCTGCCTAAAGTATCAATTCGTATAGAAGAGAAATTCAGACGAGGCCATAAGGGAGTCTCAGTGTCTCCAGGGCCGGTTGGGAACAATGCTTGCATACAGCATTTGACCATGGAAGTTACGTTGACGAGATAGGCTTTTCCAGGCACAAGGCCACAACAGCTGTGATCCGTTATTAGAATGTAACTCCCATTCAAGAGTTGTTTAAAGAAAGGCTCTATCTGTGCTGCAGGTGTGACATGCTGGTGGCATGAAAGGTTGTTAGAATTCCCTTCACAAGCTCCGTGTAAATTAATACCCTGACACAAAAGTATACCGCTTAGTGAATGTTTACAATTCTCACCACTAAGAAATACATTTTTGTTGTTGTCACTGTAGCAATTGTGTTTATATGGTAATTTCCATGTTGACTTAATGTACCCTTTACCCAATCGTTCATACTGGCCAGTAGGTATGTATTTAAGGCAATTTTTAAATCGGAAAGTTGTTATCGGAATTGTGATAATCCCGTGTATTATCCATTCAATGACAGGACTTTCTGACATTGTCAATGGTAATCTCTCAAGTTTTTCGATGCTCAGGATTGTATAGTCTGCTCCTTTTTGTGTCAAGCTGATTTGTTTATCAGTAAGGTTAAAGATGGAAAACAATGACGTTGTGTTGATTAAACGCCAAGGCACATAGCCTGAACGAAGATTTTGCAGCGTCCAGCCTAACTGTACAATAGAACGTAATTGTGACTGGCCATGCTGTAACATTAGCAAGTCTTTGTCTATTATATCAAAGACAGAAGATACAATATTGTCCAGCGAATATATTCTGGAGGACAGAGTCATTAACCCGTTGTCCAGTACAGAAAGTGATTTTTCCAAATTAATACGATCAATTTCTCGTATTTTTTCTGCTGTTTCAATTTGTGTTACTTTCCAAGCCTCGTTGTATGCCGCATATACACTGGTCGCTATGAAACGCTTTTGACGCTGTTTGCGTGGTCCCAAAATGAAATCGCGCAAATCAGCACCTTCTTTAAGTAAAGACAAGTGTTGCTTAATTTCAGCCAGTGTGGATGTTTCTAGCCATTCAAGGCACAGCCTCCCTACACTGTATGTTGTTACTATCCCTGGATGTTGTCTCTGGGAGTATCTAGGGTCTTGTCTGGTCATTGTTAACCCCTGTGTTTTATTCAGGAATCTATCTTGACAGTTATTCGTGTCAGTAGGCCAGATTAACCACTTTTTCCAATCAGGATGTGTTCTGCTTAAATGTAAAATTTGTGAAACGTCTAATTCAATATCTGTGGTTACATTTTCAGGTATTGGCTTTGGAATAGACAGTTTGTTAAGGTCTTTAATCTTAGCTAGGCCAAGACAAGTTGTTTGATGAATTGTTTCATTTAAAAACATAATTTGTTCTGGAATCATGCAGGCTCGAAATAATGCTTCTAGGCCTTGTACCTGCCAATCTTTTGTACCCCAGATTGTTTTTGTTTCAATGTTATTTTTCCAATAATCAAAACCAAATGTCATCATTTTTTCATAAAATGCTTCTGAATATATCAATTTATTGTTTGTCAGCATTGTTTTCAATCCTGTTTTATCTAACAGTTTATAATAAAACGTTTCTGCATTACTGGTGTTAAACCCTGAGAAGAACTTGAATTTCTCATAGAATGTTTTGGAACTGCTTTTCGGTGGTGTAGCACAATGTTCCCATTGGTTATACGTAAAAACATTTCTAGGTTGTGCAGATTTATGCAAGTAATGTTCACCATAATGTGTGTAGCAGAATGTCTGCTCATAACTAGATGAACCTTGTAAATAATCATGATCTGTGAATCTAGCTGACATTACTAAATCAGACATCATACTGTTAATACTTTCAAAGTCCCAATCATCAGAGAATGTCCTAGGTTTTACAAAGTCACTTAATGAAACTTTAAATTGATGGGGATACTTCAGGATCTCTACCGGACCATATACTTCATAGTCAGTTTTTTCCCATACTACCCCACCGGGTATTGGAATGGCTGTGACATTCACTGTTGACAGCTCTCTTTTCTTCACGTGGGATGATCTGTGTGGTTTGAGGACTAAGTTGATGTTCTGACTTGCTGTGTCCATTGTATTGTAATAAACCTTCCTAAAATTAAAACTAAAATTAGGCATAGTAGGAGTATGAATACCCCTGAAATGATCCAATGCTCAATCAATGGTGCATCCAGATATACTTCTTTGATGTCGTGAAAGAGTTCTGTTGCTTTTTCTTTAAAAGTCTTTGTTTCTGGCGTTACTTCAGGATTGCTTGTGTCTTCAGAAAAATTATCGAAGTTGATGAAGTAGCCAGAGGTAGTTCTGTCAATTGTTGGAATTGGATTTTCAATTTGTCTTTCGATTGCACTTTCTGATGCCACATCATTGTACATTGGTGATTCACGATGAACTGTTTCAATCTGTGTTTCAAGAGGCACGAGTTCCATGGTATTATTGCATAGTCCCTCTGTGTGCACTGCAGGCTTATCGAATGTGATCAGTCTTTCAGTTTGAACCTCTTGGATTGTTGCAAATTTGGGTATTCTGTTGTTTCTCGGGAGTCCACTGGGCCTACTGTTGATTATAGGCCACATGCTTGTGGTTTTACCAGGTCGATTGATACAACGCTGTTCTCCTTTTTACCAGCAAGGGGCGGTAGTACTACTGATCTTGTTCCGATGATTGCTAAGACAGGTACTGCTTTTCTGTAAGAAGGCCCAAATTCCTTCTTCACCGCTATTTTTTCTCTGACTAGATCCCCAATCTTTGGAATCCAAACAGGCCTTGCTGGGGCTTGTGCTTGTGGTGCCTCGTCAGTGGTAGCTGGCTGTTGCTTTACTTTTATGTTGCTTAAGGATTTTCTTGTTTCATTCAAGTCCTGTAAAACAGCCAAACGATCTTTGATTTCAAGTTCTGATTTCTTTTCTTCTACCACTGATATTTGACTATCTAAGTCCTGAATTTGCATTCTAGTTCCGAACAATAGTTCGTATGGGCTGAAACCTTTTAGAGAATTTCTTGGCAAATTGTTAAGACTCAACTGTACACTTATTAAATGTTTGACCCACCCAGCACCCGTACCTAATACCTTCGCTGTTATAGATTGCTTTATGTCCCGGTTTTTTCTTTCTACCACACTGTTCCCTTCGGGGTGCGACGGACAAGAATACCGCAATTCAATACCCATGCTGGCCATGGCCTCCTTATAAGCTCGAGAGCTAAAAGCAGGACCCTGGTCAGAATGGAACATGGCAATCGCGTATGTGCCGATAAAGACTCGCAAATCTTTTATAACCGTTCTGGCGTCAGCCGAGCGCTGGGGCCACATTTTTTAAGTGGTTTTTAGTCTTAACTGATTAATAGGACGCTGGATGGCTTGCAGACAGCATTACCCTTTCTATAAATGGTAACTGGGCAACAGGCAGGACCGGTTCATTACTGCGATCCCTGTCACAGTCAGGACAGTTCTTTACATATATCTGATGTTGCAAGCTCATCCCCGGCCACCAGTATACTGATTGTAATTCAGTCAGAGATTCCCTCATCTGAATGTGCCTTGGACCTTCACCCATGTGTGCGTCTGGTATTAATAACTTTCTCCTGTTCGTGTTTGGAATCACTCTATCCCCCACTCCAGGGATTCGAGCAAAAGGAACGGAGTTTGCATCGATTACGTATGCATAATTGAGTGGATTGTTCACAGGTAGTGCTGCACAGTCGCCTTTTATGGATGTTTTTACTGCCAGCATGGTTTCCCCGTCTATGTATTTTTCTGAACGCTTTTTTGTGGCTACGGAAGCCGGCTTAGTTGCTTCCGCTGTGGCTGTATTAGCCAATGAATTCCCTGCAACGTGAACGCCATCACGTTGATGACTCAGAGTGTGTATCACGTGAGTCTTTTGTAGTTCTTTCTGTAAAAGAGCTACCTGTTTCCAAAGCAATTTATGCTTGATTGTGGCACCTGTGTCATCTTTGAAACCATTTTGAACCCAGTTCTGTAACTTATTGTTGTAAGAATTGACGCAATAATGCGAATCGCACACAATTAGTGTCGGGAATTCTCGATCTGCATTTTCAAGCGCCATCTTTAAAGATCTGATGTCAGTTCTTTGAACCGAACAGTTTCTCACTGATTCAGTTTTTGTTATCTTCGGTCTGAATTTACCACACAGCCAGCGACCTTTAACAATCGCACAGGCTGCATCGTAGGTTTTATTTTCTACGTTGTAGTGCTGTACAAATCTGTCTGTGTAGATTATACAGGCGTACTGTGGGAGAGGCAGAAGTTCGATTGACAGAGGATATTCTTCTTCATAAGCTAAATCATTCAGTTCTTCGAATTGCGGAGCGAAATAGTAATTTATGTCGTCCGCATCCAGAGAATTTACACACTGTATCCATTTCGGATTCAGTGACACTGTAGGCAGGTTTACTGGGCTGAATAGCACCTCGAAGGCGGATTCCGCCGTGAGGATATTAATCCTTTTGCCATGTGCTAGTTCTCGTTCATTTGCAATTGCAGTTTGCACTGCTTTGACAGTACTTTCTGTGAGACTGAATGTTTTTTCTGCTTGTACAAGTGAGTTTTAATAGAAATTGGTACCTTCTCTCCCTCATTAGAGGTCAGGTACGTGAATCCGCATCTTCCGGGGATGACTCGGATTACAAGATTGCGTGTGTTATCACGTGTATCTAATTTTGTTTTTGCTAACATGTCTGTTTGCAGTGATCTCAAAATTTCTGTGTGTTTTTGAGTCCAGTTGATTTGTTTAAAATCAGGTTTAATTAATTCGTAGAGAGGTTTAACCCTCTCTGCGTAATTTAGAATGTAAGTTCTTCCGAAATTCAGGAAGCCTAGAATTGATTGTAAGTTCTTCAGCGTTTTTGGTGCTTGGAGTACAGCACACTTCTCTAAGAAGTGGTCCGCTAGGCTTTTGCCTTCACTTGATAATTCATATCCTAAAAATAATACAGTCAGATGGGCAATTCGAGACTTTTTAAAGTTGAATTTGTAACCCTCTGCTGGGAACCCAAGTATAATGGTGTTCACTCTTTTCAAGTGAGTATCCAAGTCGTCATCTGTTAGATAGATGTCATCGACATAAGATAATGCCTCATCATCATATATTTGTAGTAATTCTGTTACTCTAGCTAAAAATAATCCTGGGCTATTCTTAAACCCCTGTGGTAGTCGGCAGAAATTTTTCTGTGACCCAAATATTGAGAAAGCGGTCAAGTACCTGCTTTCTGGTGCAAGGTTTTGACAAAAGAAACCATTAGAAATATCTAATGTCATTTTATATTTTTTCCTATCTATGTTATTCATTAGTGCAGCACTATGCGAATTTTGTACTGCAAATGTTTTGCAACATGATTTAAGGTGTCTGTAGTCCAACACCAGACAATATAAATTGTCTGGTTTGGAGACAGGAAACAAAGGATTGTTCATTTGAGAGGTGCATGTTTCAATCACCCCCTGATATTCAAGTTGATCTAAAATCTCCCTGACTTGTCTTTTAGCTTCTTGCTTAACTGGGTACTGCCTTTGTGCAGTCGGTTGATTTTTTAACTGGATTTTGTGAGGAGGAGAGTCCTCATCCCATCCTACATGATTCTTATACAACGTAGGTGCTTGAGCAACTGCCCATTTCCTTGCATAAGTATATCTTTTGTGAATCGGAATGTGATTCGAGAAGGCAGGCATAATCATTTCTTCGCCACGAGGGCACTCCCTGACAAACTCTGGGGGCCAATCTTTTTCAGCTAACAGGATGTCATAGCCTTTTGAGAGGTTATCCCAAAATAGACCCCTTATTTTCCTAGTCTTATCACCCTCTATACGCAATGTTATTTCGTATATCTTATGAGGTTCACTCACTCTGGTGTCGGCAGTTTCCACCTGAATGTATTCATTCGTGTCCACTGTCTCCAGATGACTCATCAGGATCTTGCGAGATATGCTGATTTCTGCTGCACTGTCTAACATTGCGTGAGCCCACTCCCCGTTTTTCAACGGTGTCCTCAGTATTCCTGGCATGTTCGATTACTCTAATACTGGCTACCTTCTTTTTTGGAAATTGTGAGTTTTTACTTTGAGCAGGTTCCTTGTCTTTGGACTTGGTGTGCTCTCCTGGGTCTGACCGTCCTCTTCTTTCCGATTTCTGCGAAAAAGATCGAGAGGGACGTGTATCAATACTTTGATATCTATCAGGCTTCTTCAGATTATCCCTATTTCTAAGGTTATATCTTTTCTCAGAGGGCTCCCTCTGGGGAGACTGGTGTTCTCGAGTCGGAGTTCTTTCCCTCCGTCGAGGAGACCTTCCTCTGGACTGGAAAACTTTTTCCTTGGGAGTGGATTGTTTATTTCCATCCCAGCTCTTTTTAGGAGTGTTTGAATTATTTTTAATAAATAATTTTTCAGGATTTTCGAGCAGTTGGGGTTTTACTGGTTTCCCACCCAAGCTGTCTCTACCTAATTCTTCATAGCATTTCTCTATGATTCTGGCAAGCTCAATTGGTTGATCTGTTATATCTGTTTCCCTCAACTTCTGGCGGATCGCCACAGATGCTGCTTCTCCTTTTATATTGGCTAATAATATAGCAGTGACCTGCTTGAAGTCTTTCAGTAATTTCATACCAAGAGTTAAGGCAGGTTCTGGACCGTATTCATTCTGAATCTGTTTTAGCACATCTGGTATTACCGCCATAGACGGAACACCATGTGTTTTTGTGTAAATGGAAGCAAAGACTGTACCCCAAGTGTCACAGTCCTCCACGTGTGGTGCGACCCCCATTGGAAGGCAGATGATCAGAATCCTGTGTTTCTCAATCGGGGTAGTATTCGGAAATACTGCCTCTATTTGAGTAATTTTCTGCGCTAACCAGAAAGGAATTTGTTCCCGTTTTATGGGTGTTTTACCAAGACATGATTGTATGTTCTGTGGTGTAATCTTATTTGTGTTCCCCTGATGAGGGGTCAGCTGTGGAACGTTAACAGCTGTTTGGACTGTTGCAGTCCGCATTACATATTGGACTAATTGTCTATGTATTTTAATTAGTGTTTTTAGCTGTGCTAACAGCTCTTCTCTTGACATTTTTCCAATGTCCGGATGTGGTGTGTAGCTGGCTAGAACCGGCCACGTTGCTCCTGGTCTACCTAGTGGACCGAGCCTGGTAATATGATCATTATGTTTTAGGGCGCCTTTAAACCAGAGCAGGTGCTCTTGGAATTTTAATGGGATTTCAATCTCCTCGAAAGGAGCGTACTCATCCGGTGGTTTCTCTATTTTGTAATAGTGAAACTCTTTTGTTCTAGCGTTTGCCGCTGGAAAGTTTATCCATGAATAGAATACCTCTGTCTGCCGATATTCGTGAGCCTCTATCACGAAAATGACTGTACCACCTTGTGGTGTCAGTCCATTTTCTATAAGTTTTAACGTTATAGATTTTCTTAAGTTGACCGGGATGTCGATAGCATCCGGTTCAGTGGTCCCTGTATCATCGGGACTCTGCTGAGTTGCATTTACTGCGGCATCAGTTCCGTTGTTTGACATTGTATGAATGCAGGTTTTTCAGAGCAGGTCTCCAAGGAGACAAAGATTAGGTGCACAATATTTTGGAACACTGTATCCTTCAACGTTGAATAAACCAGAGCTTTACATAGGAATCTCTTCCTACTAAGGTCGGGCGGATTTTAACCTTTCACCCACTCCAGATGTCTATTGGAGTATTTACGGGAGAAAGGGGTCTGTGTGAAAAATGCACGACTGAGTTACTCTAACGTCTTGCGTTAGTTTATCGCCTTACCAAACGTTGGGCGCCATGTAGCGTAGTTCCTATTTTCCCAATAGGCCCTGCGCATTGGAATAACATAAACAGTAGTATCGACGTAGAAGTGCGGATCTTCCAGGCCTCTACTGACTATGCTAAACTTAATTGGGTTTGTTACCAACTAGCTCGGAGATCACTGGAAACTTTCTTGACTGAATAGGAAGTGATCAGCTTCCCTGGCACAGACAAGAAGGGATTCAGTTTTCCAACAACCGTGCAACATGACAACTTTGCTCCTCAGATAAGAGTCAATCTCTAGGGTCGTGTGAAACAATAGACAGGTATTTTACTCAGTCAGTTTAGTGCAGATTACTTTCACCCTTATGTAGAGAATAGAGAGACGGGCGTTTTCAATGAAAAGGTATTATTTATTGAACAGTCTTTCTTCTCATACAAGAGAAATGAATTGCCACAATTGCAAGACTAGTTATAATAAAAAGTGCGTACAGTAAAATGAGGATTGCGAAATAATACTGTAAAAGCATTGATATGGTTTCTTAGCCATACAATGGTTTAAAATGAATAAAACATATATACATTCATATATACATTAGGCTAACATACTCAACTGGTGCTTCTAACTACGCCTACCCCAGTGTACCTGACCTAAGCCTAACACGTGGATGGGAGTAAGTAGCAAGTTTAAGTTAAGTTGGATTTGCCAAGGTTTGCTTCAAGAATTCTCTCTAAGGGTTTAGTCAACACCATACCTCTGGAATAGAATGGTGGAGGTCTGGTATCTCCTTCCAGGATTCGATATCCCAGTCACTCGCAAGAGTAGGCCAGGAACGCCGGAGCTGGATTTTCTTGGCAGGAGAAAAGACAGCGTCTCTCTCTCAGCGCGTCGAGGAGGAGGAGGAGGAGGGGCAGCGTCTGCGGGCGGCTTGCATTTGTTGGGCTCTGCCGGGGACAGCTGGTCTGCTCCTTGTTCACCACACTATAGTTCGCTCGTTAGCATCGGTAGCGACAGCGATAGCATCAGCATCAGCAGCTCGCTAGCTTGAGGCAATGTTGGTAATATTTATACCTGAAAGGTGCCTTGTTTGACGTACGTTTTTGGACATAAGACGTCAATAAAGATGTCACTAGGAAGTGATCGTCTATCAGTGCTCATTAGAGTTCTATTACTAATCAAAACATAGCAAGCGGGGATTTCCCAGGTTGCTGAGATTTTATCTTGTTGAAGAACTCGGAGTGTTAATCTAGGAATCTTAGATAGTGGCTTCAGCTGTGTCATTTGCAAATGAGCTGCAGAGGAAGCTGCAGGAGGAATGTGGCTCTGATCGGGTGAGGTCAGAGACAAGTTTCTGTAATATCACACTTGAACGTTTATGCCATTATATGGAAATAAATGGATTATAGCCGTATAGGGGCATAAGGTCATAGGGTTGATCGGGGTCCTAGATTAGAATACAACACCCACTCCACGAATTTATGTCCATCAAATTACTAAAACTAGAGCAATAAGATGCATGTGTAACATTGCCCACCCCAAAATACATATTCGCATTTGAAATGGTGCATGTTTTAAAATACATGAAAATGTCGGTACTGTACGTTTTTAAGCATAGGAATCATTCAAAAGTATAGCATATGCAATTAATGAACGATTTTGCGAAAGAATTACACATGAAATATCTCTTAATACAGAAAAGAATGGCGAGATAATTTCATCACACATAAAAATGCATTGTTGTAACATGAGCTAGAGGCTGGTGTAAAGTTATTATGTCTCTAGATTTACCTAAAAATAGAAGCTTCTGTTCTTTATGAATAGTTCTACTTTAAGCAGAGAATTTTGTGCCAAAAAGGTCAAAAGTGTTCAATTCAAAAAAAATGTTTGTTGAACGGGGGAATAGAGTTCCGATGCTTTTTAGCAGTTTTTGTTGATCAAAACTGAAGGCCGAATTCAGAGTTCACGAGAACACTGTGTGTCGGAATGCTAAAAGTTATTGTTTCTGTTCAGGGGAGAACATCATATCAGACAGGCTCTCAAAAAATTGGTCTACAAAATCAGGTGACAGTTCGACCAAGTTTGATAGTGCTGTAACTTGGCAGGTGTGAGAATGATTGCTGTCATCAAAGTCTGGATCAGCAATGCTCACAGATGGTCGTACCTGGGTGATGTTGCTTTTGTCACTCGCTCCACTGTTACCACCTAGTCGTAGCACAGGAGTCTCAACGAATGCCGTCATCAGGATTGGTAGCCACTGGGGACAACACAATGCGTGAGCCGTTACTGGACTGAGCAAAATATCGATATCCATTGGTACTACTGATGGGAGTGCAAGACAGATGTCCAACACGCATTCATCTCCGCATAGCATACATCGTAGTACAGGTAAGATGCAGGATTGCCATATAGGTCTGAATGAAAGGAACCAGGTCATGTTTAGATCTCTCAGCCTGGCCAATCCAAGGACTCTAGTTATTCTGTCCCGGTAGCGAATTGCTAGGATTGTTTCTTCCATTCCCGCCGGATTCATGTCTGAGCTGTGGCTTGCCATATCGAAGCAGGAAGGTCAAAAATAAAATACCTGCTACAAGTCCCAAAATAAGGGGAATGCCGCCAAAAACAGAATGGACAAAATTGGGAATGATTCCCAGAATTGCTCTGAATGGTGTTAATATACCCGAAAAAATGGTCTTAAATATGCCTGGTATGCCTCTGGCACTAGACATGTTAAGGAGTTGGCTAAGCATTTCTGTGAAATGCACGGGGCAGTTTGTTGATAAAAGGTCATGTATCTCCGTAGCCGTCCTTGCAACTAGGAGATCATACGTTTCTTTTGATGACGTGATGGGCACTGTTGTCTGTAAAAGCACAGACTTCATTCTGCCTAAAGTATCAATTCGTATAGAAGAGAAATTCAGACGAGGCCATAAGGGAGTCTCAGTGTCTCCAGGGCCGGTTGGGAATGTATTTAAGGCAATTTTTAAATCGGAAAGTTGTTATCGGAATTGTGATAATCCCGTGTATTATCCATTTAATGACAGGACTTTCTGACATTGTCAATGGTAATCTCTCAAGTTTTTCGATGCTCAGGATTGTATAGTCTGCTCCTTTTTGTGTCAAGCTGATTTGTTTATCAGTAAGGTTAAAGATGGAAAACAATGACGTTGTGTTGATTAAACGCCAAGGCACATAGCCTGAACGAAGATTTTGCAGCGTCCAGCCTAACTGTACAATAGAACGTAATTGTGACTGGCCATGCTGTAACATTAGCAAGTCTTTGTCTATTATATCAAAGACAGAAGATACAATATTGTCCAGCGAATATATTCTGGAGGACAGAGTCATTAACCCGTTGTCCAGTACAGAAAGTGATTTTTCCAAATTAATACGATCAATTTCTCGTATTTTTTCTGCTGTTTCAATTTGTGTTACTTTCCAGGCCTCGTTGTATGCCGCATATACACTGGTCGCTATGAAACGCTTTTGACGCTGTTTGCGTGGTCCCAAAATAAAATCGCGCAAATCAGCACCTTCTTTAAGTAAAGACAAGTGTTGCTTAATTTCAGCCAGTGTGGATGTTTCTAGCCATTCAAGGCACAGCCTCCCTACACTGTATGTTGTTACTATCCCTGGATGTTGTCTCTGGGAGTATCTAGGGTCTTGTCTGGTCATTGTTAACCCCTGTGTTTTATTCAGGAATCTATCTTGACAGTTATTCGTGTCAGTAGGCCAGATTAACCACTTTTTCCAATCAGGATGTGTTCTGTTTAAATGTAAAATTTGTGAAACGTCTAATTCAATATCTGTGGTTACATTTTCAGGTATTGGCTTTGGAATAGACAGTTTGTTAAGGTCTTTAATCTTAGCTAGGCCAAGACAAGTTGTTTGATGAATTGTTTCATTTAAAAACATAATTTGTTCTGGAATCATGCAGGCTCGAAATAATGCTTCTAGGCCTTGTACCTGCCAATCTTTTGTACCCCAGATTGTTTTTGTTTCAATGTTATTTTTCCAATAATCAAAACCAAGTGTCATCATTTTTTCATAAAATGCTTCTGAATATATCAATTTATTGTTTGTCAGCATTGTTTTCAATCCTGTTTTATCTAACAGTTTATAATAAAACGTTTCTGCATTACTGGTGTTAAACCCTGAGAAGAACTTGAATTTCTCATAGAATGTTTTGGAACTGCTTTTCGGTGGTGTAACACAATGTTCCCATTGGTTATACTTAAAAACATTTCTAGGTTGTGCAGATTTATGCAAGTAATGTTCACCATAATGTGTGTAGCAGAATGTCTGCTCATAACTAGATGAACCTTGTAAATAATCATGATCTGTGAATCTAGCTGACATTACTAAATCAGACATCATACTGTTAATACTTTCAAAGTCCCAATCATCAGAGAATGTCCTAGGTTTTACAAAGTCACTTAATGAAACTTTAAATTGATGGGGATACTTCAGGATCTCTACCGGACCATATACTTCATAGTCAGTTTTTTCCCATACTACCCCACCGGGTATTGGAATGGCTGTGACATTCACTGTTGACAGTTCTCTTTTCTTCACGTGGGATGATCTGTGTGGTTTGAGGACTAAGTTGATGTTCTGACTTGCTGTGTCCATTGTATTGTAATAAACCTTCCTAAAATTAAAACTAAAATTAGGCATAGTAGGAGTATGAATACCCCTGAAATGATCCAATGCTCAATCAATGGTGCATCCAGATATACTTCTTTGATGTCGTGAAAGAGTTCTGTTGCTTTTTCTTTAAAAGTCTTTGTTTCTGGCGTTACTTCAGGATTGCTTGTGTCTTCAGAAAAATTATCGAAGTTGATGAAGTAGCCAGAGGTAGTTCTGTCAATTGTTGGAATTGGATTTTCAATTTGTCTTTCGATTGCACTTTCTGATGCCACATCATTGTACATTGGTGATTCACGATGAACTGTTTCAATCTGTGTTTCAAGAGGCACGAGTTCCATGGTATTATTGCATAGTCCCTCTGTGTGCACTGCAGGCTTATCGAATGTGATCAGTCTTTCAGTTTGAACCTCTTGGATTGTTGCAAATTTGGGTATTCTGTTGTTTCTCGGGAGTCCACTGGGCCTACTGTTGATTATAGGCCACATGCTTGTGGTTTTACCAGGTCGATTGATACAACGCTGTTCTCCTTTTTACCAGCAAGGGGCGGTAGTACTACTGATCTTGTTCCGATGATTGCTAAGACAGGTACTGCTTTTCTGTAAGAAGGCCCAAATTCCTTCTTCACCGCTATTTTTTCTCTGACTAGATCCCCAATCTTTGGAATCCAGACAGGCCTTGCTGGGGCTTGTGCTTGTGGTGCCTCGTCAGTGGTAGCTGGCTGTTGCTTTACTTTTATGTTGCTTAAGGATTTTCTTGTTTCATTCAAGTCCTGTAAAACAGCCAAACGATCTTTGATTTCAAGTTCTGATTTCTTTTCTTCTACCACTGATATTTGACTATCTAAGTCCTGAATTTGCATTCTAGTTCCGAACAATAGTTCGTATGGGCTGAAACCTTTTAGAGAATTTCTTGGCAAATTGTTAAGACTCAACTGTACACTTATTAAATGTTTGACCCACCCAGCACCCGTACCTAATACCTTCGCTGTTATAGATTGCTTTATGTCCCGGTTTTTTCTTTCTACCACACTGTTCCCTTCGGGGTGCGACGGACAAGAATACCGCAATTCAATACCCATGCTGGCCATGGCCTCCTTATAAGCTCGAGAGCTAAAAGCAGGACCCTGGTCAGAATGGAACATGGCAATCGCGTATGTGCCGATAAAGACTCGGAAATCTTTTATAACCGTTCTGGCGTCAGCCGAGCGCTGGGGCCACATTTTTTAAGTGGTTTTTAGTCTTAACTGATTAATAGGACGCTGGATGGCTTGCAGACAGCATTACCTTTTCTATAAATGGTAACTGGGCAACAGGCAGGACCGGTTCATTACTGCGATCCCTGTCACAGTCAGGACAGTTCTTTACATATATCTGATGTTGCAAGCTCATCCCCGGCCACCAGTATACTGATTGTAATTCAGTCAGAGATTCCCTCATCTGAATGTGCCTTGGACCTTCACCCATGTGTGTGTCTGCTATTAATAACTTTCTCCTGTTCGTGTTTGGAATCACTCTATCCCCCACTCCAGGGATTCGAGCAAAAGGAACGGAGTTTGCATCGATTACGTATGCATAATTGAGTGGATTGTTCACGGGTAGTGCTGCACAGTCGCCTTTTATGGATGTTTTTACTGCCAGCATGGTTTCCCCGTCTATGTATTTTTCTGAACGCTTTTTTGTGGCTACAGAAGCCGGCTTAGTTGCTTCCGCTGTGGCTGTATTAGCCAATGAATTCCCTGCAACGTGAACGCCATCACGTTGATGACTCAGAGTGTTTATCACGTGAGTCTTTTGTAGTTCTTTCTGTAAAAGAGCTACCTGTTTCCAAAGCAATTTATGCTTGATTGTGGCACCTGTGTCATCTTTGAAACCATTTTGAACCCAGTTCTGTAACTTATTGTTGTAAGAATTGACGCAATAATGCGAATCGCACACAATTAGCGTCGGGAATTCTCGATCTGCATTTTCAAGCGCCATCTTTAAAGATCTGATGTCAGTTCTTAAAACCGAACAGTTTCTCACTGATTCAGTTTTTGTTATCTTCGGTCTGAATTTACCACACAGCCAGCGACCTTTAACAATCGCACAGGCTGCATCGTAGGTTTTATTTTCTACGTTGTAGTGCTGTACAAATCTGTATGTGTAGATTATACAGGCGTACTGTGGGAGAGGCAGAAGTTCGATTGACAGAGGATATTCTTCTTCATAAGCTAAATCATTCAGTTCTTCGAATTGCGGAGCGAAATAGTAATTTATGTCGTCCGCATCCAGAGAATTTACACACTGTATCCATTTCGGATTCAGTGACACTGTAGGCAGGTTTACTGGGCTGAATAGCGCCTCGAAGGCGGATTCCGCCGTGAGGATATTAATCCTTTTGCCATGTGCTAGTTCTCGTTCATTTGCAATTGCAGTTTGCACTGCTTTGACAGTACTTTCTGTGAGACTGAATGTTTTTTCTGCTTGTACAAGTGAGTTTTAATAGAAATTGGTACCTTCTCTCCCTCATTAGAGGTCAGGTACGTGAATCCGCATCTTCCTGGGATGACTCAGATTACAAGATTGCGTGTGTTTTCACGTGTATCTAATTTTGTTTTTGCTAACATGTCTGTTTGCAGTGATCTCAAAATTTCTGTGTGTTTTTGAGTCCAGTTGATTTGTTTAAAATCAGGTTTAATTAATTCGTAGAGAGGTTTAACCCTCTCTGCGTAATTTAGAATGTAAGTTCTTCCGAAATTCAGGAAGCCTAGAATTGATTGTAAGTTCTTCAGCGTTTTTGGTGCTTGGAGTACAGCACACTTCTCTAAGAAGTTGTCCGCTAGGCTTTTGCCTTCACTTGATAATTCGTATCCTAAAAATAATACAGTCAGATGGGCAATTCGAGACTTTTTAAAGTTTTATTTGTAACCCTCTGCTGGGAACCCAAGTATAATGGTGTTCACTCTTTTCAAGTGAGTATCCAAGTCGTCATCTGTTAGATAGATGTCATCGACATAAGATAATGCCTCATCATCATATATTTGTAGTAACTCTGTTACTCTAGCTGAAAATAATCCTGGGCTGTTCTTGAACCCCTGTGGGAGTCGGCAGAAATTTTTCTGCGACCCAAATATTGAGAAAGCGGTCAAGTACCTGCTTTCTGGTGCAATATTTTGACAAAAGAAACCATTAGAAATATCTAATGTTGTTTTATATTTTTTCCTAACTATGTTATTCATTAGTGCAGCACTATGCGAATTTTGTACTGCAAATGTTTTGCAACATGAATTAAGGTGTCTGTAGTCCAACACCAGACAATATGAATTGTCTGGTTTGGAGACAGGAAACAAAGGATTGTTCATTTGAGAGGTGCATGTTTCAATCACCCCCTGATATTCAAGTTGATCTAAAATCTCCCTGACTTGTCTTTTAGCTTCTTGCTTAACTGGGTACTGCCTTTGTGCAGTCGGTTGATTTTTTAACTGGATTTTGTGAGGAGGAGAGTCCTCATCCCATCCTACATGATTCTTATACAACGCAGGTGCTTGAGCAACTGCCCATTTCCTTGCATAAGTATATCTTTTGTGAATCGGAATGTGATTCGAGAAGGCAGGCATAATCATTTCTTCGCCACGAGGGCACTCCCTGACAAACTCTGGGGGCCAATCTTTTTCAGCTAACAGGATGTCATAGCCTTTTGAGAGGTTATCCCAAAATAGACCCCTTATTTTCCTAGTCTTATCACCCTCTATACGCAATGTTATTTCGTATATCTTATGAGGTTCACTCACTCTGGTGTCGGCAGTTTCCACCTGAATGTATTCATTCGTGTCCACTGTCTCCAGATGACTCATCAGGATCTTGCGAGCTATGGTGATTTCTGCTGCACTGTCTAGCATTGTCTGTACCCACTCCCCGTTTTTCAACTGTGTCCTCAGTATTCTCGGCATGTTCGATTACTCTAATACTGGCTACCTTCTTTTTTGGAAATTGTGAGTTTTTACTTTGAGCAGGTACCTTGTCTTTGGACTTGGTGTGCTCTCCTGGGTCTGACCGTCCTCTTCTTTCCGATTTCTGCGAAAAAGATCGAGAGGGACGTGTATCTATACTTTGATATCTATCAGGCTTCTTCAGATTATCCCTATTTCTAAGGTTATATCTTTTCTCAGAGGGCTCCCTCTGGGGAGACTGGTGTTCTCGAGTCGGAGTTCTTTCCCTCCGTTGAGGAGACCTTCCTCTGGACTGGAAAACTTTTTCCTTGGGAGTGGATTGTTTATTTCCATCCCAGCTCTTTTTAGGAGTGTTTGAATTATTTTTAATAAATAATTTTTCAGGATTTTCGAGCAGTTGGGGTTTACTGGTTTCCCACCCAAGCTGTCTCTACCTAATTCTTCATAGCATTTCTCTATGATTCTGGCAAGCTCATTTGGTTGATCTGTTATATCTGTTTCCCTCAACTTCTGGCGGATCGCCACAGATGCTGCTTCTCCTTTTATATTGGCTAATAATATAGCAGTGACCTGCTTGAAGTCTTTCAGTAATTTCATACCAAGAGTTAAGGCAGGTTCTGGACCGTATTCATTCTGAATCTGTTTTAGCACATCTGGTATTACCGCCATAGACGGAACACCATGTGTTTTTGTGGAAATGGAAGCAAAGACTGTACCCCAAGTGTCACAGTCCTCCACGTGTGGTGCGACCCCCATTGGAAGGCAGATGGTCAGAATCCTGTGTTTTTCAATAGGGGTAGTATTCGGAAATACTGCCTCTATTTGAGTAATTTTCTGCGCTAACCAGAAAGGAATTTGTTCCCGTTTTATGGGTGTTTTACCAAGACATGATTGTATGTTCTGTGGTGTAATCTTATTTGTGTTCCCCTGATGAGGGGTCAGCTGTGGAACGTTAACAGCTGTTTGGACTGTTGCAGTCCGCATTACATATTGGACTAATTGTCTATGTATTTTAATTAGTGTTTTTAGCTGTGCTAACAGCTCTTCTCTTGACATTTTTCCAATGTCCGGATGTGGTGTGTAGCTGGCTAGAACCGGCCACGTTGCTCCTGGTCTACCTAGTGGACCGAGCCTGGTAATATGATCATTATGTTTTAGGGCGCCTTTAAACCAGAGCAGCTGCTCTTGGAATTTTAATGGGATTTCAATCTCCTCGAAAGGAGCGTACTCATCCGGTGGTTTCTCTATTTTGTAATAGTGAAACTCTTTTGTTCTAGCGTTTGCCGCTGGAAAGTTTATCCATGAATAGAATACCTCTGTCTGCCGATATTCGTGAGCCTCTATCACGAAAATGACTGTACCACCTTGTGGTGTCAGTCCATTTTCTATAAGTTTTAACGTTATAGATTTTCCTAAGTTGACCGGGATGTCGATAGCATCCGGTTCAGTGGTCCCTGTATCATCGGGACTCTGCTGAGTCGCATTTACTGCGGCATCAGTTCCGTTGTTTGACATTGTATGAATGCAGGTTTTTCAGAGCAGGTCTCCAAGGAGACAAAGATTAGGTGCACAATATTTTGGAACACTGTATCCTTCAACGTTGAATAAACCAGAGCTTTACATAGGAATCTCTTCCTACTAAGGTCGGGCGGATTTTAACCTTTCACCCACTCCAGATGTCTATTGGAGTATTTACGGGAGAAAGGGGTCTGTATGAAAAATGCACAACTGAGTTACTCTAACGTCTTGCGTTAGTTTATCGCCTTACCAAGCGTTGGGCGCCATGTAGCGTAGTTCCTATTTTCCCAATAGGCCCTGCGCATTGGAATAACATAAACAGTAGTATCGACGTAGAAGTGCGGATCTTCCAGGCCTCTACTGACTATGCTAAACTTAATTGGGTTTGTTACCAACTAGCTCGGAGATCACTGGAAACTTTCTTGACTGAATAGGAAGTGATCAGCTTCCCTGGCACAGACAAGAAGGGATTCAGTTTTCCAACAACCGTGCAACATGACAACTTTGCTCCTCAGATAAGAGTCAATCTCTAGGGTCGTGTGAAACAATAGACAGTTATTTTACTCAGTCAGTTTAGTGCAGATTACTTTCACCATTATGTAGAGAATAGAGAGACGGGCGTTTTCAATGAAAAGGTATTATTTATTGAACAGTCTTTCTTCTCATACAAGAGAAATGAATTGCCACAATTGCAAGACTAGTTATAATAAAAAGTGCGTACAGTAAAATGAGGATTGCGAAATAATACTGTAAAAGCATTGATATGGTTTCTTAGCCGTACAATGGTTTAAAATGAATAAAACATATATACATTCATATATACATTAGGCTAACATACTCAACTGGTGCTTCTAACTACGCCTACCCCAGTGTACCTGACCTAAGCCTAACACGTGGATGGGAGTAAGTAGCAAGTTTAAGTTAAGTTGGTTTTGCCAAGGTTTGCTTCAAGAATTCTCTCTAAGGGTTTAGTCAACACCATACCTCTGGAATAGAATGGTGGAGGTCTGGTATCACATTCCAGGATTCGATATCCCAGTCACTCGCAAGAGTAGGCCAGGAACGCCGGAGCTGGATTTTCTCGGCAGGAGAAAAGACAGCGTCTCTCTCTCAGCGCGTCGAGGAGGAGGAGGAGGAGGGGCAGCGTCTGTGGGCAGCTTGCATTTGTTGGGCTCTGCCGGGGACAGCTGGTCTGCTCCTTGTTCACCACACTTTTGTTCGCTCGTTAGCATCGGTAGCGACAGCGATAGCATCAGCATCAGCAGCTCGCTAGCTTAAGGCAACGTTGGTAATATTTATACCTGAAAGGTGCCTTGCTTGACGTAAGTTTTTGGACATAAGACGTCAATAAAGATGTCACTAGGAAGTGATCATCTATCAGTGCTCATTAGAGTTCTATTACTAATCAAAACATAGCAAGCAGGGATTTCCCAGGTTGCTGAGATTTTATCTTGTTGAAGAACTCGGAGTGTTAATCTAGGAATCTTAGATAGTGGCTTCAGCTGTGTCATTTGCTAATGAGCTGCAGAGGAAGCTGCAGGAGGAATGTGGCTATGATCGGGTGAGGTCAGAGACAAGTTTCTGTAATATCACACTTGAACGTTTATGCCATTATATTGAAATAAATGGATTATAGCCGTATAGGGGCATAAGGTCATAGGGTTGATCGGGGTCCTAGATTAGAATACAACACTCTGCGCATGTGCAGAGCAGCAAAACCTTAATATAGTCTTGTCTCTAAGCAGAGTATGAGGGTGAATGACAGCAAGGAAGGACCCAGCACACAGTGAGCACATGGCAGACAAGATGGCTGCCGAATACAAGATGGCTTCAGCTAAATGCTAACCCCGATCGATGTCAAATTACAACAGATGACCCTTTCAGCATTAGCTGAAGACATTTGTTCATTTGGGGTAATCTAGATTCACATTTTGTACATCTATCTTCATCATTGCAGTAACTTCTTTATTTAGCAGACGTTGGGCTTTCAATTCTGTAACATTTCCCTGGGCAGATGTACAGGCAGTAATGCAGACGGAGCAAAGCATCGGACCACATTGTATACATACACAGCATGTAAATAGTATTGCAGATATCACACATAGGATAGTCAATAGCTTCCAGCCCCAAGTGGCAAAGAGTGTCCAAAACCAGCTAGAAAAAGTCCACGTGCCAGTCTCTGGATGAATTTCAGCAGCAATCTTATGCAGTTTAGAGATTGCATCAAACACTGAAGGAGAGTGATCTGGAATGTAGAAACAACAGCTACTACCAGTGATGCGACATGCACCACCTCCATCAGCCAAAATCACATCTAAAACCAAACGATTTTGGAGTGCTTCAATCCTCGCAACTTGCAGCTCCTCTTTAATGTTCCCAAGTACAATAGCTGTCTGGTTGGTAACAGCTTCCACAACACAAGTCAATCGCCTTATCTTTCTGCTGTTTAATGCAGCACTCAGAAAGAAAAACAAGCCCAAATTAAAATCAACGTATTGTTGCAAAGTGGTGTCAGTCTGGTCCACTTCATCAGTACTTATTGTCCTCTTATACCAGTTCTTGGAAATATCGTTGTATAATTTATAGTTCTTGTGATACGTTGCGGGTGCCAGAAACACAGGGGGCAACAGGAAGGATACATAACATACTCCAGACCATCCAACAGGTAGTTGGTAATATCCCTTGTTATCGCAGACAAAGTAGGTATTATGTGAGGATATAAAACTACTGTGATTGGCACCTTCAAAGGTCAGAACCACAGTACACTCACTTCTCCCCACTGGAATTCTCCCACACTACTTATACACAATCTGCTTTAGCTCTGGTAACAGAGATCACAAATGGTCCATTGTTCTTGATAGTTCACATATTTGGGAAGACAAAAGGCATATAAATATTTTCAAGTCGATACTCCTCCCATTCCCATTTAATTCCTTTAGCCTGGGGATTACCATCTTCTTCCGGGTAACACACTTTATTGAGGTGGTAATTGATCCCACCTACTGAAATTCTTCCAGGGGCAATTAAAAGTGCAAACCAAGCTTGAAACCAAGAATCAATGTGCGAGAAGGGAAGAGGAACAAAATGTGTTCCTCCCTTTTTCTGGTGAGCAGGTATCATCCCACGAACCCAACAGTTAGAGGTATTTGTGGAATTATGAGTGTGATGCAACATCTGAATAAACGTATAGTTCAAATCAGATTGTCAATGCTTTTGCTCATGATATGGAAGAGTGAAGTAATGATGTTCAGCTGGCACTGGAATAGTGGCGATCAGCAGTTGCCGAGCAGGAGCCACTTTCTCAACAAACCAGGTTATCACTGCTACAGCCACCATAGCAACGACAAATCGTACAGCATGAATGGTCTTTTTACTACAAATCTTAGCAACAGTCGATCTCCCTAGAGACATGATCACTTTGTTGTTGAATCGATTGTTGGAGCTATAAAGTCCTGGGCAGCCGTTGATTTCTTCACCGAGGGTCAAGACGGGTGTCGCTATGTAGGACTGATCCCACCCCTTGCCACATCAGCACTCCATTTCACAAACCCAGGACGGTAGCTCAACCAGTCTTTTTCAACAATGCAGGCTCTTTCAGTGGTCTCAGTTGGTATCAGGATACTCCAGATATCGTGTGGTCCAGGAAGACTTCCTCAGATACGTCAGGTGATATAACTTGGCCTTTTTCCGCATCCAGAATCTCTTGATGGTCAGTCGGCACAGCAGGTTCCACCAAGGTAGGCAACACTCGCTTACAGTGAGTGCTGTGGATCCAGTTTTTCGAACTGCTGTCCTCGTACCTAGGAGCACTTGCTCCGGTCCTCGCCACCTGGGCTCTAAGCTGTTCGACCTCTCGAAGACTTTGATCATCACATAGTTACCGGGTCGAAGTTCATGGGCCTCACCTGTGGACCTGTCAGGAAGAGCTTCTCAAACCTGTCGATGAATATAGATCAAACTACCAGTCAACTGTGATAAGTAGTCACTCATCAGAACACATGGTCCCAAATACCACCTCAAAGGTGTAAAACCAGATCGTGAATGCAGCACTAATCTAATGGACAACAATGACAAGGGCAACACATCAGGTCATTTCAAAGGCGTGGAAGCCAGTATTTTTGCTAATTTCAATTTCAGGGTAGTGTTATACCTCTCCACTAATCCTGCTGATTGTGGGTGGAAGGGTGCATGAAACTTCTGTTTGATCCCTAATCCTTTCCGGACATATTCAACAACTTGCCCAATAAAATGAGGTCTGTTGTCACTCCACAAAAGTTTGCAAACACCAAATCTGGGGAAAAATTCCTTTAAAAGAACCTTTGCTGTGGTGAGAGCTGTGTTATCCTTAGTAGGGTATGCCTCTATCCATTTACTGAAGGCACATACCACCACTAAAACATACTTCAAGTTATTGCAACGTTCAAGTTGGATAATCCATTTGCAAAACTTCGAAATTTGCGGTTGGTGAAGCAAACCCCCCTGTAGGAGTCTTTGTCCCTTTACCAGGATTGTACTGCCAACAGACCAAACAGGACTGCACTGTTTTTTTAGCTGTGCCAGCAGTTTCTGGATGCTCCCAAACTTGCGTAAGCAATTTCGTTATTGCTGAAGCTCCCAACATGTGCCGGCCCATGTGCCATCTCAACCATAGAATGCAAATAGGCAATAGGCAGTTTCCACTTATCCATCTCTTTATTGCGCCAACAGCCCTCCTCATCCAACATTCCTTCTTTAGACTATTGCTCAAGTTCTTCCACAGAAGCAGATCTCTGTATGTCTAGTACTTCTTGTCTAACATCATGCCGAGGTTCAGCCTGTGCTTCACTACGTACATAGAAGTAGTGCTTCGCTGCATCACAGTCTCACGGGCTACGCGGTCTGCAAAGGCATTGCCTTTTCCTATCTTGTCAATCACTTTCTTGTGTGCGCTACACTTGACAATAGCTATTTTCTTCGGATATGTTAGCGCAATCAAAAGATTATGCACTAGTTCTCCATGCATCATCTGCATCCTGTGGGAGTAAGAAAGCCTCTTTCCTTCCAAAGTAGGCCAAAATTATGGGTCACTCCAAAAGCATAGTGGCTATCTGTATAGATGTTCATACGCAAGTCAGTGCTAAGTTCACACACTTGTGTCAAAGCTAATAGCTGAGCTGCTTGAGCTGACTTCTATGGTATACGAGCTGTCTCCACTACTGTCTGAAGTGTCGTAATTGCATACCCAGCTGAGGTCGTGCCATCTGGTAACTTCAAACAAGACCCATCAACCCACAGCTCCCCATCTACATCTAAAAGGGGCGTATCTTGCAAATCAATGCAACACTTTGTCTGTTCCTCAGAAATATACAATCATTAGACTCCTGTGACTGAGGCTGAGTCGCTGGATATGGCAACAAAGTAGCTGGGTTTAGAGTCACACACCTTTTCAGGGTATTGTGAAGGGCCAGCAGTGTGAATTGGTATCCTGTCAAACAAGCACTAGTCAAGCGTTGCGTCTTAGTCTGATTCAAAAGGGCATCGAGCGCATGGGGTACTAACACCAACAATTTATGTGACAAAACTATCCCTTCACTCTGACGTATGGACACAGCTGCTGCTGCAACTGAACGAAAGCACCCAGGCAATGCACGAGCAACGGGATCAAGAACAGCTTAAAAGTATGCACAGGGATGCTGCTTATCACCGTGTGTCTGTACTAAAACTGACAATGCACACTCATCTCTCTCATGTACATAGAGTGAAAAAGCCTTCGTATAAATTGTAGTGCCTAACACTGGTGCAGAACTAAGAGCTTGATGTAACTGACAAAACGCATTCTGACATTCAGTCGTTCATGGAAGGGGCATTGGAGTGTCTTTGGTCAAAAGCGCCAACAAGGGTTTAACAATGTGTGAAAAACCTAATATCCATTGCCTACAAAAAGAAGTAAGACCAATGAATGCATGGACATCTTTCTGAGTAGAAGGTACTGGTGTATCTAAAATTGCTTGAATGCGATCTGGTGTAAGTGCACGCCCCTCCTTAGACAGAAGGTGACCTAAGTAGGTAACCATTGTTCTACAATATTGTAATTTCTTCCGTGACACTTTGTGGTGGTGTGAAGCAAGAAAGGAAAGTAAAGACAAAGCACACTTTTTACACTGTTCAGGCATATCAGCTGCCAACAAGATGTCATCGACATATTGTATGAGAGCCACTCATTCAGGCAAAGTGAAAGAATCAAGTTGTCTCTTTGATGCTAGGCTGTAAATACTAGGACTCTCAATGTACCCTTGAGGAATTCTACACAATCTTTACGATCGATTATTCAAAGTGAAACCAGACAAATATCGGCTATCAGGATGAAAAGGGATTGAAAAGAAGGCATTCTTTTGGTCAATTACAGTAAATGTAGTTGCTGTCGGAGGAACCAAAGTAAGAAGTGTTGTTATGTCAGAAACCACGGGGTATTGTTTGTGATACTACAATCTTGTTAACTTTTCGTAATTTAAAAATGAATCTGTAAACTCTAGTATCAGTGTCTTTTTTCAAAATGAGAAGAATAGGACTGTTGCAAATGTTACAAGGAACTTCTTCCACAACACCTACTTCAATTAAATCATTGACAATACGTACAAGTGCGTCTTTGTCTTCTTGAGAAATTTTGTATTGAGGCAAGCGTGGCAATGAAACGCCCTCCATGACACTAATATGTACTGGTGGAATAACAATTTGCCCTACATCAGTGTTTGAAGTAGCCCACAAAGTACTAGGGAGTGAAGCTAATGCAATTTCCTCTTTAACAAGACAATATCTCTCAATCACTAGGTAGTTGTCATTCAATATAACACGTACACCTTCTGGAGAACATCGTATCGTAGCCCTGAAATACTTGAGCATATCAAGCAGACCCACAATATTGTCTGGAGTGTTCAGAGAAAGCAAAAATGGACAAGGAGCAGTACATTTATCAACATGAAATGCAAGTGGTTGTGACAGTGGGCTAAGGGAAGGTGTGCCATCGAAACATATCGATATAATGGTTAAGCCAGTCAGGGGAGCTCAAGGAACCAATTGTTTAGATAAGGCGCTACGAGTAGCCAATGTATCAACCAGAAACTGATCAGTAGAACCCAAAACATGTGCTGTAACATAGGGACCCTTCTGATCTACTGGAACTTCAACTGGTTCCTTACCCCATCCTAGGCAGTCCTATGCATAAGCAGAATCTTTCAAATCGGACGGCAAATAGTCAGGCATTTGATATTGGTTCCGGCTATCAAAGGTGTTTAAACAATCTTGTCCACGCATATTAGAATCAAACCTAGCACGATAGTTCGTGCTTCCTCTAGGCCATGCATATCCTGAGCGACCTCTCATTTGTCCCCGTGGATACTGCTGAGCACGCAATACTGGACAATCTGCAGCCCAGTGTCCCAATTTCCTACAGTACATGCACTGGTCAGAAGACAGAGTCGTACGAGCATAAGGAGGGAAAGACGGATCATAAGACCCACGTCCACCTCTATCATTACCTCTAGAAGGCAGACCATAAGCCTGGGCTAACATAACCTTCGCTTTTCACTCGTTAGTATTTTTATCCTCATTGTCCTTAGCTTCTAATTCTTGTCGTTCATAATACTGAGCCATAGTCAAAAGGGAAACTGGAGAAGAGGTAGTCCATGAACTCTCACTGGCCTTTAGGCAACTAGCTGTTCCTGGTAACAGGTTGGCGACATATTTATCGACAAACAGATGCCTGCCCGTGTCATCTGTCAATGACTGCCCACTAAAATCGTGGAATGCCTCCTTTAAAACATGTAAAGAAGTCAGAAACTGATTCATCTGTCTTTTGCTTACACGATGCTAATACAGTCCAATCTATCTGCTTAGGGGGAGTAATCGTTTTTAACTTAACCAATATAGCTGCGGAAAGATCTAAAATTAGCTGACATGGTTTCTGTGCAGGTTCCCTTTCTACGTCCATTTGTTCTAATTCTTTACATAACGCCTCAAAAGCTGTACGATCATACATTTTACGAACAGTTCTCCACATGTCAGGGGGTAATATCAATCCAAAGAACATATCAATATCAGGCAGAGTCATGGTACAAGAACAAAAGGCTCCCTCAACTTCCTCATAAAAAGCGGCTGGATTTTACTGCAGATCAGGCAATGCAGTTTTAAGAGCCATAACATCCGCTCTTTTCCATGGAGTGTAAACCCAATTATATATAAAATAAACCTTTTCATCAGCGGAATCCTTATTATCATTCATACCCTCTCCTTTAGGAGGAACATACAAAGGTGCGGCTTCCTGCATAGGTCTCACATGAGCTACGACATTCTTATCTGTTTCAGAAGCAGAAGCCTGAGTCCCGCTGGTCAGGGATGTTTGTGCAGCTGCGTCTGCTGCCTTTTTCTCTTCTTGCAAACAGACTGCATCAGCATGCAGTTTAACCAAACGTCTGATTGAGTCAGCCACCTTAGAAAAGACAAAAAGACCATGGGCCTCATTTATGAGAAATGACGCATCGCTGCGTGAAAAGCAGCAATGCGTCACTTCTCAGTGCGCACTCCTTGCGACATTCCGGATGCGTCATATTTAATGTATGACGCATCATGTCGCAAGGAGTTACAGATATGTCAGTATTTCTGACGTATCTGTAAGCGCAAAAGTGAAGCATTGCTGGAGTGTGCCACAAAAGTGACGCAACTCCAGCAATGCGTCCTGCCTGAGAGGCAGGCGCAAGATTTTGACGCAACGGCGTCCTAAAAGTGACGCAGTGAAATCTCATAGATTTCACTGCGTCACTTCTACAACCCTTCCTTGTGTCAATACGCCCCCCTTGCATACATTATACCTGGCGCAGGTATAATGTGGTGAAGGGGTTTACAAAGTGACGCATCCACCTAGATGCGTCACTTTGTAAATATGGCGCAACAAGGCGCATTTTTTACGACACTGGTGCATCACAATAAGTGACGCACCGGTGGCGTAAAAGTGACGCACAGCCTCATAAATGAGGCTCCATGATGCATACGCTTAGTCATCTGCTATATCATCGGGATCCAACTCATCAGAATATTACCTAAACCGCTCAAGACCTTCTGCGGCAAATACTTCGGTAAAATATATTTGCTCCCTTTCCTGCCACTTTTGCATATTATCTATAAGTTCAGAAGCAGAAGCAGTACCACAAACAGCTTTGCGAGCAGAGGATCTAAGCTCAGAGGCACGCTCAGCAGTCAACATAGAACGAGTTTCCCGTGCTTTCTCCTGCTCTGTAGAAGAGTCCTCATCCGAATCATAAGGAGCAGAACGAAAAGTATACAGGGCCGGAGAACGGTCTAACAAGAGTGAATAATCTTGTGGTTTGTTAAGAATAGGATAAAGGGGTCGCCGAACAGCGTATTAGCCAGTTACCTGCAAATCAGGCTCCCTATCTTCTCTCTCTTTTATCTCCTTTATTTCTTTATTTTTAATTTCTAATGCTTTCGTCTAAATATATTTTCCGTGGTTCTTTTTCAATCAAGGCTTGCTCTCGCTTCATTTGTTCACACACTTCTTTCTCCCACATTCGTACACAGTCAAACATATCTTGCCTAGTCTTTCGCTGAAACATACATTGTTCCACATACTGAATCTTTCGTAAATCATAAGACCCATGCATAGGCCAACGCAACTTAGGATCCTTACTAGTATATTTATTCCATAACGTGCTGTACATTATAGAAGAAATACCAAACTTAATATACATATCCCTTTTAGGTATCCCCTCCGGGGGGGGGGGCGGTTGTGCTTCATTAAGTCTCAAACTGGTACCACTACAAAAGCAACACATTCTACGAAGTGTGCTAGAAAAAGGCATGCCAAAAATACTGCAGTATATGCAGCATTATACACAAAGTAGCACTTAAGGTATGTTTGTTTGTTGTGCCGTTCAAATCTTATTCAATGTAGAGAAAAATCTCCTCATTACCTGCCTATATAAATTGCAATTTATAGAATACCCAACCATAGATCCCAAAATTGGCCAATACAAATTCAAAACCAAACATTAAGCCGCATCAAACGATCTTACCAATGCCTAGTATCAAACCAACAGCAAGTGTCACATAAATGACTCTTACCAATCCCTGGTGTCCAGATTCCAACTGCCAAGTTCTTGAATCGACCAAATGGTCACTGCATGGCGAATCAACAGAAGAGATCTCAGTCGAGGACCGGCACCACCAGGAGGGGTAGATCAGAAAGAGAGGGAAACCCCTGTGGTTGCCAAGATGCGGGTCTCCTCGGGCAGCGATCGTCCGCAGCGAGATTCCAATCCTTCATTTCGACCACTCCTTCGGGCATCCGAGTCGCTGATGAGCCCCACTGTTGGGCACCAATTTGTCGGGGTGAGCCTCAGCTAGGCCTACCGGTGCTAGGGGTTCACCCTTCTCTGCACAAGTCTTTAGACCAATAGAATAGAAGTTGGCACGGAAACTGGGATAAAGAATATAAGCTTTATTAACCTCATGAGGTGGAACTACATTAACACAACACCCTTCGGTAGTGTATGAAGTAGCACCCTGAAAAGAAGGAGCATGGTCCTTTTATACCCACACAGGGGCTTAAAAGAAGGTGGTACAAGTACAGAAGAGAAGAGTTACATACATAAAAGCTCATACAGAAATGCACAGTCAACAATAGGGAGGAGCTTAACAGTTTACTAATTACAGTAAAAATACCCTGACATATACAAACTACAACAGATGTGAACAGTCACAGTGTCCTCTGGGCATGTGCAGAGAAGCAAAACCTAAATATAGTCTTGTCTCTAAGCAGAGTATGAGAATGAACGACAGCAAGGAAGGACAAAGCACATGGTGAGCACATGGCAGACAAGATGGCTGCCGAATACAAGATGGCTTCAGCTAAATGCTAACCCTGATCGCTGTCAAATTAGAACAAAGGGATATGCAGGGCCAAGGGAGGCAAGCCCTCCTGGCAGCCCCCCCTGGCCCCTCTGCAGCAGCATGCCCTGCAGGTCCAGCACCAAAGTACAGCACATTTACATGGGGTCACAGCCCCTTCTTTTATACAGCATTTTCCTTTGTTTAGAGGTGCTGGCAATGGGAGACCCAGATACAACTGGTTCAGGGGAGATGTTGAGCACTTTGTTTTGTTCAGCTTCTCTCTTCTATTCACAGGACAGGCCAGGGACATCAGACACACCACAGGGGGCGGAGCCAGCATTGTAAAGGGAAGGCACAGCCCTATTCAGGTCCCAGGTGCAACTCTTCCCTCCCATCTACAAGCAGATCTCCCTATTCACCACTGGGCAGACCCATCCTGGCTCCTGGAGCCACCCACATCATTCAGCACCTGTTACTCACAAGCCAGACAGGCAATTCACATCACACAGTACACAGAAATGCCAACTTCTAAAAGTGGCACTTCTCCACCAGTCACAATAAATCTGCGCACACCATTGAGCAGCATTTATTCTCACGAGTTCGCACATACCAAACTCGCCCCTGCACTTCTCTCATATCAGGAACTACCAGGGACACACATATCCCCCATGCATTCCTATGGGAGAGCAGACCCATCTCACCTCACATACACAGAGAGCGTACACACTTAACACTGGACCACAGTGCTAAAAATGCGCAGAGACCTAAAATTACCAACACCAGGTTACAGAAAAAGGCTAGGAGAACGCAAAAAGTTTCGGGGTGAACCTGCCAAAAGGGCCAAGTCCAACAATATGTAAAAGTAAATATTTCAGTAATAGCACTTCTGTGCAGACATGTAATATTTAAATGTGTCAGTGATAGCATTTCTGTGCAGACATACGATAATAAATGAGGCAGTAATAGCACTTCTGTACAGATAAGTGATAGTAAATATGCCAGTAATAGCACTTCTTTACAGTCATGTGACAATAAATGTGCCAGTAATAGCACTTTTGTGCAGATATGTGATAGTAAATATGCCAGTAATAGCATGTATGGGCAGATATGTCACATTAAATGTGCTGTAATAGCCCTTCTGTACAGACATGTGGCTTTAAATGTGCCAGCAATAGCACTTCTGTGCAGATATGCAACATTAAATGGGCCATTAATAGCACTTCAGTGCAGATAACTGATGTTACATGTGCAGGCAATAGCACTTCTGTACAGACATGTATTATTAAATGTGACACTAATTGCACATCTGTGCAGATAAGTGATAGTAAAATAACAGTAATAGCACTTCTGTGCAGATATGTGATAGTAAATATGCGAGTAATTGCACTTCTTTGCAGATATGTGATAGTAAATATGCCAGTAATATCACTTCTGTACAGACATGTGACATTAAATGTGCCAGTAATTACACTTCTGTGCAGATATGTGATAGTAAATGTGCCAGTAACAGCACTTATGTGCAGATATGTGACATTAAATGTGTCGGTAATAGCACTTCTGAATGGACAAGTGACATTAAATGTGCCAGTAATATCACTTCTGTGCAGATATGTGACATTAAATGGGCCAGTAATAGCACTTCTGTGCAGATAAGTGATATTACATGTGCAGGCAATAGTACTTCTGTATCGACATGTATTATTAAATATGCAAGTAATGGCAATTCTGTCAGAAATGTGACATTAAATGTGACAGGAATAGCACTTCCGTGCAGATACGTAATAGTAAATATGCCAGTAATAGCACTTCTGTGCAGATATGTGATATCAAATGTGCCAATAATAGTACTTCTGTGCAGATATGTGATAGTAAATATGCCAGTAATAGCACTTCTGTGCAGATATGTGACATTACATGTGCTGGTAATAGCTCTTCTGTACAGACATATGACATTAAATGTGCCAGTAATAGCACTTCTGTGCAGATATGCGACATTAAATGGGCCATTAATAGCACTTCAGTGCAGATAAGTGATGTTACATGTGCAGGCAATAGCACTTTTGTACAGACATGTATTATTAAATGTGCCACTAATTGCACATCTGTGCAGATAAGTGATAGTAAAATAACAGTAATAGCACTTCTGTGCAGATATGTGATAGTAAATATGCGAGTAATTGCACTTCTTTGCAGATATGTGATAGTAAATATGCCAGTAATATCACTTCTGTACAGACATGTGACATTAAATGTGCCAGTAATTACACTTCTGTTCAGATATGTGATAGTAAATGTGCCAGTAACTGCACTTATGTGCTGATATGTGACATTAAATGTGTCGGTAATAGCACTTCTGAATGTACAAGTGACATTAAATGTGCCAGTAATATCACTTCTGTGCAGATATGTGACATTAAATGGGCCAGGAATAGCACTTCTGTGCAGATATGTAATAGTAAATATGCCAGTAATAGCACTTCTGTACAGTCATGTGACATCAAATGTGCCAGTAAAATTACTTCTGTGCAGATATGTGATAGTAAATATGCCAGTAATAGCACTTCTGTGCAGATATGTGACATTACATGTGCTGGTAATAGCTCTTCTGTACAGACATATGACATAAAATGTGCCAGTAATAGCACTTCTGTGCAGATATGTAGCATTAAATGGGCCATTAATAGCACTTCAGTGAAGTTAAGTGATATTACATGTGCAGGCAATAACACTTCTGTACAGCCATGTATTATTAAATGTGCCAGTAATTGCACATCTGTGCAGATAAGTGATAGTAAAAATACCAGGAATAGCACTTCTGTGCAGATATGTGATAGTAAATATGTAAGTAATAGCACTTCTTTGCAGATATATGATAGTAAATATGCCAGTAATGGCACTTCTGTCAGACATGTGACATTACATTTGACAGGAATAGTACTTCTGTGCAGATATGTGACATTGAATGGGCCAGTAATAGCACTTCAGTGAAGTTAATTGATATTACACGTGCAGGCAATAACACTTCTGTACAGGCATGTATTATTAAATGTGCCAGTAATAGCACTTCTGTGCAGATATGTGATAGTAAATATGCGAGTAATAGCACTTCTGCACAGTCATGTGACATTAAATGTGCCAGTAATAGCACTTCTGTGCAGATATGTGATAGTAAATGTGCTGGTAATAGCACTCCTGTACAGACATATGACATTAAATGTACCAGTATTAGCACTTCTGTGCAAACATGTGGCATTAAATTGGCCAGTAATAGCACGTCTGTGCAGATAAGTTATATTCCATGTGTAGGCAATAGCACTTCTTTGCAGAAGTGTGATATTAAATATTCTAGTAATAGCACTTATCTGTAGCCATGTGCTATCAAATGAGCCAGTAATAGCACTTCTGTGCAGACATGTGATATTAAATGTGCCGGTGGTATCACTTCATCACAATGTATCAAAATCTAATTTGAAGAAGAATGTCATATTTTTATTTTTTGCTTTATTTTAAATGTGACAGTAATCGCACTTGGATGCAGATATGTGACATTAAATGGGCCAGTAATAGCACTTCAGTGAAGTTAAGTGATATTACACGTGCAGGCAATAGCACATCTGTGCAAATATGTGACATTAAATATATCGGTAATAGCACTTTTGTATAAACATGTGACATTACTTGTGCCAGTGATAGCACTTCTGTGCAGATATGTGACATTAAATGGTCCAGTAATTGCACTTCTGTGCAGATACGTGGTATTGCATGTGCAGGCAATAGCACTTCTGTACAGATATGTATTATTAACAGTGCCAGATGCACTTCTGTGCAGATAAGTGATAGTAAATATACCAGTAATGGACTTTTGTGCACACATGTAATATTTAACTGTGCCAGTAATAGCACTACTGTGCAGGCATATATTTTGAAATGTGCCAGTAATAGCACTTCTGTGCAGATATATGATATTAAATGTGGCAGTAATAGCATTTCTGTGCAGATATGTGATATTAAATGTGCTGGAAAGAGCACTTCTGTGCAGACATGTGATTTTGAATGTGCCAGTAATTGAACATATGTGCAGATATTTAAAAGTAAATATTTCAGTAATAGTACTTCTGTGCAGACATGTAATATTTAAATGTGTCAGTAATAACAATTCTGTGCAGAAATATGATATTAAATGTGCCAGTAATAGCACTTCTGTGCAGATAAGTGATAGTAACTATGCCAGTAAAAGCACTTCTGTGCAGGCATGTAATATTTAAATGTGTCAGTAAGAGCAATTCTGTGCAGATAAATGATATTATATGGGCCAGTAATAGCACTTCTGTGCAGATATGTGATAATAAATATGCCAGTAATAGCACTTCTTTGCAGATATGTGATAGTACATATGCCAGTAATAGCACTTCTGTCAGACATTTGACATTAAATGTGCCAGTAATTGCACTTCTGTGCAGATATGTGATAGTAAATATGCCAGTAATAGCATTTCTGTACATTCATGTGACATTAAATGTGACAGTAATAGCACTTCTGTGCAGTTATGTGACATTAAATGTGCCAGTATTAGCACTTCTGTGCAAATATGTGACAATGAATCGGCCAGTAATAGCACTTCTGTGCAGATAATTGATATTTCATGTGTAGGCAATAGCAGAAGTGTGATATTAAATATGCTAGTAATAGTATTTATCTGTAGCCATGTGCTATCAAATGTGCCATTAATAGCACTTCTGTGCAGACATTTGATATTAAATGTGCCAGTGGTATCACTCCATCACAATGTGTCAAAATCTAATTTGACGAAGAATGTCATATTTTTATTTTTGGCTTTGTTTTAGTTTAAACAAAAAATTCATGGAAGGAATGCTAGAAATAATCTCATCCACACATAATCACTCAGGTCACATCCCAGTCCATCAATCTTTTGTCCTCTATGACACCTCAGGCAAAGTCCGTCTTGGTCCTGCTCCAATAGAAATGCACCAGCGCGCACTGCTAAGCCATTATGTCCCTGTGCAAAGTCCGTCTCATTGCCAATGCTCCAGCGGGTCTGTTATAAGGAGGGAGGCAGGAGTTTTATCCCTCCCTGCCTTCCATGGTAGCAGGTGGGGCTTAATAAGTGTCACTGTTCCTCATCTTTTGCAATGGGCACTGTTAGAAACGGGTGTCTCTAGTATTCAAGGGTTTGCACCATTTTCCAAGTAGGGACCCCTCTTCCTGGTGGTGCAGCAGGTTACGAGCTTGGGTCATTCACTTATCAATGAACTCACTTTGGGCCCATAAACATTCATACATAAGTTGGGAGAACCACTGGGATAAATTTTGATTTACCATCCGAGATTGTGATTACCTCTATCAATTCTTACCAGCTCAGCCTCTTCGTCAAATTGAATTTACTCTGGTCAATGAATCTAGTTCCTGAATGCGTAGGTAGAAATTACATTAACGTTATTTATTCTTCAATAACCACAGACTTAAGGGGCCATATGTAGCAAGCAAATTCGCATTTGCAAAGGCTGAAATTCGCAGAATTTTGGCCTTTGCGAATGCAAATTTGCTAAATGGAATGTATTAATCAAAATCTGGTGCAAAATAAGCAATCGCAAAATTTGCGATTCCTTATTTTGCAATTGCATTTAAGGAATCGCAAATTTTGCGATTCCTTAAATGCAATGTATGTAGCAAAAAAAATTAGCAAAATGCCCTTAAGGAATCGCAAATTACCACCAACTTCTAGTTGGTGGTAAGTTGCGAATTCCTTAAAAAATACAAATTTTTGCATTTTTCAAAGTGCCATGTGACGCACATACATGCCCTTGGAGCATGTATGTGCGTCACATGTGCACCCATGCATATTTCAGGGGTGCAACAGGGTGTCCTTTGGACACCCCTGCACCCTTGAAATTATTCTCAATTTGCGATTAGCAAATTGCGAATCGCAAATTGAGAATAACTTCCCATTCATTCCTATGGGCCTTCCTTAATTGCGATTCGCAATTTGCTAAACGCAATTAAGGAATTTTAAGAAATTGCAAAAAAAATGTGATTTTGTACATACATACCCATTTGCGATTTTCAAATAGCGATTCCTTAAAAATCGCTATTAGGGAATCGCAAATGGGTATCTTGATACATATGGCCCAAGAAGTTTAAAACCTTTATCTAATCAATAATTGTGTGAGTCAAAACACCAATTCAAATACAATCACCGTTTCTTCAAGAAGAGAATTCGAAAATTCAATATAAATCTTGGTCACAGTTATCATGATGACAGTACCTGGAAAGGGAGAAACAGAGAGCAGTACAAAGACATACTACACAGAATTATATTTACCTAGAATGGTGTGAGGGCTAACTCCGGTCCAAGACTAAACTACCTCTGTTATACTACTTGATGTGTATATTCCAGACCCAAATGTTTCAATATCGTGAATAACCCTAATTCTGATTGGACAGGGCAATGGGAGAGATCTTCACACCATACGAGATTTAATAAATTTTCTTAACGTTCATTGTTCTATGTTCCTGCCCATTACTTTACTTTCCCAAGATTTATTTTCCACCCGCATTTCACATATTGATCAATACATTGTATTCGATTTTAGTTTCTTCTGCTTCTCCTCTCGGGTCGAGAGGTGTGGTTCCCAAGAGTCTCTTGCTAGCGCAACCTTGACTGGGTTTCAATAGTGTCATCATAGATCCAGACGGGTTTGAATGCTCATGCTCATAGCTGAGGTGGGGTAGAGGGTTCAGTTTCCCTCCAAGGCCCAAATACGAACTAATGTTAAAGTCAGAAAAAGACATGTTAGAATTCGAAAATTCAATTATTTTAATCTTTCGTATTAGCATTTTAGTAGAACCACAAGGTTTAGTTTAAGCAAAGCATGTGCATTATCATGTGGGTTTTGAGCAGCCGTGATAAAAGCTATTGCGCAGCTGCAATCTTTTCCCTTCAAGCATAGAATATGTCAAACTACGTACATGCAGTAGACGCATGCGCAGTAAGATTCCCGCATTTTGGTGGCCATTTTAGTGACACTTGGGTTACTGGTCAGTAATATACATAGATAAGCTTCCCCTAGATACAGTATAATGTCTGTAATGCAATATTAGTATTTACAAACAGGTTGATTACAATGTTACACGTTATTTGAGAGGATTGCATCCAAGCAAGTCTCTTTTATTACGAGACCTTGCTCCTTCACTAGTCAGGGTAAGGGAGCTTTACTCCTAAAATAACCCCTGATCATCCCCTTGGTAGCTTGGCATGAGCAGTCAGGCTTATCTCAGAAGCAGTGTTCAAAGTAATTGCACATAACTGACAGTAATACAGTGAAAGCACTACAAAAGGACACCAAACCAGTTTAGAAAAATATCGAATATTTTTATGAAACCAAAACAGGACCAAAACAATAGAAATGCAGCATACAGTACTTTAAAAATAAATACTTTGCAAGATATTCCTAAAATTGCAGAAGAACCTCAAAAACACAGTTTATACAAGTCGGTAGCTCTGTCCGGGGCTACCTTGATGCTGAAAACAACAGAATCTAAAAGTTCCAGCAAACTGCATCAGTATGGACATTAAAAGCGTGGACAGATTCTGTAACACTACCTTTCTTGTTGAGTTGGGCAAGTTGGGCATATTGGTGCGAGCCGGTCATGACAACAGTCGTGGTTGCAATACAAAATGGAAAGGGTGCAGGGTGCAGTACCCTCTTGATGCGGTGCAGGCAGCGGCTCAGTGATGATCATCCAGACGGTGTTGGTGAGGCCAAGGCTTACGGTGCAGGGTGAGGCGTGCTCAATACAGTGCTGTCAGGTTGAGTTGCAAGCTACAGAGCCGGTTGGTGGGAGCTGGTGTCGGTCGGCCCAGACTGCTGTGTGGGACGAGGCAGTGCATCGTGAAACTTACGAGAGGTGCCCCAGTCACGATGAGGTCACGGGTATTGAAGTCAGCAGCAGTGATGACGTCGGTGAGACCAGGATGGCGAAGTGAAGCAAGATGGTGCGGTGCCCACAGGTAACGGTGCAAGCAGCAGCTTGGTGGTGGCATTGTCAGTTGTTGTCGTTGGTGAGACCAGGGTTGCGGAGTGAGATGCGGACAGTGGCTTCTACGGTGCAGGCAGGACACAGAGCCAGCGATGGAGTCGGTTGCATTTTCCTTCTCCGTGGCAACTGAAACGGCAGTTCCAGAAGCAGTACCCAGAGGTTTGTGAAGTCTTTGCAGTCCCTGAGACTTCAGAACAGGAGGCAAACTCTACTTCAAGCCCTTGGAGATACTCAGCACAAGTAAAGAAAGTTCAGTCCAGTGACTTCACTGCCTAATGCAGAAGCAGCAACTGCAGGCCAACCCAACAATGCAACAATACAACAAATTGGCAGTATTCTTACTGGCAGCTCTTCCAGCTCTTCTTCTTGGCTGATTCCTTGATTCCAGTAAGTTTTAAAGTTCTGGGGTCTGGGCGCCAACATCTACACTCAACATTCCTTTGTTCTCTAAGGCAGAGAGTGTCTGTGCTTATTCCAAACCAGTTCTGTCCTCTCTGGCCCGCCTTCCCAGTAGGAGGTGGAGACAGCATTGTTTCAGGCAGACCAGGCCCATTCAGGTGGAAGGAAATCTCCTCCCACTACTCTAAATGCAGCCCAGTTCTATTCAGGCCAGCCCTGACTCATCAAGACTCTCTGGCGCCACTGCACATTCCCAGCCCCTGTCCCCCAAAAAGCCAGACAGTCAATCCACTAACCCAGCAGAGGCACACAGGATGGCTAAGCAAGAAAATACCTGCTTTCTAAAAGTGGTATTTTCAAACCCAGAACATAAAAAATCATCCTTTCTAAAAGATGCATTTTTAGATTTTTAGTGCAGGCATACTAGACTCAATTGCTCTATCTTGTCCCAATGCGAAGTTATGCTTATAAGATGTTATAAGTAAAACTCCCAATCTTTCGTATGGGAAAGATAGCCTTACAGTGGTGAAAAGCTAAATACACTATACTTCACCACCAGGATATATCTACACACTATTACATGTCCTACCTTTAACATACATAGCACTCTGCCCACCGGGGTACCTTGGGCCTACCTTAGGGGTGACGTATATGCAAGAAAAGCCTGCTAGTTTTAAGAAAGTGGCTCTGTATATACTGGACCAAAGTAAGGTACAATGTGTATAGAGTCCCCAGTCTCCAGAGGTATGACAAAAGTTAAAGTTAGATATTACCTTACTCTCTAAAGTGGTAGCTTGGTCGAACAGTAAGGCAGTATCAGAGGACAGTTTAAAAGCATTTGTTGTACCCACTCAGTTAGCAAAAGGTTTCACACACTGAAGAACTGATCTCTAGGCCAATTGTTTTATATCAAAAGATATAGCTGTTTTATTTTGGAACCAACAGGTATCAAAATATAATTTTCTCAATGAGTGACTTTAGGTAATTACTTTACAAAAAGGCAATAGAGTTTGTAAGAACAATAGCTACAGTGGTTGCAATAGGCAACACAATTTCAAACAGAATTTAAGATTGGGCTCAATGGGTTTTTCTACCTAAATGCAGATGATTACTTTAAGGATTACTTTTCTAACCAAAGGACTGGATCCCGGATCCAGTCCCAGGACATAAGCTGTAAACAGTTAAGTAAAAGCGTTTTAGTTAAAGTTGTGATTTTTAAAGAATATAAATGTATTTTCAAAGTTGACACAAAAACTTTTCAGTCAAAAACAGTCAATGGTCTCCTATGGAAGAAAATTCAAGTCACAGATAAAGTACTCCTAAGTTCAGCACTGGGATTTTAAAACAGGTAAGTAATTACGTTTTAGTAGTTGGTACGATTTTTAAGGAATATTTCAAGTTTGTAAAAATCGACAGAAGAAATTTCTGAGAAAAACAGGCAATGGTTTCCTACGGAAGAAAAGTCAAGTTACTGGTAATTACAGTTAGGATTATTTTTGCGGTTCAGTACTGGGCACATAGGTACAGTACTGGCTTCTCTCCTGAGTACACATGAGTATTTTGGACTTCATTATTCAGCTGATTTTAGATGAATATTTTAAAGTTTCAAACCTCCACGCTTAGAAGAATTTCAAGTGAAAACCAGTCAATGTTAACCTATCAATGTTAACCTATGGAAGGAAAGAGAGTTATCGGCTTTTAGGTAAGTACTCGACTGGTAGAGTTAAGGTTCCGGGCATAGACTCAGGGGTCTCCCAGGGTCAGAAAGGTACAGTTTTTAAACCCTCAGCGGCACAGGGGGAGCCGGGTGCAGAGAGAGTAGGCCCAATGCAATCCATCTGAATGTAGGGGGCCTTTGGTTGGTGGCTGCAAGCAAGCAGGGCACGCGGCTGTGGGAGCTGAGCTCATGGTCACTTACTCAGGGCAAGTGGGGAACTAGAGTAGGTAGTAGTTGCACTTCAAGCTGCACTTTTGAGCCGTTGGGCGCTCAATGTTATCCAATGTGAAAGTTAAAAAAGTGAACAAAGGCTGCAGGCTCGGGGACGGAGATTCTTCAGGTGGGCCCACCACTTCGGGAGTTGAGTTGGGATCTTGAAGAAGAGGTAGGTACTCCAAAGGAGGGCACCGGGGGCCACGGGGTGCCGGGTTTAGGAGTGTTTTTGCCATCGGGAAATCTTACCCTCAGCTGGTCGCAGTTGGGGTGGTCCCTGGTTCTGAGACTTCAGGCGTCGTCTGGGTCGTTGAGGAGGGTCTTTAGGCACTGGACTTTGGGTCCCAGTTGCCGGGGGGATGTACTCCTGGTCTTGGATCACTCAGGCACAGGCCGGGCTTAGCAGGTGCAGAATGGGCTGGATTTGCGGTTCCTGGCTGTATTGCTGTTTGAGCAGAACCACTGCTCGTGGGAGTCCCAGTCTTTTGGAAGGTTTAAGGCAGGCAGGTCGCTGTCTGCTGGAGACGCTGGAATTTCTCAGGAGCAGGTTCAAGGATCAACAGGCCTGTAGGGTTCTGGTTCCAAGTCAGTGGGCGTCGTCCTTTTGTTAGCAGCTGCACGGCAGGTCTTCTTTTCTCTTGGTCTTATTGTTGTTGCAAACGGGATCTGAGGAACGGAGGTTCAGGGTGCCCCTAAATACTAAATTTAGGGGTGTTACAGGTTGGGCAAGGGCAGGGACCAATAGGTCCCTGTCCAGGGGTGGGTACACCCCCTAGCCTGCTCCTCTCCAGTGGGAGAGGGCAGGAGCCTAGCTGTGATTGAGCAGGGCTCCCCATCTTCAAAATGGCTGGAGCCCGGGGTCATGCTTCACCTTGCCTCTCCCACCTGAGGGGTGGAGGTGGCACAGGCTGGCACACCCCCCTTCCTGATGTAGGGATTCCCACCAGTCTTCCCGACAGAGTGGGGATCGGAAGTGGTGGGGGCCAGTTGCTGAGTACATCAAATGGCAAGCGCCCAGGGCACACACATTCAAAGCACATCAGCAATTCAGCAAAAAGTGGGGGCATACCTATGCAAGAAAGATGGCACTTTCTCAAACTAGTAGCTTTTGATTTATAGGCCCTGGCCCTCTCAGTGCACTTTACTAGGAACTTACCAGTAACTAAATATGCCAATCATGGAAATACTAATCCATAATACAATTTACAACAGGAGCACTTGCAGTTTAACACTGAGTAGCAGTGAAAAAGTGTGCAGAGATACTAAACCAGCAAAAACAGAGTCAAAACAGGGAGGTCAGAAAGCAAAAAAGACAGGGGAAACACTCTAAAAGATGCCAGGTCTAACAGGCACAGGTGGTATTTTATGGCCACCTTGACCAAGTGCACGGAAAAGAATAAAAAAGAAAATGGCAATGTCAATAAATCTTGCTAATTTTAAAGAAGCATTGGCATTCACATTTTTTTGCACTTCAAAATCTGGAATCCCCATTTTCCCATTGCAATCTGAGGAACCTTAAGACGTTACTGCAGGCAGACATCAGACATGTGTACTGAAGAGGTAGATGTATGTTAGATATGATAGGAATGGGAGGTTAGGTATGCTAGTTAGACAAGTTATAACAGATATAGTATGTAAATATATAATAGGTATGGTAGGTTAGGCATGGAAGGTTAGGTATGCTAGTTAGACAAGTTATAGCAGATAGATATAGTAGGCAAATATGGTATGGTACGTTAGGCATTGAAGGTTTAGGTATGCTAGGTAGACTAGGTAAAGTAGATAGATAGTAGGTAAATAGGGTATGTTAGTTTAGGCATGGAAGGCATGGAAGGTTAGGTATGCCAGGTAGACTAGGTAAAGTAGATAGATGTAGTAGGTAAATAAGATATGGTACGTATGGTAGCTTAGTCATGCAAGGCATGGAAGGATAAGTAAGCTAGGTAGAATAGGTAAAGTAGATATATATAGTAGGTAAATATTAAGCATGGGCGAATTTTGCGAATCTGGTGTTCGCGAATTTGCGTATTTGCGAACTCGCAATCCGCAAAATCCACGAACTCTCGCGAATTTGCGGATTTTTGTTTGTTTGTGTGTGTTCACAAGGGTTTCTGCCAGTTCGCGAGGGTTTTGTACCAGTTCGCAATTGCGAACTTACTTGTCGCTCGCAACGGTCGGGACTTTGTTGTTTCTACGTCTGGTTCATCATCACAGGTTCACAGCACCCTCTGTTTCATCACTGCCACCCTCTGATTCACCCATGCCACCCTCTGGTACATCACTGCCACCCTCTGATTCATCACTGTAGATTATGGGGGGGAAAAGCAAGCACACCTGCCCTGCTTCAACTGACATGAATTAATTTGGGGTTGATTAATGTGTCACTGAATTTAAACTTCCTGTCTGGCACCTGCTTCCTTATCTGTAATTTGCTTTCTGTTGCAGTGCAATTTTTTTCCCCAGGACCTTTGTGGCCTACTTGTAGCTATTCTATAAGCCTGCTGTGAGGGTCAGAGCAGGGTCATAGAATAGTTGCAAGTAGGCAACTGAACTCTGGAGGGGCCCCTCAGGAAGCACTACAGGGAATGGTTACTAATGATGAGTTTGAACGTTTGCACCTGCTGAGTGCTTTCAGTTTTGCAAAACTCGTTTTTCTGCAGAACAGCAACTGTAATGCCCCAAACAAACTTACTTGTGAAAGTTGATTTCTAATCCAAAAGTGATCCAAAGAAAGTCAAAAAGGCCTCAAATCCATAAAAGTGCAGGCAAATGTCAACCTGAGGAGTTATTCTGATAAAAATCATCATTTTCAGAAGGTTTATGCTGCTTGCTGGTGGATTTCTTGTGCAGAATTGCAAATTTTGTAATTTCGCGAGTGCAAGATTGTTGCTGCCCGCCGCATCTACATGTTCGCAATTGCGAACTCTCGCGATGCGTCGCCAAACTCCCGCGGGATCCCGCAGCAAGATCCAAAATGGCGCAGCACTCGCAAAATATCGAGAAAAACAACTCGGCAAATGCTGAATGACAGTAAGTGAACGCCGCACGCCGCAATATTGTATCACCAAGCAAAAAAATCCGCTGCGTGCGAATGTGCGGATTTTCGGTAAATTCGCGAGAGTTCGCGGATTGCGAATTTACAGAAAATCCGCAAAATCCGCGAGCGGAATGGATTTTCCGCCCATGCTTAGTAAATGATATGTACGCATGGTAGGTTAGCCACAGTAGGCATGGAAGGATAGGTAGGCTAAGTATAGTGGATAGATGCAGCAGGTAAATATATAATAGGTATGGTAGGTTAGGCATGGATGGTTAGGCATTCCTGGTAGACTAGGTGAAGTAGATTTAGTTGCTAAATATATGAAAGGTATGGAGGATTAGCTATGCTAGGTATAGAAGTTATAGTAGATAGATATAGTAGGTAAATACGGTATGGTACATTAAGGTAGGTATGGCAGGTTGATGTTGTAGGCATGGAAGGTTAGGTATGCTAGGCAGACTAGGTATAGTAGATAGCTATAGTAGGTACATATATAATAGGTTAGGCATGCCGAGTCGACTAGGCAAAGTAGATATAGTAGGTAAATATATAACAGGCATGGAAGGATAGGTATGCTAGTTAGAGACATTATAGTAGATATATATAGTAAGTAAATATATGGCAGGCATGTAAGGTTAGGTATGCTAGGTAGAATAGGTATAGTAGATAGATATAGTGGGTAAAAATGGTATGGCAGGTATAATGGGTTAGGCATGGAAGGTTAGGTATGCCAGGCAGTCTAGGTATAATAGTTAGATATAGTAGGTAAATATCGAATGATAGGTGTGGTATGTTAAGCATGGTAGGCATGGAAGGTTAGGTATGCCAGGTAGGCTAGGTAAAGTAGATAGATATAATAGGCAAATATGGTGTGGTAAGTATGGTAGGTTAGGTGTGGTAGGCATAGATTGTTAGGTATGCTAAGTAGACAGGTGTAGTAGGTATATATAGTAGGTAAATATGGTGTGATAGGTATGGTAGATTAGGCGTGGTAGGCATGGAAAGTTAGGTATGCTTGGAAGACTAGGTAAAGTAGATATATATAGTAGGTAAATATAGTGTGATAGGTATGGTAGATTAGGCAAGGTCAACATGGAAAGTTAGGTATACTTGTAAGACTAGGTATTGTAGATATATAGTAGGTAAATATGTTATGATATATATGGTAGGATAGGCATTGTAGGCATGGAAGATAGGTATACTTGAAAGACCAGGTATAGTAGCTAGGTATAGTAGGTAAATATGGTATGGTAGGTTATGCATGGTAGGCATACATCTTTAGTTATGCTTGGTAGAACAGGTCTTGTAGATATATATAGTAGGTAAATATGGTATGATAGGTATGCGAGGCTAGGCATGGTAGGCATGGATGGTTAGGTATGCTTGGAAGACTAGGTATAGTAGATATATATAGTAGGTAAATATGGTATGATAGGTAGGCATGGTAGGTATGGAAGGTTAGGAATGCTAGGTAGGCTAGGTAAAGTAGATAGATATAATAGGTGTAGGACTTGGCCTTTTTGGCTAAAGTTCCCTAAACATTTTGCTTTCCTCCAGGCAGTTTTCCTGACCTAGAATAGCTAATTTAGATCCTTTGGGTACTTTGCCACTGCTGATCAGGGTCAAAGTGCAAGAGTTCCTGTTTAAATTGCAATGGTGATTGGTTGGCCATGATTGGTATCTTTGCCTTACTAGTAAAAATCCCTAGTGATGTGCACTGTGTGTGCAAGGCCTAGTAAGGCAAGGGAGCGCAAAGAAGGGAACTCAGGCCTTCAGTGTAGGGCCTGCACACAGAATGCTAAGTTAGCATGTTGTTCTGACAAGTGTAACAATGTGTCAGTCCTCACTTTCCCTTTTACATACACATTGGGCAACCAAGTGGTAGACCCCAGGTAACACCTGGGCAAGGTAGGGTGTAGGTAAAAGGCAGAACATATACTGAGGTGTGTGCCATGTTCTGACAGTGAAAAACTCTCTATTTCGTTTTTCACTGCTGAAAGGCCATGCTGCCCCTAGGACTGAGAGGGGGAGGCTGGGTGATGGGTTTGTCAGCCAAGTTTCCTGTCAGTTTATTATGGAGAGGATAAGTTTAGTATGTGAGAACTCACAGTGTTTCTGTGAAGGTGTTTTTTATCACTGTGTGTTCATAAACCACTCTTTTAGAAAGTGGCTGAGTTGTGTGCTATGAGCATTTCTGTGTGTCTGTGAAATGTGGATTGTCTGTCAGGAACTGGAAGGGGAGAGGAGCTGGGAGAGGTCTTGACCCAGGGAGGGGTTGAGATGGCACCAGGCTGCCTTGCATCTGGAGAGTAGGAGTTGGAGAAGCTTGTGAGAAAATTCCCTCTTTCTTGCATGATATGGGGCATGTTTGCTAAATTGCTGATGTTCTTTGACTGATTGTGCCCTGGGCTAATCAGGTACCCCGGGACTATGTTCCTTCCCTTAAACTGCATTGAAACCTAAACCCAATTGGCATCTTTGGCCACATGTCAGCCCCTGGTAAATGGTGCAACAGGTACCCAGGGCACTGTAACCAGAGAAGGCCTCTAAGGGCTGCAAAACGTATTGTGCCACCCTCAGAGACCCTGTACCCTGACACTCATACACTGCCTCTGCTGACTGAGTGCCTTGGTGCTGAACAAAGCGAAGAGTCAACTTGGCACACATTCCTGTGTGCCATGCCCACAAACCACTGCCCTGGCATACATCAGTCACCCCTTAGCTGGGTGCCCTCTGCCAGTGGTGAGGGTCCAGGAGCATGAGCCTTGTACCCCTACAGTGCCTAAGTCCATTCCTGGGCTATGTAGGTGCAGTGCTGCCATTAAGAGTATTTGGTGATGGGAGTTTGTCATTGCGAACTACAGGTCACCATAATGGCTACACTGAAGACTAAGAAGTTTGGTATTAAACTTCTCAGCCCATTAAACTCACACTGATACCAGTGTGGGATTTAATGTAAAATGAACAAAAGAGGGCATCTTAGAGATGCCCCCTGAAACTCGACCAACTCATAGTGACCTGACTGAGTGGCTGCTTAGGCTGCCAATACCAGACATGTTTCTTGACCCCTGGGTAGAGAGCTTGCTGCTCTCAGGGGCCTGAAACAAAGCACATCCTGGGATGAGGATGAGGTGTCAAGCCTCCTCCCCCAGGATGGGCAGGGTTCATGAAGGAGAAGCTTGAAAGGCATGCTGCCTTTGTGAGCCCCTCCAGACCATTTGCTGCTTTCAGCAACTGGTTCCCACTGGTTCTACCCCCCACTTTGGGTGGGAGTACCGGGGGGAAAAACAAGTGAGGAAAGGATGTGTGTCTACCTCTGCCAACTCCACCCTTCCGGTGGGGGAGGCGAGGTGAAGCCAACCTTGAGTCCCTGCCATCTTGAGGATGGGGGGACCCAGCCAACCAGGGACAGGCTCCTGCCCTCCTCCCACAGGAGAGTGGCAGAATATTGGGTGTACCCACCCCAGGGAAGGGACCAATTGGTCCCTGTCCTCTAGCTACCTGTAACGCCCCTAAATTTAGTATTTAGGGGGCACCCTGAACCTTTCTTCATCAGATTACAAACCACAAGAAAAGAAGATACGATGAGCAGAGCTATGGATGACGCCCACTGACTCGGCCCCAGCCCTATTGGTCTGTCTCCCTTCCAACCTGCTTTTGAAAAATCCCAGCATGTCCTGCAGCCAGCAACCTCACAAACCCCAGAGGACCTGCCTAACTACACTTCCAGGACTCTATCTTCCGAGAACACCGGACATGTTTAAACTGCAGCTTCTGGTGCCAGCCAGAGACTGCAAATCCTATACACTCTGCACCCGCCAACCTGCACATGCAAACCCTGGCCCGAGCAAGAGTGAACCAACACCATGAGGAGGTCCCCTGGTGGATCCTGACCCAAGATTCAGTGACCCCTGACCTGCCTCAAGCCTCCTGAGGATGCCTGCAGCCTCAATAAAGAGGACCCCCCTACCGCAACCAGAGCGCATAAGAAAATCCAACGTCCTAAGGCACCCCTTGCACCTGACACCCCCCAGCCTTGTGTGACCAAACCAACAGTGCCTAATCAACCCCCGACATCCCAACTTACCCCTCACAGTGGTGGTCGCATCCAGAAGATCCTCGTCCCGAACCTGCAGTGTTTCTTTGTCCTGAGGTTCTCCATTGGAAACAACAATGCACCCAACCTCAAAACAGCCCCCTGCCGCTGAGGGTGCACCTTTGGTGCTACTTTGGTCCCCAACTTGCCCTGAGCTGAACCCTAGGAGCTTTGCTCCCAAAGCTGTGTGGCCTGCTTGCCAGCAGCCACGAACCGGAAGTCCCCTATCCTCCATAGGATAACATTGGATCTCAACACTCTGCAGCCGGCAGCCCTAGTGCTGCTGAGGGTGCAATCACAGGGCATCACTGACCCTGGGGGACCAGTGAGTCTAACCCCAGAACCTTAACTCCCACAGTCATTTACTTACCTCTAACCGGTAACCTGTTTTCCCTCCATAGGATATCATTGACAATGTTCTGTCGAAAAAAACGACTGTTTGGAGTTTTGAAAACTTGAATTATTCCTTGAAAATCGAAACCATAACTAAAACGCATGTTCTCAACTGTTTTCAGGAAATGTCCTAGTGCTGAATCTAGGCACTGAGTTAGAATGTACTGCTCCAAAAAGTTACAAAGTGTGGAAATCTAAAAATATTCTTTAAAAATCGCACGAATAACAAAAACGCATTTTCTCAACTGTTTTCAGGAAATGTCCCAGTGCTGAATCTAGGCATCCAGCACTGAGTTAGAAAAAGTAATGAAAAAGTAACTTACCTGCAATTAATTGAAAAAGTCCATTCATTCCAATGTACTATACCTGCTAAGTGATGCAATCTGCTACATTATCTGTAAATCCAAACCAGTATAATTTCTACTGCTTTTTTTAACTGTATTACAAACAAGGTATCATATTACTGCAAATTATTTATATGCTTACCTGTGTCAGGCTTGCTTGGTTCTAGAAAAATAAAACAACAGTATAAATTTGTATACAACAACATTTGGCCTAGAGTTGCGTTCTTGAGTGTGTGAATTCATTTGCTGACTGAGTGTGTACATCAAATGCTTAACACTGTCCTCTGATACTGCCTTACTGCTCGAACAAACTATCACTTTAGAGAGTAAGGTTCCATCTAACTTTAACCTCTGCCTACCTTTGGGAGCTCTTGGACTCTATACACACTGTACCTCAGTTTGGTGCAGTATATATAGAGCCAGTTTCTTCCAAAGCCTGGGAGGTGAAAAGGCCTGGGCTAGTGATATAAACCAATTGACCCATCTCTTGCTGAGTGATTAAGGAACCAAACCCCCAGTATAAAAGGGAGAGAGGTGACACTGGGAGGGAGACACCCAGAACTGATTTAGGGAGGGGTCAGGGACCCCTGAGCACATATGAACTTCAAAGAAATTAAGGGGTATAACTAGGAGAGTTGAAACTACTAAAAGGGGGAATGAAACAGATATGGATTGAGACTGTAAAGGCCTGGACCCATTTTATGGTCAAGAGGAACCTCTGCTAAAGAAGGAGCAACTGAAGAGACTGCTGTGGATAGACCAAGCCTTGCTTCGTAATCTGTGGCTGGTCTTCAGTTTGGTGTTCTAACCAAGGGAGAGGCTGTTGGGACTGTGTTTGGAGGCACTGGGTCCCACTGCCTGAACAAGACTGTGCTTTGTGTTGTGTCTTGTAACCTCCAAGGGCCCAAGGTGAGCTGGCTCCCTGTTTGGAAATACAAGATCACAAAAGTTTCCGGGGAAGTCCCAAGCAACTTGGTGTGCGTGTACTTTTGCAGCCTGAGACCCTCAGAAGTTGTGCCGTGTGATTGTGGGCATGCAGGAGTAAACTAAGTCAAGGACGTGCGGTGTGCATGAAAAGTGCAGGCCAAGGCGTTGGTGAGGAGCGCCTGGTTGTGGTGTGCATGGGGAGACAAGGTGGGGCTCAGATGCACAGTGTGCGTGTCGTGGTGCTGCCCGGGTATTAGTGAAGAGCGCCTCGGTCTTGTGTGCCCCAAAGCAAGAAGCAAGACTCGGACGCGCTGGGTGCGTGTAGTGGTGCAGCCTGGGTGTTGGTGAAGAGCGCCTGGACCTCGTGTGCACCAGAGGAAGAAGTGTGTCTCGGAAGCACTGGGTGAGTGTCATGGTGCAGTCCGGGTTTTGGTGAAGAGCGCCTGGGCCTCGTAGGCACCAAATGTTAGGGTTTGCGCACAGCAAAGAGCATGTCCCTTCTCATTGCACTAGTGGTCTCTGTAATAGCTCTCTTTAAACATACTGCTGAAGGCCTTTCTTGTTATCTCAGCCCCTCCCTAAGACTTCTGTCTATGTTGCTCAATGTATTCACAAGTTTGGACATTGCTGTCTTGTTTGCATATTGGACCTTGCTTTTACCAAGGCTTATTTAGAAAACATTGGACCTTGCATTTACCAATGCCTATTTAGAACACTCCTCCCTAGGCCATGTGTTACTTCAACTCATTAGCATAATAACTGAAGCTGCGCACACCGGAATGTGAGAACCACACCCAGTTCTTCGAACCACACCCAGCCCTGTCTATAAAAGGCAGCCCCTGAGCCTCACCCAGTGCTTGTGCTCGTCTACCTCCCACTTACCTGAGAACAGATCCTTCGGCGCTGGCACTCCTGCGCTCTGCAGACCTTCATTGACTTCAACGGGCGCGGCTTCTGGCTCTTCCTTCTTCTGGTTTCCGGCTACTTCTTGCCTCAGCCCCTCTTCTGTCCACTGCAATCGACCGGCAAAAGAGAAAGAGGTCAAGGTTAGACTGATCAGTATCCCTTTTCAGCAACAAGTAAGTGCAAAACCTTTTATTACCTGAAAGAACTTTATCGGCGATTTCTGGATTCATGTAAAGACAATTTGGAACAAGATATCTCCCATGAACTTTGTGGTTCAAACCTTTTGTTACAAGAATACTTTTTGGAACTTTGTGAAATAAACATTGTTTTACATGGAACTTTTTAAGAATCGAACAGAGGAAACCATTGACAGCAAGGCAAACAGTAAATCAAGGACTTGCTCAAATTACCTACTGTATTTTGATGTAAAAGTACAGTATTTGTTTTATGAAAAGTCTGGAAATGTGTGAAAAGTGAGTTTGCTATTAAGAATTTAGGCTTTAGTTATATTAAGGTGAATGTTAGACGTTGGTAATTCTGATAATGAAATTCGTTTGATTTTACAGAAGTTTTAAAGTAATAGAAAGCACATCCCAGAACAGTAACACATTCCAAACCTAGAAACTTGAGACCAGGATCCAAGAGGTACTTTTAGAACAGAATTTCTAATAAGATTAAGGTTTAGTCAGGAACACATTTAGGAATAGGTTGCACTTATCTGTTCTTTGTTTATATTTCATTAGGCACCAGTTTCTACAGAAGTCAGAGAGGGCAGCAGATTTTAGCAGCTCTTCTACAGTGGAAACGCAACAACGGTGTTGTCTCTCTTTTTTATTTTATCCACTTCCCCCTTCCCTTGAGCTTCTGGTTCTTAGTGCACTGTTTTAAAACGAGTGTGCTGGAACAAGCAGTTTCAGGGTGGGGTCGTACTGTCTTCAACCTCCATCAGAACTGAACAGAAACTCAGGTGAGCTGGGCTTTGACACCAAAAGAAGTAGTGAGTCTCGTTGGCGCTGGGTGAGTGTCGTGGTGCAGCCAGGGCATTGGTGAGGAGTGCCTGAACAGCATGTGCACCTTGAGGAAAGGACAGACTCAAAGGTGCTCGGTGCGTGTGGAGTTGCAAGCGGAGCTATGGTGAAGAGCGCCAGATTGTCATGAGCACCAGAGAAGAGGCAAGTCTCGGACGCACGGTGTGCATGTCGAAGTGCAACCTGAGGTGCTGGTGAGGAGTGCCTGAGTCAGGGGGTGCACCGGTTTGGAAGTTAAAGTCTCCACAGTGCTGAGGGCTGATCTGGGTGTGGAGTGAGACTGCAGGAAGAAAGGCCAAGTCATTGGGTCCTCAGAGTTACCCGCAGCAGCCCGGACCAGCAGCCACAGAAGAGCTGAGCTGCCGGCCCGGGTCGGCCGCACCCCGTGACAGAGTTCTGGATCAAGGCCGAAGTCGCTGATGTCAGGGAGGAGAGGGGGGTCATGCCCCCCGGGTATCATGGTTCAACACCTGGGGTGGGGTGCAGACCTGGAGGGACACTGTCTCGGCCTCTCGGTTCATTCAGCTGCGCGAGCCGTTGCTTCGGCTCGAATCACCGCCTGTGCTGACCCAAGGAGGGGCAGTGCTGGGGCCGAAGTGGGAAGCAGTACTTTTGGTCATCATTTGATCCATAATGGTGGCACTGTTAACGGAGCACGTGAAACTGTTGTAATACACGTTGCATTATTGCTGCTAATTATCTATTGAACTGTCGTATGACGCCTGCCCTCATTTGTGCCTGATGAACTACATGCTTGGTGCGCTACGCACTGCATTATTTTTCCCTTGAATATTACCTGATTGTAACGTGTAGCATTGCGTTATTTCTTCAGTGCACAGTGTCTGATTATAATGTGGTGCAGTGTATTATTTTTTCATTGCACCGTACATGAATGTAGCGTAACACATTGCTTTGTTTCTTCCTGGTGCAGGGCATGCTGGTGGTGATACTCATTGTATTATTCCTTCAATTGCAAAGTACATGACTGTAGGGCTACGTATGGCATTATTTCTTTGTTGCACAGTATAAGAGAATATAGTTACACATTGCAGTAAATGTTTCCTTTTGCAACATGTGTGATTCAGCAATACAACTTGCCTAACCTTTTTGAAACGGTAAGAATTTAGCTTAACTGTTGGTTAGAAGTGGGGGTTGGGATTATAACCTACCAACCCACTGGAAAGAATACTACCCATTCTTGTATGTTGATTTTATAAGAACCAAAACCATGTCTGATTCAATCTTCAATCCACGTTTCGATCCTTGTCCAAAATTTGTGTGGTTGAATGCAAGAGAGTTTACCATCAGAGAATGTCTAGTCTATGTCCTGTTGATGAGAAACAACTTCTCATTTCTTTCGTTAAATCTCATAAAGCTATAACCTCTACATCCATTGCTAGATGGGTTAAGACCGCCATGAACTTGGCAGGTATTGATTTAACAAAATTTTTAGCTTGTGAGAAGTTAGCCTGGCATATGATGTCCACTAGTTCTAGTGGGCACCTTGCACCAATCTAATTGATCCTTATTTATGATAGTTGTAAAGTCAAGCTTATAGAAATCTATCCAAGTGGTAGTATGGACCAGCAATCAATAGGCTAAGACTTCAGAGAGCATGAGAAGCAAGTTGTTTTACCAGTTATAATCCCTTGAATACCAAATGAAAGGACACCACACAAGGTATATATCAAATATATATGTATTTATTCTAAACACAACCCCTCTGAACTCTTTATGAGGTCAGAGGTAAAAGCACAATCAAGTTACTGAATTAGTATACGATAAGTTGCACAGTATACGTTTTGCCCTATGGGCCTCAAAAACCATATACTAAAATAGTGTTCTAAGAACCACGTCTGGAATGGAAAGTAGGCCTAGGGCCTAGGGAATGGCTGGGGTTACTCTAAACAACCAAAGGTTAGGAAGTAGGAGGCCCACGGGAGACGCGTGCAGTGTCTATACTCTTGACTTGACACTTGACTTTCTATGGGAAATGTCAAAGTTACAAAGTTACTGTTTAAGGGCACTTCCGGATGGACTACGACAAAACCCCTTTAGACTTGGACACTTCGAGAGTCTAGACCCACGGGAGCACCGGAGTACTTGTGTTACCTCACCCAGGGAAGCCTTTTGGTGTCGGGTTTTGTCGTCGTTTTCAATGGAGATCTTTAAAGAAGTGCTGCAGGTGACCAGAGGAAAAGTGTCCGGGTGGATCCAAGGGTAAATCGAAGATCTGAAAAACCTGAAAGCAAAAGGGACAGAGTCTGGGTCACTAGCCAGTGACCAGGAAGGAACCAGGAAGGAACCAGGCGATGTCATGATGATCTCAAGTAGAGAGTTGAAGCTTGTCTCTGCAGCCACGAGGTACTGGAGGTGTCTATGACAACCAGGAGCTGGATTCAAGCTGTACCACAAATGATCTAGTGGAGTGCGGTGTCAGTATCTAGATTGGACCCAACAAGCCTTGGCAAACACAATCCACGCAGGAGTTGAATATTGGCTTCAGTGCAGACTAGCAAGAACTGTGGCGCTTCTCCTTTGCAGGGAAGCTGGAGCAAGCCTGGAGCAACCAGGAAAGCAGTTTAAGTTCAAAAGAAAGTCTTCAGGGGGCTCACTAGCCAACGGACTATGAACCGGGAATACGCGTCAAGATGAAATGCAAGAACAGGCCCCACGGGACACTCGTGGAGTGTGGAGGGCTGAGCTTCAGTGCAAATGGTGCTCGGGTCTGGAGTTTCTTGTTCCCAATGCACAACTACGAGTTACCTCAGGAGTCGATGCAGTTAGCAAAATGCAGGATGTCCAGGAGTTCCGGTCCCACGTCTCTCGTATCCGCCACGGGTCTCAGCTTTGCTGGGATCGTCGAGCAGGGTCAGAGATGTCTGGAAGTCCATGTCCTGTGTCGCAGAGTCTTCTAGTTCCAGCAGGAGCCTCGACAATGCAGACCAGCAAGTTACTGCTGGTGTCTGTTTGCACAGGGTGGTCACTCCTTGACCACAGGGAGATGTCTTCCATCTTCCAGTCAAAATAAAGCGTTGAAGGTCCAGGATATGTTTTTCAAAGATTCATCCAGGGTAATCTAAAGTCCTAGGGACACAGCTCCTATACTTATACTAAGTTTAGGGGTTGGGCTACCTGGAAGGTCCCTCCTATGGGTGGACCTGAGAAGGGGGTGGTTACACCCCTTTCCCTTTGTCCAGATTTGTGCCAGAGCAGGGCTGGAGTGCCCCAGCAACTGGTTTGAACCGGGCTATGCATGGAGCACCTTTTTCCCCCGCGGCAGTGTCTGAAATGCATTCACTGAATGCTGCCCTCCCTGCCCCAATACCCCTAAGCCTGTCTGGGGTAGTGCTGGCACTTCCCCTGACAGGAAACCTATTGTCCAGGCCTCCCCTGCCAGAGTTTTGTCCAGCAGTAGGGGGTCAGACTTGTGTCTGTGGCAGCAGCATCCATTTTGTGATGCTGAGGCTCTGTTTAACTTTAACCTGGTTTAACAGTAACTACATGTCTTCTCCCTCTAGAAGGGTGGAATGCTACCCCTGCCACCAGGACTGGTGGGGGTGTGGTATTCCAAAGTGTTTGACACCTTACACGACATGTTTTGATAAAGCCAAACCAAAGTTAGCATTAACCCTGAGGATTATAATGCACTTTAAGAGTATATGGTATGGCTATATCATAGAACAGCTATAAGGAGATGGTTCCAAAAGCTGCAGAGGGGGGTCATCTCATGCTAGGGCACCCTCGCACATAACCCAAGCACTCTGCCTCCAGGATTGATAAAGCCTGCCATAGGTGCGACTTATAGGTTAATATGTGTCTATATATAAGGTAGATATAGGTATACTATATCTAAGTAAGGGGTGATTACACCACCTTACCCAGGCTGTGTGAACAGACCTGTAGTGTCAGTTTAGAGGGCCAGCCAGGGGTGGCATAATACATGCTGCAGCCCCTGGTAGGCCTTGGATGCACATATGCCCTGGGTACCTATGGTACACTATACAGGGGCTCACAAAGGTGACCCAATACCCAACCTGGTATGTACCTAAAGTACATGGAGTCAATTTTATAGAGAAAGCAGATAGTATGGGGCCCTGGATAACAGGGTTCCAGGCCAACTAAGTCGAAAACCAGCAAAACACTAGGCAAAAAGTGGGGGTAACCATATAGTCAGATATCCACTTTCCTACGCAACGCCCCTAAACGAAAGGAGATAAGGCTATCCTTGACCAGGTAAGCCTATATTGACTAAGTGGCCATATAAGGAAGTACATGCACTAGCATGGTTACCCCCTGTCTTATGGTCCACTATGCAATCCCTCACCCTAAGTGTATCATAGGGTCTCCACCATAGGGAATCTCCACCCGTGGTGTGTTTTGGCAAAGTAAAAGGCTGGTGCTGGGATGGAGTACTGAAGTGAGGTTCCACTAAGGTTAGGCTCAGCTTCCTCCAATCACTATCCACCATGTATGCCTTTCTTTCCATGACTGAGTTGCACTGTGCTGTCAGGGTCAACCTCTGGCTGTCTACAGCTGGAGGCTGGGTCCCTTTAGTTGGACCACTGGAGGGAAAGGTCAGGTTTGGGGCCACTGACTCCCAGGTTTGCCTGTGTCCAACAGAGTCCATCTGGGGGAGGTTCCTACTCAAGGGTAAGGGAGATCCCTCAGGGGGTTGAGGAATTTTCACCTGGCTAGGGCTACTAGACTGGGTGCCCCTAATCTGCTAATGGGGGTTCCTCTGGACAGGTGTTGTAAATTGACAGCAATGGGTTAGCATTAGCAGAAGCCATCCTGTATTTAGAAGTTATCTTGTCCGCTTTGTGAAAACCATTTTATATTTCTGGCAGCCCTCTTGTTTGCCATGTGCTCGCCATGTGCTCTGTCCTCCCTCAGTGTTGACTGCTCTTGTAATCTGCCTAGAAACGATCTATATTTAGCATCTTTAACCTTCGCACATGCCCAGAAGGGCCTGGCTAGTAGAATGCACCTGCTTCTCTAGTATAACTGTCAAGCTATTTTTGATGCTGTATGGAGAAGTAACTCTCCTCCCACTTTGTTGAGAAAGCAGATCTTATATGCCCATCTTAGTCATTTTGCATGCTTACATGAGCCAGGACATCCCCTTGGTCTTATAATGACTATGTAATCCTTAGCATATATAAGGCCTCTGTTTTCTACACTCCTCAGACTGCCTCATTCAGTTGCTAAGGCTTCTGTGTGATGTAGACAGGCTGAAAGGCTATGGAGGAAATCGTTTGATCCTGAACTAAAGGCTTGCTACCTTGTTAAAACTAAAATCTACCACAGGGCAGTGTGCAGAACACGAGCAGCCTTTTATGCCCAAGAGTTTCAGAACAGCCCTAATCCCTCAAAATTTATATTTAAGGTGTTAAAGGATCTCATGGCTAAGAGGACAACGGTGGCAGAAATATGTTCGGACTCCCATTGTGAGGCTCTGGCCTCCTTTTTTCTCGAGAAGGTTCAAGCTATCTATCGAACCTTCTCGATGGGCTCTCCAAATTCAGAGCGGGTCAGCTGCATTTTGGGAGACAGCGAGTGTCTTACTATTCTGCCTTCCCTAACTAGGGAGGCCTTTGATTCTCTGAGCCTTAAAATTAAGTCAGGGTCTCCTGCAGATCCGCTGAAACCGGCTCAGCTTAAGAACATGTCGCCTCTATGCCGCACTCCGGTGCTGTCTCTGATTAATCTGTCGCTCTCCTCAGGTGTAGTTCCCATCAGGTGGAAGCATGCTGTAGTTACACCGATTTTGAAGAAGGCTACCCTTGACCCCCTTAAGCCTGAGAACTACCGCCCTATTTCCTTGTTCCTTGGGCCACGAAAGTCGCTGAGGCCCATGTGAACGGCATTCTTGCAAACCATCTTACCAGGGCTAACATTCTTGACCCTACCCAGAATAGGTTCCGTGCGGGCCACAGCACGGAGACGGCCTTACTTTCTATGGTCGAACATCTGCGTTCTGTGCTTGATGCGGGTCGGACGGCAGCACTACTGCTATTAGATCTTAGTGCTGCGTTCGACACGGTCTCGCACAGGATTCTGCTTCAGCGACTTGAGGAAGTGGGTGTTAAGGGCTCTGCCTTATGCTGGTTTCGATCTTTTCTTGCGGAAAGGTCTTTCCAGGTTGTGATTCCTCCCGGCAAGTCCAAATCCTATCCGCTGGACCTGGGGGTCCCACAGGGTTCATCGTTGAGTCCCACTCTATTTAATCTTTACGTGAGGCCGCTGGCTGCGGTCATCAAGCAATGGGGCTTGACGATGGTCTCATACGCAGATGACATGCAGCTGGCGGTCACGTTGAGTGGGGACTCTGATATGGAGGCTCCCAGGTTCCGTGACGGTTTACGGGCAGCGGCCAACTGGATGAATACCAACTGTCTCCAGTTAAATACCAAGAAGACTGAGGTTATGGTGGTCGGCAAGCAAGTGGGGCTGTTGGGCGACAAGTGGTGGCCTTCTGAACTAGGTGTGACCCCCTCTCCAGTATCGGAGATAAAAAATCTTGTGGTCTGGCTTGACCCGACACTCAGTTTAATCTGTCACACCAAGAAGGTGGCAGCCTCTTGCCATGGCATTATCAGAGGACTTAGGCCTATTCTTAAATTTTTTGATGCCTCCACCAGACAACTGGTGGTTCAAGCATCAGTGTTGTCCCGGCTGGATTATGCCAGCTCGCTTTTGGCTGGGATTAATCAGTCAGAACTTACCCGGCTGCAGCGAGTGCAAAATGCTGCAGCCAGAGGGGTGATAGGTCTGCCTAGGCGGTGCTCGGTCTCCAAATCTTTGCACTCCCTCCACTGGCTCCCTGTAAATCAGAGGATCAAATTCAAGGTTCTCTGCCTTGCGTTTAAAATCCTCAAGGGTAATTCTCCCCAAATTCTGGGGAATTTGTTGACACCGTATGTACCCCTGCGAACCCTCAGATCCCTGGGTCAGAATCTGGCTGTGGTTCCGCGCTTCAGGTTGAGCAGAACTGGTGGCCGCTCTTTTCGAGTGCTAGCGGCGAAGTGGTGGAATTCTCTTCCTCTTTATATCCGGGCGATTGATGACCTTCTTCAGTTTAGACATGCCATCAAGACTTTCTTATTTGCTTAGCTCTCATACTGTTCCTGTGGCCTTTTTTCTTTATCGGTATTGTGTTGTGTTTGCCTTGTCAAAGCGCCAGGACGCCCCTTCGCTGGGGCAGCTGTGCGCGGTATAAGTAAAAATAACATAACATAACATAACATAACATTTGAGGTTAATAAAGATGCTCTTTTATATTTCAGCTTCTGTGCCAATTTCTTCTTTGTTGGTTTAAAAGGAACAAGTATCAGTGGGACCCCTGAGGAGGTTTCTATGTTCAACAAAATGGTGCTCCAACGTGGACCTCATCAGAGAAGTGGCTATCTAAAGGGAGTGATCAGGAAACAGAAATCTAATGAGGAGGACAGGACAGGATTGTACTAAGGAGGTACTCTGTGCACGGAGATTCTGGGGATTCTCTGTCTCTGCAGCCCAGTATATTTCGGATCTTCCTGATTTTGATCCTCCACATGATGTCACCCCTGACTGAGAACCATTTTGGCGTGAGTATTCTAAAAAAGACCGTTAGGTCATTTAGAACTTGGCAGTTAGAGATTGGACAACCATTTATTTGGTAAGAGTCGTTCTGCGGAACTTGCTGTTGGTTTTGATGCCTTAGATTGGTAAGGTAGTTTAGGAACACTTACTGTGGCTTAGATTTGCGTTGGCCAACTTTTGATTAGTATGTATGTAATATGTAAATTGCAATTTATGTAGGCAGGTAATGGGGAGATTTTTCTCTGTTTGACTTTGTTTTGAACGGCGCAACGTATAAAGAGTACCTTAAGCACTACTTTGATTATAATATTTGCATATTCTACAATATTTTTGACATGCCTGTTTCAAGCACATATCGAAGCATGTGTTGCTTTTTGGAGGTACCTTAGTGAGATATGAATTAAATTAGTCAGCTCCCTTGAGGGAATAGCTAGATAGGTTTAGGTCTAAAACATATTTCTGCCTTGGGGATTCTGTATCCCCATGGAATTAAAATATGACAAAAATACAAACAAGGATCCTTTTTCTGCGCACTTTTATGAATGGAGAAATGCAGAGCGATTTTTTGGTGTTCTGCCGGACAAAGCTAGTGAATTGAGTGTATTTTGGCTTCTTGGAAATAAAACAGTGTGTTGAGCTGCTTTTTTTTGCAGTCTTTTGGAATACTATTGAGAAGCGCTTCTTGTAAATATGACTTATAACTAGTATTTACAAATGGTTTGGTTTAAGTACAGTCTGTGGGCTGTCTTTTGTTTCTGTCTTAGGTGTTAATCTGTGGGTTAAATGTGTGTGTAAATGTCTACGTGGTTTGTGGTTTTCCCATTAGTGGAACTTCTGTGAGTAAATAGCGATTGCGCTCTTTGTGTAAGGATTGCTAGCCTTAAGGGCGCTGTATTATGTGATTCTGAGTGTATGACCCCTTCTATATATGTCAATGCGTGTGTTTGTGTTTTTTCTTGTTGTCAGCAGTCTGTTATGCAAAATGTCATTTAATTAATATTAAATAAAAATTAAATAAAAATCCAGAAATTAACCATATGATATGCTAAATAATTATATGTTAATATTTAAATTATAGAGTAAGCAACTATGCATATGTACAAACTGCTAATGCTTAAAAGATAAAGGGCCAGATGTATCAGGATACACTTTTGCGATTCTCAAATAGCGATTTTTAAGGAATCGCGATTTGAGAATTGCAAAATGGTATGTATGTAGAAATTCGCTATTTTTTAGCGATTTCTTAAAATTCCTTAATTGCGATTAGCAAATTGCTAATTGCAATTAAGGAATAATTTCCCATTAATTTCTATAGGCCAGGAGGCCCATAGGAATGAATGTGAAATTATTCTCAATTTGCGATTCGCAATTTGCTAATCACTAATTGAGAATAATTTAAAGGGTGCAAGGGTGTCCAAAGGACACCCTGTTGCACCCCTGAAATAAGCATGGGTGCAGACGTGGTAAACATACATGCCCTAAGGGCATGTATGTGCATCAAATGGCACTTTGAGAAAAATGCAAAAATTGGCATTTTTCAAGAAATATGCAAATTACCACCAACTTGAAGTTGGTGGTAATTTGCGATTCCTTAGGGACAATTAGCAATTTTTTTTACATCATACATTGCATTTGAGAAATCGCAAATTTTGCGATTCCTTACATGCAATCGCAAAATAAGGAATCCCAAATTTGCGATTAGTTATTTTGCACTGAAATTTGCTACATACAAACCATTTTGCTCAAATGAGTTCGCAAACGCAGAAATTCTGCGAATGTTGGCGTTTGCGAACCCTTTTGAGCTTCATACATCTGGCCCAAAATTAGAATTCACGTTCGATAGGAATAAAATAGGCCTCAAAAACAAAATTGTGTGTTTTGCAATAAATAAACTTACAGCATTTTCCTTAGATACATTGTATTAGATATTAACAGGAAAACACATCATCTGAATGAATTGGATTTTTGCTGAACTAAACAAATATTATAGAACATGCATTGAAATGTCTCAGTTTTAAATAGACTGCCACCGTGCTTACGTTTCAGCACTGAAAAAAGCTTTCCTCAGCTGTGTTTTAACTGCCCGGTTAGCAGCAGCCGTTGTTTTGATTTTAGGGAGAGACAGGGCTGTTGACTCAGCTAAGTGGAAACATGGTGTAAAATCCTGCATTTCAGACTGCTGTTTTAAAATGTTTCAAAAATCAGGTTCATCATTTTGCATAACTGGAAAACATTTCAAGTGAGGATTTCCTTTCTAAAAGCCTTTTTTTATAAGCACATTCTTGGTTCTGATGCTAAATAATGATTGTCCTTTTTTGAAAAAAAGTTGTTTTCACATCATATACCTACTAAAACAACTATTTACACATCTTTGGACAGTCACACACATTCCACCCAAACACACACACATTGACTCTCTCATACAAATACTTACTTAACTAATTAAAAACTAATATAGAGTTTCACATAGGTAGTAACAAACGTATGCAGTTGTTTATAGAACAAGAGAGGAAGTGATACATATATTCAGACAGTTTAATCAGTATCCCATATGTTCAGTGACAGACTTTACATTAGGCACTTACAAAGTCAATCATACTGGTACTAAATTCTCCATCTACACACTTATACATCCACTGAGTCTTCAATGCAGATTGCTATATATATAATACTTATTTGAATATGGAAGCAAACCACATTCACTGGATGACGTCATCCGTGATGTCATCAGTGATGTCATTTGAGATGTCATCAGTGATGTCATCAGTATTTTCACTGACCATGTCATGAATGATGTAATATGTGACATCATCAGCAGTGTATTGCGGGCGCGCGAGATATAGTTAGTACAACTAACTATAACAAAGGAATTTCAGTGGTTTTGTACGAGTGAAATGTCCAGCTAACTATAACACCCCTGAAACCTATGGTTTTTTCAGTTAAAAATAAACAAATATATACATATATATTCACTGGCCTCTGCCTCGGCGGAAATTTGGCTGCTTCCAGGGTACTGGATTTTCTGAGGCCCACCTTCAAGCCCGGGAAGATATGGAGCGGTGTGGCAGTCATTGACTGCACGTCGGGCGAAGCAAATCCTTGCCTTGCCCCCGCTGTAAGGATCCCTACGACTTGGAGGTTGCTGCGGTTAGGGGGCCTGAGGAGCAAGCCGAATTTTAGGACACTCTGACTTTGGGGGTTTCAGCAACATCTTAGCCCATATTCTCCTCCACCCCCGCAATGCCTACCAAACCAACAAACTGCTTTCTGGGACCTGTAGGCGCTGGGAACCGGGCGTCCATCTGGGGACATCGGCAAATGGATTTCACCGGGAAGGGGCGGAGGGAGTATCGAGCACTAAGGATGGGGAGGGGTATTTAACCTGTACATTGGCGCCTGCATTCTTACAAACACCCCAGGCGATGAAGAAGGCACACACATGCCGAAATGCATTCGCCAGAATGGGTGTCACCTCACTAAAGCTGGCGCCAAATGGCTCCCCTGCTGTGGCCTCGTCTTTCTTTTTGTGGAGGAAGGTACTTGGACATTTTCAGCGCGATACCAGTGTCGCGCTAACGAGGCCCCCGCGGCTCAAAGTTGGCCTCAGTTTCACTGGCCTCTGCCTCAGCAGAAATTTGGCTGCTTCCAGGGTACTGGATTTTCGGAGGCCCACCTTCAAGCCTGGGAAGATATGGAGAGGTGTGGCAGTCATTGACTGCACGTCGGGCGAGGCAAATCCTTGCCTTGCCCCCGCTGTAAGGATCCCTACGACTAGGAGGTTGCTGCGGTTAGGGGGCCTGAGGAGCAAGCCGAATTTTGGGACACTCTGACTTTGGGGGTTTCAGCAACATCTTAGCCCATATTCTCCCCCACCCCAGCAATGCCTACCAAACCAACAAACTGCATCTGGGACCTGTAGGCGCCGGGAACCGGGCGTCCATCGGGAGGCATAGGCAAATGGATTTCACCGGGAAGGGGCGGAGGGAGTATCGAGCACTAAGGATGGGGCGGGGCATTTAACCTGTACATTGGCGCCTGCATTCTTACAAAGACCCTACACGCTGAAGAAGGCACACACATGCCGAAATGCATTCGCCAGAACAGGTGTCACCTCAATAAAGCTGGCTCCAAATGGCTCCCCTGCTGTGGCCTCATCTTTCTTTTTGTAGAGGAAGGTACTTGGACATTTTCAGCGCCATACCAATGTCGCGCTAACGAGGACCCCGCAGCTCCAAGTTGGCCTAGTTTCACTGGCCTCTGCCTCGGCGGAAATTTGGCTGCTTCCAGGGTACTGGATTTTCTGAGGCTCCCCTGCTGTGGCCTCGTATTTCGTTTTGTGAAGGAAGATACTTGGACATATATATATATATATATATATTCATTGAAAAAACCATAGGTTTCACACCAGTTATAGTTAGCTGAACATTTTACTCATACAAAATCATTGAAATTCCCACGTTATAGTTAGTTGGACTCACTATAACTCGCGCGCCCACAATCCACTGCTGATGATGTCACATATTACATCATTCATGACATGGTCAGTGACATCACTGATGACATCACTGATGACATCTCAAATGACATCACTGATGACATCCCTGATGACATATCAAATGACGTCTCTGATGACATCACTGATGACATCTCAACTGACATCACTGATCACAACACTGATGACATCATTCATGTGATAATACGATGCACCTCCTCAAATTCTAATATAACCTTTGATACACCCAGTGTTAAATACAGACTACCATTCTTGAAACCATTGACACACCAATACCAGTTACCACATACGCACTCACTGATTCCTAGGTCTACACACACATCCACTCATTCACCCATACAATCACTCATACATACAGTCAGTCATCAATACAACACTATCATTTGCACTCATACACCTATACAGGCACTCACACACTGCCACTCATCCATGGAGTTACTCACACACCTAGTCAGTCATGCAAAGAATCAATCACACTCCCATTTCCTCATCTATACAGTTATACAGACAACACCTTAATTATTGAAACATATACTAACACATACTTACTCTCTTATACAATCACTGATACAAGTACACATTGATCCATACAGCCACTCGCACAATCACTGGCTCTCATGTATAGTCATTTATATATGCCAACTCTCACATGCACTGTGTTTTACATATGTACTTACTTGGACATGTAGCACTGAGATATCCATTCACTCAACAACACAGCCTTGCACACAGTCAACCGCCCATACAGCTGTTTCCTCATGCACTCTTGAACCCATACACCTAGTAAATCAACTGCTCACACATCTATGCACAGAGCCACACACTTCCTAGCCACCCACACACACTCAGTCTCCCATACAAATACTTGGGCAACCAATCAATAACCCATATAGCTACTCATATAGCTACTGATCAACATATGCAGCAGCTTACACAACAACAGACATACTGATGCACACATTGAGACAGTTTAGTCACTAACCCATGCATTCAGTAAGACACATTTAATCACTCACTCATACAGTCAATCACGCACCAACTAAATCCTTCATCCAGACACTTATACATCCAATCATTCTTCAATGCAAATTGCTATATATATAATGCATATTTAAATAACGAAGCAAACCATATTCACTGGATGATGGCATCAGTGATGTCATCAGTGATGTCACTGACCATGTCATGAATGATGTAATATGTGACATCATCAGCAGTGGATTTTACCCCGGAGCTCTCAGGGTACGCGCACCCGTAAACGCACCCGTAAACGTAGCGAAAGCGCTATTCCCGCGTGCGAAAAAAAATATAATCATGTATTTAAAGTAAATAATAATGCAAGACATTCAGTGGCATACTCATAAAAGTACTAATTTTCATTTTTAATATCCGTATTTCACCTTTAAACGCATTTAATAAAATCTAGCAAAACGTCATTCTGACGCGCCGCGTAAGCGCCCCCGGAAGCGTTCCCGGAAGCGCCTACATACGTGCCGCGTAAGCGCCCTGGGGCGTGTAGCGTAAGCGCGCGTCAAGCCATGTGACCTCAAAACAACACTTTTGATTGGTTAATAACAGTTTTTTTTCACAAGTAGGGAAACACCCCACCAATTTCCCTCACAACCTCTTTGCTTTTGCTGAGACAACACCTCTTGTCTGTTCCTGCAAAAACAAAACTTCTACCGTCATGTCTGGTTCCCAGAACCCTTCCCAGGACCAGTCCTCAGACTCTTCCAATGGATTCCTGCCTGAGGTCCCCCCACAGAGAAAAGTGAAGGACCACTTCATTTGGAAGTTTTTCTCTTTTCCAGAGGGGGAGAAAAAATGCAGTGCAGCAAAAGTCACATGTAAAATTTGTGGCACTGTACTCTCACGTGGAGATCCCACCCGGAAATATAGTTTTGGAAATGCAACATTAATCAGGCATGTTGAGAGGAGGCACCCAATTAATTATGCACGGGAGAGCACCAGAGCCCTGGCTCGCAATCTACCACAAGAAGGCCCCTCCACTTCCACCGGAGCTTCCACATCATCGGTGAGAGGAAGACCAGAACTGATGATTCCAAATATTCAACCTGTTTTTGGTGACATGACAATTCGTTGTAAGCAGTGTGACCAACTGCTCTGTCATGGGGAGCAGAGCATTCAAATAATTGTGAGAACGAGGGAAGAACACCGCTGCGCCCCTCGGCACTAATTTTTCCCCTTTTTTTTGCTCCTGTTGAGCAGTTTGGCATTCCCTAGTTTTGTTTTTGTTCTCAAAAAAATACAAAAAAAATTAAAAACTTTCAGAAAAACTAAAAATAAAACAACAAAAAAAACAGTTCTTTTTAGAACTACCTCCAATTCTCCAAAAAGAGCTATATTCTTTACATATTCTCAAGGAGTGAGTGAAGTGGAGTACGGTGAGAGAGGAAAGGAAAATGAGTGAGGGAGCGAAGGAAGGGAAGAGAGGGGATGGGAAGTGAAGCAGGGGGACTGAAAGAAGGTGAATGTGGGAGGTGAGTGAGGGGAAGGGGAGTGAACATGGGGAATGAGGATACGTGAGGAAAGCGGAGTAAGGGAACGGGGTTGAGGAAGGGTAAGAGAAGAACAGTGAGGTTGAGGAAAGAGTGGTGATAGAGGGTGGTAAAGGCAAGTGAGCGTGATACAAGGGGAGTGAGGGAGTGAGGAGACAGAGGGAGTGAAGGAAAGAGTGAAAGAAGGGGACTGAGTGAGGAAGCATAGAAAGGTAAGTGAGGGAGTCTGGGAGAGTTAAAGGGAGTAAGCATGAGGGAAGGGGACTGAGAGAGTGAGGGACAGAGGTAGTGAGGCTAAGAGAGAGGGAGTGACAGGACAGTGGCAGTGAGAGAAGGAGTGAGTAAAGCGGAGTGAGGTGAGTGAGGGAATGGGAATGAGTAAGGGAGTGAAGGAAGAGAAGAGAGGGGAAGGGAAGTGAAGCAGGGGGACTGAAAGAAAGTGAGTGTGGGAAGGGAGTGAGGGAAAGGGGAGTAAACATGGGGAAAGAGAATAAATGAGGGAAGTGGACTAAGGGAACGGGGGTGAGGGAGGGTGAGAGAAGAGTAGTGAGGTTAAGGAAAAGAGTGATGAGAAACTACATTTTGTTTGTCAAACTTACCTTATAAGTAATGTAAACTTAATTACATATTTTTACTAAATGTAATATCTGTGGAAGATGAAAAAAAATTACTTATAATTTTTATAATATATATTTCAAAATACAAGAGACAAGGCAGGAGATTAAAAGTCAAAAAAGGGTACTAAGAGATAAAGTAGGAGTGAAGGATACAGAAAGGGAAACAAAGGAATGGTGAAGGACAGAGAGAGGGAAAAAGAAATAGAGGGTGAGCAAATTACTAAGAGAATAATGAGGTGGATAGATTCAGTGACAGAGAGGAAGAGAGGGAGAGAGAAATGAACTGAAGGTGAGTAAGATAGTAAAGGAATGTGAGTTAGTAAAACTAAATGAGGAAAGGGGAGTAAGGAAAGGGGAGTGAGTGAGAGAGAAGGGGGAGTGAGTGAGGGTGCATTCACGACAATGAGGGATGGAAGGTGAGTGAGAGTGAGTGAAGGGGTGGGAGGTGTGAGGGGACAATGGGAGTGAAGGTAACAGAGAGGGAGTGAGGGAAGAGGAGTGAAGAAGTGAGAGGACAGAGGGAGTGAGAGAAAGAGTAAGTAATGTGGAGTAAGGTGAGTAAGGGAAGGGGAATTACTGAGGGAGCAAAGGAAAGAAAGAAGGGGAAGGGGAGTGAAGTAGAGTGACTGACAGCTGGAAAGTGGTGGATGGGAGAGAGGGAAAGGGCAGTGAAGTAATGGGGAATGAGGGGTAGTGAGGGAAGTGGAGAAAGGGAACGGGGGGAGGGAGGGTGAGAGAAGGGCAGAGACGGTGAGTTAAGAGGGGTGATAGAGGGTGGAAAAAGGTGAGTGAGCGGGAGACAAGGGGAGTATAATATATATTTCATAATACAAAATACAAAATAACTTGTACAACATGTTATATGGTTTATTTTTGCTATTCTCAGAATATATTGAATTTCACTTAAAACAGTGAGTTCAATACTACTCATCATATGACAGCGGACAAAAAAATCACAATCAAAAAGATTGTGTTTAAAAAACCCATACAACATTTCAATAAATAATGTAAAACTTAGAAAAAACATATCTTAACTCATTTCTGATCCACTTACTTTTCCACGAGGCCAAATAGTATATGGAAAGTCCTTTTCTTTGAAAATTACTCAATAGTACTCTTAAACTTCCATTTACCCGAGTTTCTGAAAGAAAAGCTCAAACATCTTATACAAAAGTTATATTTCCAGCTGTGGCTCACTCATGATCAACATTTCCTATAATACTGATATCCCTCGCTATGTGATACACTTACACTACCTCTATGACAACTACAAGTTTTTTATTATCTTGATCACTCTCATTCACAAAGTAATTTTGAACAGCAAACTAAGTTTTATTAACTGCTCCATTCTTCATAGGCCAATTACCGTGCCTAAAATTTTGGTTGTAAGAACACTAGGTAAGAATTTTAGTAAGAATTTTCTAAGTCAGAAGGCAAACGTTGTTTGTGAGTTAATTGAGTATCATTAGAATTAGTCCAGTCTTTTTGACATTTTAAATAAGCTGTGTAATGTCCTGATGTTGTCGAAGGACCATCATGGTAAATATTTGCTGCAGTTGCAAATGTTCTTCCTGAAATTGATAATTGAGAAGCCACAATTTTTTTTATTAAAGTTGTCAATTTTGTTCCATCAGGTCTACATCGTTGGAACATTAAAATGACACACTGTCCATATCTTTGTATAAATAATGTTGATAGCATTGCAAATTTACATAGAGTACAGACCATGTTTTGATTTGCTTCTCTAACTAGATTATTAAAAGACACTGATTTGCAGTCTGGTAAAGTCAAATATATAAATATTTCAGTGTCTATTGTAGTAGTATTTGAAAAGGAACAATTATCGCAGTTATGCTGCCATTTATAAGAAAGGCCAAAAAGATTTTCTACATCTATACCTTCATCTTGCAATACAACAAGCATATACATTAGAAATTCCTGACAATCTTGCTGAATATTCTGTGAAAATTGATTTAGACCAGAACATATGTCTAAAAGATTTCGAATTTCAGAAACACTTTCTATTTTTGTTCTATCACTGCTACATTTCTCAAACACAGAATTCAACAAACAACAAAATCTTTGATCCCGATTTTAAACAATCTGTTCTTGTAAAGTTTGAAGAAAAAAACAACATTAACCACTACATTAGCATAACATTTGATACCAGAACTGTTTTCAAACTGAAATCTAACAATATCTTTAACTGAATCCTTTTCCTTTCTGCTTACAATTACTGGTTCATCTACTTTTTTTCTTTTTGCTACAACTTCACTACAAGTTTTCTCATTTCTTATTTTTTGGCCTACCACACGCTTTTCAAATAGAGGATATTGAGGTAAATTTGGAGCATACTCTCTTCTTAACCTATTATATTCTTTTACACAATTTAGATCTGCATTAATCTTTGTCTCATCAAAATCAATCAATTACAATTAGGGATGAGCGGAAAATCCGTTCCGCTTGCGGATTTCGCGGATTTTCGGTAAATCCGCGATCCGCGAACTCCCGCGAATTTACTGAAAATCCGCGAGATCCGCGAGCGGCGGATTTGGGGGGCAAAAGTTCAAGCTTGTTGAACTTTTAACTATTTTAGGATGGCACCAGCAAGCTGCCAGCGCCATCCTAAAATAGTTACTAAGTTAGCTTCAACAGGAAGCACTAATAGATAAAATAAAGCAGGTGCTCGAGCACCTGCTTTATTTTATCTATTAGTGCTTCCTGTTGAAGCTAACTTAGTAACTATTTTAGGATGGCGCTGGCAGCTTGCCGGCGCCATCCTAAAATAGTTGCAGGATGATGTGTGACTCCCCATATCTATCGTCGAAAATTAGCTATGATGCTTGATGGAGGGAGGCCTTTGCATAATTGACTTTCACGAGCTCAATCCCTGTGCAGTTCCTGAAACCACGAGCTTCTCTGATCCGTGCGCTCTTTGGTGTGATGGCAAAGTTAATCAGCACCCCCAAAAATGTGTGTTTTGTCGAGGCTGGGTAGGTGTGCGCTCTCCCCATATCTATCGTCGGAAAATAGCTATGATGCTTGATGAAGGCCCTTGCATATTGACTTTCACAAGCTCAATCCCTGTGCAGTTCCTGTGACCACGAGCTTCTCTGATCCGTGCCTGTCCTTTTATACACACAAGAGGCATGTGGACTCGCATAACATAACATAACATAACATAACATAACATGAGTATTTGTAAAGCGCACGTTCACCACTACGGGCCTCTTGGCGCTGAAATAACAGATGTTTGTTGTTACCCAACTCAATGGTACTCATTTTATCGACCCCAAATGGATGAAAGGCTGAGTGGACCCGCCGGGATTTGAACCTGTGACCATGAGGTCGAACACAGGCCCCTGCAGTAGACGCATTAGTCCACTGAGCCACCAGACCCGGCATATAAGCCCCGTCCGTTTGGCCCCTCCCCGCACACTAGTGGTGTGTGCACCGTCTTCGCGCCCTTTACCCACTTGATGGACAGGTCACTCGAGGGACCCCGGCGCTCTTTGGTGTGATGGCAAAGTTAATCAGCACCCCCAAAAATGTGTGTTTTGTCGAGGCTGGGTAGGTGTGCGCTCTCCTCATATCTATCGTCGGAAAATAGCTATGATGCTTGATGGAGGCCCTTGCATATTGACTTTCACGAGCTCAATCCCTGTGCAGTTCCTGTGACCACGAGCTTCTCTGATCCGTGCCTGTCCTTTTATGCACACAAGAGGCATGTGGACTTGCATATAAGCCCCGTCCGTTTGGCCCCTCCCCACACACTAGTGGTGTGTGCACCGGCTTCGCGCCCTTTACCCACTTGATGGACAGGTCACTCGAGGGACCCCGGCGCTCTTTGGTGTGATGGCAAAGATAATCAGCACCCCCAAAAATGTGTGTTTTGTCGAGGCTGGGTAGGTGTGCGCTCTCCCCATATCTATCGTCGGAAAATAGCTATGATGCTTGATGGAGGCCCTTGCATATTGACTTTCACGAGCTCAATCCCTGTGCAGTTCCTGTGACCACGAGCTTCTCTGATCCGTGCCTGTCCTTTTATGCACACAAGAGGCATGTGAACTCGCATATAAGCCTCGCCCGTTTGGCCCTGCCCCTCACACTAGCGATGTGTACCGTTTTCCCGCCCAGCCAATACCCACTAAATCCGCAAAATCCACGAATCCGCAAATTCGCGGATTTTGCGGATCGCAAATTCGCAAATTCGCGAATTGCGAATTTGCTAAACTTGCCCATGCCTAATTGCAATCCAGATAAAGTTCTGACTCGAGATAAAGCAACATATGCCATACCCTCCTTGAACACAGAACTTCCAATATTCACCAAAGCACTATCTACACTTAAACCTTGAGATTTATGAATAGTCACCGCATATGCCAAAGAAACAGGAAACTGTTTTCGGCGGACATATAAATCTTTCACAAGCAAAAATCGAGCAGAACAACGATTGATTTGTTGTACTTCTTCAATACCATCAAATTTAATTTTTATAAATTCAATTCCGTCTCTATTTCGGTAATTCACGAAATCAACAACATGACCCATTGCTCCATTTACTAAACCTCTTTCCACATGTAAATTACGTCGTAAAATTATACGACAAATTAAAGATACATACAGACTCTTCTCCAAAACAGCAGTTTTAGATATTGTCTTCTCTAAAGAATCCAATTTTGATTTTAACCTTTCTGACAAAATAATAGTTGCTTCTTCATGCTCTATTTTATCAATAGCTTCCAGTTTCACAATCTCTTGATTTTCTAACTTTAACATTTTGTTGTTGAAGATTGAACATTCTTGCAGAGTTGGCATCAAGCATATGACAGATTTTTTTTCAGGAATTCTCTTAAAAATATTCTCTGGGAGAATCTTTTCGTTTGGAAACAAATTTGAAATTAATCGTGCATGTAAAGCTTCTTTCCCATGCTCAGTTACTTTTCCAATTCTTACATCTTGTAGAATATTTTTATAATCTTCATCCTTTGCCTGTCGCATAATTTGAACCAGTTCTGCATATTTGAAATGTAACCATATTTTAACATTTCCAATGCTTCCTAGGCACTTCCTGGTATCTTCATGCGTAAGCATTTTAAACACTGGTTGGCCTTTCACTGGAGTTAGCTGCAGTAGATCTCCAAAAACAATGATGTATTTGCCTCCAAATAACACATCATACTCTGTTTTAAGAATTTCTTGCATTCTTAAATGCACAAAAGCAAGCATTACATTTGATACCATGCTTACCTCATCAATGATAAGAAGTTTCATTTTCTTCAGAACTCTGGAAACTTCCCACCAAGCTTCTCCAGATAGCTTGTAGTATTGTAATTTATTATGATGCTCTACTGGCAGCATCAATAAACGATGTAAAGTAATTCCTTTAATGTTATGTGCTGCCAACCCAGTTGGAGCAGTAACAACACAAGACAGCGATGACTCTGTTCTTTTCTGCAGATAAGTTGTAATTGCTTTAATCAGAAAACTTTTTCCAGTTCCTGCTTCTCCACTCACGTACAGTCGGACAGGCGTAAATGACGTACATGAGCACTCTTTTTTCTTATGACATAAACCATGCTCAATCTGTTCTGTGACTTCGTCATATATTTGTTTCTGCTCAACGTTCAGTTCTTTTTCCAAATCTTCTAAGTTAACTTCATCCTCCTGAGCTTGTTCCATGGCTCTTTCCACTTCATCCATGGCAGTGGCTGCTTCATTTTGGATAATTGGTCCTCCTAGTGGATCCTGACTCAATGAAGCAGAACTCTGACTGTCTTGAGAACTGTCTCTAGCAATCTCTGCTGCAATTGTAGCTTCTTGCTGTATTTCCTCGTTCAACATTTGCAGATAATTTAAAAAAACAGGACTTTCTATGGTATCCTTGGTTGCATTGAACGAATCTTCATAACTAAGAACATCTCCAAGTAGTTCCTCTTCTGTACGCCATTGCTTAAAGAGTTGCAAAAGAGCTAAATAGTAAAATTCCCTTTTGTCTGGAGATTCACAAATCAATTTTCGATGATTAATCAAATGGCCTTTGCTTTGTTTCACCAGACAGCCTTCACATCCACTTACAGCATATACACCTTTATTGATATCTTCTGTGATGTTCTTCTTATAAGTATAGGTTTGCAGAACTTCATAGAGACAAAGGTTCTCAAGATGTCTACTTCTATTTGGATAGTATGTATCCAACATGTTTGTCTTCAAAATATCTGTACTGTTTGGTTCTTTCTCCGCCAAATACAATACTTCTTGTACAGATTTCAAAACTCGGTTTCGTGTTCCAGCAAGACCTAGACTCACCCAAATGATTGTTCTAGATTTGGCATATAGACTTGCTGATGATAACCGATCAGAACATTCATAAGCTCCAATTTCTCGATGTGACAACATCTTCAGACTGTAAATGTATAATTTCTTACTTAGACTCTTTTCATGTGAAATTTCCTCCCACATTTCCTTTAGTTCTGTCTATTCTGATTTTGTGATGTAAGACGTCACATATCGAGCCACAGCAATAAAGTTGTCAGCAACATATTGAATATCCATGTTAGCGTTCCACATGGACAAAATGACTGGGTTGTAGTTATTTATGTATTTGGACTCTTCATTTCTTCTTAGGTTGTATGTATTTTTCGGTGATTTTCTTGTCACAGTATGTCGCAGAGAAGGCATAAAATTGTTCACTCTTCCTTTCGATGTTAATTGACGTCGAAATGCAAAGCGACATTTTGTGTAGAACTTGTCCTTGGATTTGTATTTTCGACAACAGTATTTTCCACAACGATGGGTTTGAAAGCGTAAAACTTGATGTCTTAAATTTTTTTCTTCTGTACTTTTCGGAACAGCACATGTAGAATAATGTTCAATGAAACTCATCACTTTCTCATCTGAATCTGTTCCAAATTTGGGTGCATCTTTAATCCATAGCAGCATATGTATGTGAGGAGCACCTCTTGCTTGATACTCCTTTCTCCAAAAGAAATCCAAAACCTCTCCAAGCGGAGGATTTTTTTTGTTTGTAATAAAAGACATCATAGCTTCAAACCTATGATTGAAGTACCTGCATACAATAACTGGATCCAAAGAGCACAGTTCTCCAGGTGTCTTGTATTCAATATTTTCAATGTTTTTATTTGCCTCTCGTAGAAATTGAAGTAAGTCTTCCCAAGCATACTCAGCACAGCTAAGAGTGAGGAACCATGCAGGAGTTCCTACGTTTCTTAGCATACATTTCAATTCCCCATGACGACGGTACCAATACTCGTTAGTACCACGCTGGCATGCCATGAGATTAATCAGCTGAGATTCCAAAACACTGTCATGCAGTTTCACTTTATCCGTAAAGTCCCTTGCCGAAACATTTTGTAGATGTACTCCACTTTTCAGTATATGGTTCACTGCATAAGAAAGTCCAGATAAGTCACTCTCAAACAGTAGATGGAACAAATATGGAATGCATTAACGAAACCTTGGATCTTCTGCATATAATCTTAAAGTCCGGTATTCAGATGCAGGAATTTGAACAGGCCGGTCATCATATCGTCCACCTTGCCCTGTTGGAAATAACTGTGGAAAACAACGAGCTTCCAAACTTTCTTCCCATACACTAATGGGACTTCCTTTTGCTTCTTTCATTTGAAACAAGTCAATAGCATTCCCCATTACTTCTTTGGAATGCAATGGATGAACACTATAATGTTCATAAATTTCTTCACTTCTAGAGACATCAACTTTTTCAATTTGCTCAGCTGAGAAATCACTGTCCTCTTCTACAGTTGTTTCCTCTTCTCCTACATATACATTTTTGTAGAAGTGAATATTATTTACCAAATACAACGTTGCCTTTTTGACTTTCCTAACATCCACTCATTCTTGCCAGATTTTTTTACTCTTTGTCGGAACACCATTAACTAGAATAACCAGAGGTTCCTCTTCTACTTTTTCTACACCAATTGTATCAATATTTTTCCTAAAATCTAGAGGCAAATAAACAACTCTTCCCTTTAATCCTCTCTGTAAATCTGAAGGAGGCCATTTCCCTGTCTTAGGCTCCATGCGAACAATAGCCTGAAAAGGATGCACACATTGAATCAGAATAGACTCATAGGTATTTAAATCCATCAATTCAGAAGGAATGTCTACCAACTCCAGATTAATATGAACAGCTCTAGCAGGCATTCTGTTTTCAATTAATTTATGATAACAATATTTACAAACACGTTGATTAGAACCCAAATCGAAACAATTTTCTACCAACAAATAAGTTGCAAAATCCTTCCACTCGTTATTATTTTCCATTTCACTTTTTACATATAAATCAACTAACCTAGTCTGATTCTTATAATGAGTTCTTCGACAACACACACAAGAAAAATTAGGCCTTTCACTTGAATTGACCTTAAACTTTGTCATTTCATGTTCAATTTTTTCTGCACTTGAAATCTCTACATTCTCTTCCACATTACCTTCTATTACTTTATCAGTTTCTATACTGTCCTCTTTTTCACCAAAGTAACAAAACTCAATTTCTACACAGATGTTCTTTACATCTAATTCAGTTCAATGCAAAAGAGCACTGTTTAACTGTTTAAGTTTAAGCGCTGGAGGTTTTGCATAATACAACCTTCTCACTAATTTCCTCATTTTATTATGATGCACTGCTAACATCCTAAATGGTGAAAGACACTCTGACATACTTTTCTTGAAAGACAAGCCAGTGAATGCCCATGCAAACCTGTTTTTTCTCTCACCATACAAGGATCTAACTCTTGCAAAATCTTCATTTTTTGTTTTAGACTTTTCTTAGTGTATGTCCGTAAGAAACTGAGAAACAAATCAATTGAATCCTGTCGCACACTACAAATACTACTACAATTCCAAGTATACACTGGAGCCTTAGGACATCTCCCTAAAACTTCATCAGCTAACACCTCTTCTGTATTTCTAGGCACAATTTTTTCTTTTTCAACCGGACAACCGTCCTTCACCTCATATGCTCGACCACTGGTGTCAACTGCATGCACCAAATCATTATCCTGAAAGTAACTTTCTTCATTAAAAAATGGCTCACAACTTGAACTATGCTTCCATTTTCCAGAAAAAACATCACAAAAATTAGTCCGATTAATTAATCTCTTCCATTTACATTTTGATTTGAACACATTGATTACCTTATTTAGTGTACGAATTCTATTGATTACTAAACCATACAATTTATTTTTTACTTTAAATGCCTGATCCACAATCTTCACTATGATTTTTTTTCTTATAAAAAGCAGTCTTCTTTTGATACATATTTACATTTTATAATAAATTTGAAACTATTCTGTTATAAAACATTCATCTACAAATGTCAATAAATTGATTTCTCCTTCTATTGCCATAGACAATATCATCTCCTTCTACAGGTCTAACATTTTTTGAGGGGCACAGTTTTTTCTTTCTATTTACAGATGGGTTATTTTTCTTTGAAAGAACATCTTTTTTTTTTGACATTTCATTAATTTTTTTTAAAAGTCCTTAGTTTGATTACCAGGAGCATTATTTTTTTTTCACTGAAGATTGTGTTTTGGATGAGTCTTGTATTTTATATTTTTATTAGACTATAAATCTTGTTTATATTTTTTTTGTCATCTTTCCTTCGTCGGCATATTCTTTTATCTTTCTATAGATGATTACAATCTGTGGTAAAGAAAAAATAACATATTATAGACCACTACAAACATACTACATACCAATTACAATAAGTAAACGATATAAACACTAGTTTACAACATAGGTTAGTTTATACCACAACAACTGTGTCACAGCAACAGTGCAGTACAGTTTCATTATTAATCTTACTCTCTGCCTGCACCATCTCACTCTGTGCCTGTGTCTTATGTCACTCTGTGCCTGTGTCTCATCTCACTCTGTGCTTGTGTCTCATTTGACTCTGTGCCTGTGTCTCATCTCAGTCTATGCCTGCACCATCTCTCTCTTTGTGTGTGTCATTTCTCTCTTTGCGTGTCTCATCTCACTCTATGCCTGTGCCTCATCTCACTCTGTGTCTGTGTCTCATCTCACTCTGAGCCTGTGTCTCACCAAACTCTGTGTCTGTGTATCATCTCACTCTGTGCCTGCCCTTTCTCTCTCTCTTTGTGTGTGTCATTTGTCTGTTTGCGTCTGTCTCATCTCATTCTGGGAAATGTTTTATGGTAAAAAGCATGGCTTTAACATTTTTGACAAGGATCACACTGAGTGTCTGTATGAAATAAGGAATTATATTTTCCCATTTGTCAATAATGTCACCTGTGTCTGCTCACAGTTTGCATTTCTAAGGTTAAAGGGTACTTTGTGCCTGTGTCTGACCTCATTCTATGCCTCTGTGTCATCTCACTCTGTGCCTGCCGCATCTCTCTCTCTTTGTGTGTGTCATTTATCTGTTTCCGTATGTCTCATCTCACTCTGATAAATGTTTTATGGTAAAATGTCTGGCTTTAACATTTTTGACAAGGATCACACTGAGTCTCTGTATGAAATAAGGAATTATATATTCATATTTTTCAATAATGTCACCTGTGTCTGCTAACAGTTTGCATCTCTGAGCTTAAGGGGTACTCTGTGCCTGTATCTCACCTCACTCTGTGCCTGTGTGTCATCTCACTCTGTGCCAGCCCCATCTCTCTCTCTTACTGTGTCTCATTTGTCTGTTTGCGTGTGTCTCATCTCACTCTGGTAAATGTTTCATGGTAAAAAATATAGCTTTAACATTTTTGACAAGGATCACACTGAGTGTCTGTATGAAATAAGGAATTATATTGTCAAATTTTTCAATAATGTCACCTGAGTCTCCTCACAGTTTGCATCTCTTAGCATGGTAGATTATATGTAACATCCTGGTCATGTGCCTAAGATCACACTGTGATCTTGATTGCACAGCTTAGAGCCTATTTGTGAAGTAAGAGGCCTAACAGACATATTGCCTAAGATTCCCTAATATTATATATCCTAAAGCCTAACTGACTTCAAGAATACATGTATTGCCATACCTTTGAACACATTAACTAAGCAAATTATTCACCCAGATCCATTTAAAATCAAGCTTGACTCACAGTGTGATCTTAGGCACATGACCAGGATGTTACATGTAATCTACCATGTCTGTCTCTGCATGCAATATGAGTGTCTCTTCTCATACTATTTCACTGTCTCTACTGGCAAAAAACAGACCACATATATATAAGCAAGACATAACATTCCTTTTTCATTTTCACGGCACACCCTGGATCTTGATTGCACAGCTTAGAGCCTATTTGTGAAGTAAGAGGCCTAACAGACATATTGCCTAAGATTCCCTACTAGTACATATCCTAAAGCCTAACTGACTTCAAGAATACATGTATTGCCATAACTTTCAAGACATCAACTAAGCAGATTATTCACCCAGATCCATTTAAAATCCAGCTTGACTCACAGTGTGATCTTAGGCACATGACCAGGATGTTACATGTAATCTACCATGTCTGTCTCTGCATACAATATGTGTGTCTCTGCTCATACTATTTCACTGTCTCTACTGGCAAAAAAACAGACCACATATATATAAGCAAGACATAACATTCCTTTTTCATGTCCACGGCACACCCTGGATCTTGATTGCACAGCTTAGAGCCTATTTGTGAAGTAAGAGGCCTAACAGACATACTGCCTAAGATTCCCTACTAATGCATATCCTAAAGCCTAACTGACTTCAAGAATACATGTATTGCCATACTTTTAAACACATCAACTAGCAAATTATTCACCCAGATCCATTTAAAATCAAACTTGACTCACAGTGTGATCTCAGGCACATGACCAGGATGTTACATGTAATCTACCATGTCTGTCTCTGCATGCAATACGAGTGTCTCTGCTCATACTATCTCACTTTCTCTACTGGCAAAAAACAGACCACATATATATAAGCAAGACATAACATTCCTTTTTCATTACCACAGCACACCCTGGATCTTGATTGCACAGCTTAGAGCCTATTTGTGAAGTAAGAGGCCTAACAGACATGCTGCCTAAGATTCCCTACTAGTACATATCCTAAAGCCTAACTGACTTCAAAAATACATGTATTGCCATACTTTTAAATACATCAACTAAGCAAATTATTCACCCAGATCCATTTAAAATCAATCTTGACTCACAGTGTGATCTTAGGCACATGAGACACATGTCATGACACACAGACAAAGAGAGAAATGACACAAAGAAAAAGAAAGATGGTGCATGTGCAAAGTGACATGAGACACAAGCACAGAGTACCCTTTAAGCTAAGAGATGCAAACTGTCAGCAGGCACAGGTGACATTATTGAAAAATGTGAAAATGGGAGGAGCTACGCGGGCATCCAAGATGGTCGCGTGAGCAGAGAGCTCCCGAGACCCGCGCCGCCCTTCTTTATCTATCCTTCACCTATCCTGGTCATTCTGACGGGCTTTTGCAGCGATATCTTCACTGATACTAACGATCCTTTTTTGGTCGAAAACGGACCCTGGGGACCATTTTTCTGACATCTGCAACTTTTTGGCCTGCCCACGGGCGCGACCGGGGACTCGACTATCTACTGTGGCCGACCCGTAATTGAACAACAACGGCTGCCTGGCATCTGGCCCACCGGAGGTGTACTGCTTTCACTTTCGGTTTCCAGCCTCATTGTTCTTGTCTCCTCCTACTCTGCCTTCGCCTGCTGCCCTCACAGCCCACACTTTCCTCCGTAGGACTGGCACGGAGGCCGCGATACTCTTACTTCACTGGCACGTCGGAGTTTTGGGATTTTTCCTCCTTCTCGCCGTTTCTCCTGGCTACTTGGCCAACATTGACCGCGATATGGCAACGAAAGCGGAGGCCGAGAAACGCCGGAAGGCTGCGACCCGGGGGGGATCGATCCAGTCCAATATGATCGAACGCTACACCCAGCCGAGAGGCTCCCCCGGGGTCACGAGTGTGGGTGCTGAAGGACTTCAAACGGACATGCCGTCCTCTTCGGAAGTATCGCTCCAGGATCTTTTGGCTGCCATCACTGGACTTAAGGCCGATATGAGTCAGCAATTCGAAGCCGTAGTGTCCAAAATAGACACGGTGGCGGTGGATGTAACTCCTATTCGGGCCGACTTAGCCAAAACAAATGAGCGGGTGAAGGCTCTGGATCTTAAAACGTCGAGTCTGGTGACGGACATGGCTGAGGCGCAGTCTGAGATTGGTAATCTGCGTGCCTCGCACGATTTGCTGCTCAAGCGGATGGAGGACTATGACAACAGGGCCAGGCGGAACAACATACGCCTGGTCGGAGTGCCGGAATGTGATGGTGCTGTATCGACCGACCTTTTGGTCGAGGAACTTATTGTCGCTCAGCTTGCTCCGGCAGGACTCAGTAAGTTCTTTGCCGTAGAGCGCGCCTATCGTTTTCCAGGAGGACAAGTGAAGCCAGGAAACCCACCGAGGCCTATCATTGCGAGACTTTTTCACTACCGGGACAGAGACGCTATCCTCCAGGCCGCCCGTAAGCACGGCCCTTTGAAATACGACAATAACTCTGTCTCCATCTATCCTGATTTCACTCCCCAAGTGCAGCGACAAAGATCAGGTTTCCTTGGAGTGAAGCGTCGTTTGAGAGATCGGGGCTTGAGATACGCCATGCTGTTTCCGGCCCGACTACGGATCGAATTTCGAGAACGTGCCTACTTTTTTGATCAGCCTGAACGTGCTGCCGACTGGTTGGACTCGTTGCCGGCAGATGACTCTGGAAGTGGAGGCCCTGGTGGTGCTGAAGGTGGTGCAACGGCCCAGGAGTAATATGGGGCCCCAGAGGTTCTGATTGAGACTATGCATTGTACTTTGTAAATTAACTTCGCGCTTTATGGTACTGCCCGTGGCGGTGCGGGAACGGGTGATTTCTCCCTTCCTCCTCGGGGGGTTCTTTGTGTAGATAACATGGGGCGACAGGCACACTGCAGTTGGGGGTGGCTTTTTAGTCAGCAGGGGTGCAGGGAGGGGGGTGTTGTAACGGGGTTCGGTTTTGGGGTTGGTTTCTGGGGACTGGGTTGTGTTTCGTTTAGTTTGTTCTGTTTTGGTTTTCATGGTATTTCACATTGTGCAATGACTTTGATCCGTGGGTTCTGCTGGGGGGTGGGGGTGGAATGTCTTTGTCGCAATGGGGGGGGGGTGAAATGCGGGTTCTTTCTTGGAACGTAAACGGATTGGGTGATAGGATCAAGCGGGGCATTGTACTGCAATTCTTGAGGCGCCACACCCCAGATGTTGTATTCCTTCAGGAGACCCACTTGATTGGAAATGCTTGCAAGGCCTTGGACCGCCGGGGTTATCGCCTGGTTGCACATGCTGGTTTCACTTCAGGTTCCCGGGGTGTGGGTATCATGATAAAGTCTTCCCTTGCTCTTGCTATTGATGAGGTTATCCTTGATGATCGTGGGCGGTATGCTGCTGTTTCTGGGAGGTGGGAGGGTAAACAGATCGTGTTTGTTGTTGTCTATATCCCCCCGGGACTGCAGGCTACCACTTATGCCCATCTTGGCAGGACTCTCCTTGGGCTTCCGGACGGACTGTTGATCCTGGGCGGAGACTTCAATTCTGTAATGTCCGGTGAATGTGACCGACTTCCCCCTAGGGTGTTGTTGCGGTCCCAGATGTGGCTCAGTGAGATGGCTGATACTTTTGGCTTGGTAGATGTCTGGCGCTCACTACACCCCACACTCCAGCAATACACTTTTCACTCTGGTGCACATGGTAGTCTCTCCCGTATCGATTATTTTTTTATGTTGGCCTCCACACTGTCCACTGTTCGGGAGGTGCGACATCTTCCCCGGGGTATCTCGGACCACTCCCCCTTGCTGATTACGATTTCTGTGGGCGGTCTACTTGGCAACAGGATCCCCCCGATTCCTTCCTGGCATTTCCGAAACCCCCGGCTCCGCTCAGATTTGATAAAGGCAATAGATTGCTACTTCGCTGAGAATGAGGGCTCGGTTACTTCCCCCACTGTTCTTTGGGAGGCCTTCAAGACGGTTATTAGGGGTTCCGCCCTATCATTTATTGCCGCAGAGCGTAGGGTGAAGAGGGAGGCTGTTGTGGCTCTTGAAACCGAAATTACTGCGCTTGAAAGTGAGCTGGGTGGGAATGACACGCCTGCACTGCTGCACACTCTGGAATTGAAGCAAGCAGACTATAAAGCCTGTGTCACGGACGCTGCTAAACTGTTGCGAGCGAATCAACTAGGCCGACTGTATGATGTGGGTGACAAGGCTAGCAAGCTCCTTGCGTGGCTGGATAAGACTGAACGTGCGAGTCGAGTTGTACCGGCCATTGTTCGTGATTCTGGTGAGAGTGTCTCTGATCCAGGTGAAATTGTTGATTGCTTTGTGGACCACTTCCGGACGGTTTACACGCCTGTTAGTGATCGAGATGAGGCTGATTCCAGGCTACTGTTGCGTGACATTGCCCTACCCACTGTGTCGGATGAGGACTGTCTTGCCCTTGAGGCCCCTTTTACGGTTGATGAGATTGCCCTCGCTATCCGATCCTTGCGCTCGGGAAAGGCGATGGGCCCCAATGGACTCCCCATTGAACTTTACAAACTTTGTCCCGACAAGATGGCCGCCCACCTGCGTCACATGTTTCTCGAGGCGGTTGAGGCTGGATGCCTCCCCCTTGAGCAGCGCCTCGCTACCATAGTCGTCATTTATAAGGACGGCAAACCTCGTGACCGCTGCGCCTCGTACCGCCCTATTTCCCTCCTTAACGCGGAACCCAAAATCCTTGCCAAGGTACTGGCCAATCGGTTGCTTAAGGTGATTTGCGACCTGATTCACCCGGATCAATCCGGTTTCATCCCCCATAGGAACACGGCCCTCAACCTGCGTAGACTTCACAGCGTTCTCGCGAGAGCTCCAATTCTTGCCGAGCCGGCAGTGGTCGCCTCCCTGGACGCCACAATGGCTTTTGACACTATCGAATGGCCCTACCTATGGGCGGCCCTCGCTAAATTTGGCTTTGGCCCTAAATTCATCGCATGGGTCAAGCTCCTCTACGAACGGCCACTTGCTCAGGTCGCGGTGAATGGTAGATGCTCGGACCCCTTTCCCTTAGGCCGTGGCACACGTCAGGGCTGTCCGCTCTCCCCGCTTCTATTTGCATTGGCGCTCGAACCCCTTGCCGCATGGCTTCGGTGGGAACCCTCTATTAAAGGGATCCGATGGTCCCCAGACCTTGAGGATCGTGTCTCCTTGTACGCGGATGATATCCTCCTTTATCTCACTTCCCCTCAGAAGTCGCTTAACGTTCTTTTCGACGTTCTCACGTCCTTCGGTAAGAACTCGGGACTCATCATTAACTGGACCAAGTCCTGTGTTTACGTTATAGCTGGTACTCTACCGCCTCTACCCCGCAGGTTTCCCATTCTGGTAGCGGCCGACGGCTTTAAGTATTTGGGGATCTATGTGTCAATGACCTCATCGGTCCGCTATGAGCGAAATTTGTATGCTCGCTCCGTAGACTTAAGCAAGACGTACGACGCTGGCGCGATTTGCCTCTATCTCCATTGGGCCGGGCGGCTCTCTTTAAAATGATGTCGCTCCCCCGATTTCTTTACGCCCTACAACATTTTTTCGACCCTGTTCCAGCTCGCTACTTCCGTGAAGTCGAGAGTTTACAGCGACAACTGATTTGGGATGGCCGTGCCCGCATTGCCCTGTCCAAGCTCACGCTCTCCTGGTATGATGGGGGTATTGCGTTGCCGGATATTAGACGGTACTACTGGGCCTCGCACCTGAGCGCTATCAACCATGCGACCTATGCTCCGGAGCCCGCTCCCGCCTTTGCCTTGGATAAGCTATCGTTGCCCGGTGGCACTTTTAATAGGGCTCTGTATTCAAAGGCACCCTTTCGACTCCTTACGGGCCCGACGAAATGTGCAGTGCGGGCATGGAGGGACGCTACCGTGGCCACGGGCTGGGGTGGTAGGCTGACACGTAAGACGCCACTGTATGATTCGGAACGGTTGGGCAACCTGTGGAAGACAAAAGGGTTTGAGAAATGGGACATGATTGGGATCAGCACGGTGGAGGACCTATGGGCACGGGGCGCGGTTAAGTCCTTTGAGTCGTTGAAACTGGAATACCGGCTTGAGGATAGAGAGCATTTCCGATACATGCAAGTGAGGCACGCCTTGTCTTCCGTCTTTCCACTTGGCACCGACATTCCGCAGTCCTCTCCCTTGGAGGATCGAGTTCTAGACGGCCACGTTCCGGATAGTACCATCTCCTTAATCTATAAAAAGCTTATTAATAACAGAGCTGACCAACTCGAGAAGCTCCGGGCTGCCTGGACGGCTGACGGACTTGAATTAGACGACGAGGACTGGCAGTCAGCTGTGTCCTCCCCTAAGGAGGTGGCTATTCCGGCACGGCTTCGCTTTGTCCAGTTGAAGGTCCTCCACCGTGTGTATCTGACTGGAGTGCGTCTGGTGCGAATGGGTTTGGTTTCGGATGGACGATGCAGGCGTGGGTGTGGGATGGATGGTACCTTTCTTCATGTTCTGTGGGAATGCCCGATGATTGCAGAGTATTGGTCCAGGGTGCATGATGTTATGAGTCGTGTCACTGGGATCCCACTGCTTCCCGAAGCACGACGTTGTCTGTTGAATGTGTGGGAACCGTCTGATTGTAATGCTGCCCAGACACTTTGGGTTACCCTGGGCAATATGGTCGCAAAGAGGGACATCGCGCAGCTCTGGGGCTCCCCTAGATTACCATTGCTCAGCGCCTGGAAAGAGAACATGGACTGGTCCATGTTCCGAGAGAAGACTGTGTATGAGGCTCGGGGGCGTCCAGGGAAGTGGTCGAGGGTTTGGGCTCCGTGGAATACTTATCGCGGAGATATCTACTCCCCTCCGCTTGACTATGAGGTCCCTCTCCCCTCCTCTCCATGATTTACGTTCCTTCCCCAATTTCACTACATGCTTTGTTTTCCCGCTCGTGCTCACCCCCCCCTTGCCGGAGTCCTTTTTACCGCGTCACTTTTCCCCCCCCGCCCTCAGCGACCCTTGCCACTATGATACCATGTGTTTGTGTGTTGTTGTTCTTCTCGACAAAAACATAAAATTAAACCTTTCTTATCCTACTTGTATGATACTGTGCTCTAACCGATAATGTGGACTTGAAGGATTGCTTCGGCAACGTGCTGTCTCATAATCTAACTTTCACTCAGCCTGTTTATGTCATAGCGGCCGGCCCTGCGGGGTTGTAGGCAGACGCTGTGTATTGTGCATTCGTAAATAAAGGTTTTAAAAAAAAAAAAAAAAAAAAAAAAAATGTGAAAATATAGTTCCTTATTTCACGCAGACACTCAGTGTAATCCTTGACCAAAATTTAAAAGCCAGAAAATTTACCAGAAAACATATTCCATAGTAAATCGTTTTTGACACAGAGCACAGCCCATTTAAATGACCACTACAAAACAAGTCAGAAACCTAACTCATTTCCAAAATACATTTCAAATATGCACCATTCATTTTTTTTAACAGCATTACAAAAAAACATGACACACAATGCAAGAATAAAGAAGCACAATATGCTTCTTAATCTTCCCCATAGTGCATACAGCAGTCTATCTTCATTAAATGAATCATATATGAGATAACACACAGGCACAGAGTAGGGTAAGACACAAATACAGAGTACCCTTTAAGCTAAGAGAAGCAAACTGTCAGCAGGCACAGGTGACATTATTGAAAAATGTGAGAATGTCATTCTTTATTTCACACAGACACTCAGTGTGATCCTTGACCAAATTTTAAAACCCAGACATTTAACCAGAAAACATTTTCCATAGTAAATCGTTTTTGACACAGAGCACAGCCCATTTAAATGACCACTACAAAACAAGGCAGAAACTTAACTCATTTCCAAAATACATTTCCAATATGCACCATTACATTTTTAAACAGCATTACAGAAAAACATGACACACAATGCAAGAATAAAGAAGCACAATATGCTTCTTAATCTTTCCCATAGTGCATACAGCAGTCTATCTTTATTAAAAGAATCATTACTCACCTTTAAAAATGCTTTGGAAGATTTAGAACAGTGTCAGTCACACACACCAGATTTTCTTAAGCAGAATCTCTGAAATGCACCTCAAACACCGCAACCAGAAATGGCCCTGATTCCCTGTAATTCTTCAGACATATTCCTGGGCTTAACCAATTAACATTCTTCCCACACTATTTCAAAACCAAACTAACATCTTAATTGGTTCTACATTTCAACACTTTGAAACTCACATAATATTCACCCATCCCCCCAGTGCTCATTCACCCTGTTACCATGGTAACTCCCACCTAACTCAGCACAGAGTTGAAACATTCATCATACTATGTTGCAAAAGAATCCAGCAAGGGTGTTTGACCTCTCAATGTAGTAGCTAATCATGTGCAATGTTTCTTTCAATGACTTTTTCTCAACCATTACAATTACTTCTTTCAAAAAAAAGATGCATACACCCTTATTTTCAGTGGAGAATGTTAAGAAACCACCAATCATTTCTTGTTTTTCAAGTGCACTGAATCTCAACCACTTTTTTTCATAACTCCTACATTCAAACTGCCATTTCATTTCCAAAACTCATCTGAATACTTGCACATCTACCTTCAAGATGCCAAAAGTCTGGTTTGTGGGTCATAGTTTTGTTCACTGGAGTGAAAATATGCAAGTAACAGAGGTATTTGCAACCTTGATTTACCAAATGTGGACATTGTGTGGATTGGACAGAGAGGATTAAGAAGTCACCAATCGATACCATTGGTAAAATCCTTTATGCATCTACCACACCCTGACCTCATAATTTTGCACTGTGGTGGCAATGACCTGGGCACTTTGACTGGGGTAGGTCTGGAAATGCTTTTAAAGGACATCTTTGGGCAATTGATGTCACTTTTTCCAAAAACTGCCTTGATATTTTCTAATATATGCCAAAGGCAAAAATGGAACTGGTCCTACCAATTTTGTCCACAGATTGAGAAAGCAAGGAAACATGTGAATAAATCTGTTTCTGCTTTCCTCAGAGACTATGGTATGGGTTCCATATACCACAACAACTTGTTACAACATGCAAGACATCTATAGGAAAGATGGTGTACATTTTACAGATGAGGGGAATAGAGTCTTCCTCTTGAATTGGAGACTCTCCATTGGTACCTACTTGTAGGTACAAAAAACACCCACATAACACAGCAGCTCTTTTCAGAGCTACCCTACCTCTAAGCACTAAAAAAAATAATAATGTTTTTTAGCCCTTCAGGGTCCTTCTAGGCCCCCCTCAGAAAACCTAGGGGGTCAGGGGGTATCTACCCTGCCCCCTTTTAATCATTTCCCCCTTTTTTTTCACCTCTTGTGTCTCGATTTTACCGAGACACAAAATGCCGAACTCTCCGGACTGTTTAGAATGTTGTCAGACACACGAGAGCCAATCAGCTTTCCGCTCGTGCACTTCCATGGCGTACCGGCACACGCTCGAAGGGCGCAAAATGATATATATGTGTTTTTGAAGTTGCTTTTCATAAAAACCACTGGAGCAATTTTAAACAAATATGGAAAAGGCCCTACTACTTACCAGTCCCTACCATTTTGCCAAGTTTGGTGTAATTCCATTCAGCCATTCGGGCTCTAGCTGTGTCTAAATGTCCTATCGAAAATTGCATGGGGAAAACACATTTGAAAGTATTGAAATTTAGAACCAATCAAAATGTTACTTTTGTTTTTAATTTGTGTGTGATGAAGTATGATTGGTTATGTATATATCTTAAATGAGAGGAAAACACAGCCATTTTGTGATACTCCTGTCTGAGGTACATTTGAGACGAATTTTTGGTGCTCAATTTCTGGTGTTTGAATAACACAGTACTAACTCTTCTCCTACTTTCAAAAAGGTGAGTTGTTAATTTGTAAGGGAAACTATGTTGTACACTTTAAGATAATTTGAAAAATGTTTTCTGTTAAGTATTTACAGTCATTCTGTTATAATTATGCATTAAGATAGGCTTCATCACATGCAGTGCTTTATATTTCTAGTTCCTGCCTGATACTATACACTGCCCAATTAATTTTAAAGAACTAAATACTTGATTATGCTAGTTTTATATTATGTATTACTAAAAATGATAAATAAAAGTGATTACTTTTTTCTGCAATTTACATCAAGAAATTTGAAATTAAAATGGATCAGAATGAGGAGATCAAGGAAATTTCTTTTGAATTTTCAACTACATTTATTAAAAATCAAAATGTCACGGATATTGACAGCACCAATAATTAAATTTTATCACAAGGAGGAGATGACATAAATGATTTTTTTGATGAATCTCTTGACGAAGAATTTATCGAATGTTTGGATACAATTGAATTCCAACAATCATCATTGCAGACATTTCATGAGGAGATTCCTGATGATTTGATTGAAAAGGAAATTCCAGATGAGGACATGCTGCAAGTCCTAATAAATGTTGAAAATTCTGAATAAATTAATATTTACAAGTTAAAAATTAGTTGACATATTATTCATTTTTATTTCTAATTTATGAGGTAGTAGCGAAGTGATTGTAGTATAATGTGATACTTATAGTATAGAGTGCAACATTTTTATGTTACATAGTAATATTACTCATATTTACTTCCCTTCAACCACTATATTTTCTCCAATGTGTATTTGACATCTCTTCTTCATCTCCTGCCTCCTTTCACTCACTGTCTGTCTCTGATGCACTCTATCGCCACCGTTTTGTGTAGTTACAGAAGAGAGTGAAATATAATAGTTCAGAACGTGAAAAGGGGGCAAGGTAGAGTGCCCCTCACCCCCTAGACCTTCTCAGGGGGTCCAAAAAGGATCTGTTTCTGCTTTCCTGAGAGACTATGGTATGAGTTCCATATACCACAATAACTTGCATTACAACATGCAAGATATCTACAGAGGAGACGGTGTGCATTTCTCAGATGAGGGGAACAGAGTCTTTCTCTTGAATTTTAGACTCTGCATCGGTACCTACTTGTAGGTACTTAAATCACCCACATAACACAACAGCTCTTTTTAGAGCTACCCTATCTCTAAGCAATTCAAATTGTTATTTTACACTATTTTCTTTCACAGTTTTTCCTTGTGGTACGCTCTGGGTACGCGTACCGAGAAGCGTACATTGGAACGCACCCAGCGCTTACCCCGCGAAATTAAAAAAAAAAAATAGTTATTTTGCCCTTCAGGGTCCTTTTAGGCCCCCCTCAGAAAACCTAGGGGGTCAGGGAGAGTCTACCCTGCCCCCTTATAATCATTTCCCCCTTTTTATTTTCACCTCTTGTGTCTCCATTCTACCGAGACACAAGATCGCAGACTCTCCGGACTGTTTAGAATGTTGACAGACACCCGAGAGCCAATCAGCTTTCCGCTTGCGCACGCCCGTGTCGCACCGGGTGCGCTCCCCGGTACGCGTACCTGTAAGCGCTGGAAGCGCGCATATAGATATATATGTGTTTTTTAACCTAATTTTCGTAAAAACCACTGGAGCAATTTTCACCAAATATAGAAAAGGCACTCCTGCTTACCAGTCCCTACAATTTTGCAAAGTTTGGTGTAATTCCGTTCAGCGGTTCAGGTTATAGCCTTGTCAATTCTTCCTATGGAAATTAACATGGGGAAAACATGTTTTGGGAGCCCCCTTTTTTCTCGGCCCCCACTTAACGAATCCCCTTTCAGGGAAGGAGTGGAGCGGAGCTGGCCTACATTTTGGAAAATTACATGCAAATTCCTCAACAGGCGCTAAAGTTATTCCCAATAGAATGTTGCAGATTTTCTATGGTAGCTAGGTCCTAACTATAACTACCTACTGGAGACCACCTGTAGGTAATATATTACTTTACTGGCGGTCACCAGTAAGGAGTTATAGTTAGGACTTATTATCCATAGGAAATCCGCAATATTCAATTTGGAATAACTTTGGTGCCGGTTGATGAATCTTCGCGAAATTTTCAAAACTGGTGGCCAGCTCCGGTCCGCTATCTATTGTGAAAGTCTCAGGGGTGATTTGTCAAACGGGGGCTGAGAAAAAAGGGGGGTCCCAAAACGTGTTTTCCCCCTGCAATTTCCCATAGGAACCGTTAATCGCGGCTACAGCCAGAACTGCTGAACAAATGACACCAAATTTGGTAAATAGGTAGCCCTTGGTTCAGACTCGTGCCTTGTGGTTAAATTGTGTAAATCTGTTCAGTAGTCCTTGAAAAAATGAAAAGTAAAATCATAGATATATCTATGGCCGCGGTGGACCCGCGCATCCTGAGCACACCCTTATGATCACGAGCTGCATTCTTATTGTTTGTCAACTGTCTGTCAACACTCCAAATCAGGAAATGTTGGCAGCCATTTTGTGCCTCAGTAGAAGTGAGGGTCAAGAAATCAGTGGAACAAGTGTTTAAAACGTATAAAGGGGGCAGGTTAGAAATATCTTGACCCTCTAGACCTGCTTAGGGGGTGTCACAAGGACCCCGAGGGCCCTAAAATGTTTTTGAAAAAACTGAGAAATGTGCGCAGGGTGCATGGATTCACCGTATAAAAAAAGAAAAAATGAAGCACGGGCTCCTGTGCTTGTTTAAAAATTAGCTATGGGGGGGGGCAAATCCCGGGGTCTAAAATATAACATTTTATGGGAGTCCAGAGGGGCCCTGTAGCCCGGGGACCGCCATCCCTCGGTGCTACAAAATAAATGGTTGGGGGGGCTCAAAGGGACTCCCCCAATAAAATACTTGGGTAGGGGGGGCTTAAAGGCCCTCTCCAGCCCCGGGGACTGCTACTCTTTGGGGCTTTCAAAAAAATGGGTGGGGGGCTCAAAGGTCTCTCTAAGCCCCGGGGTTTACCACCCTCTGGGGATTTTTAAATTGTGGGAGGGGGGTCGCGTGGCCCCCATTCTGGAGCAGTCAAGGGCCCTGGGGAACACCACTCCCCAGGGCTGGCTCCTGCTGTGTCTTGGGGTGCCTACCCCGGGGACACTGCTGTTTGCTACGGCATGTTGGGAGTCGAGTTTCCCGCTCTGTCTTAGAAAACGTGAGGGTATATTAGCAAGGGTCATTTCACCGCATTTTTTTTAAAAAAGCCAAAAATGCAGAGAAAATTATATCGCACTGTTTACTGGGCGACGCTAAGATGCATTAATGCATGTTAGCAGTTGGTTTACTAACGGCTCGCCTCGAATCTCCAATGAGTTGCAATGTAGGCGTTTCCAGAGGCAAGGTAGGTGTTCCTATGATAATAGAACATGGAAGAGGGAGGTACGACAATAGCATTGTATTTACAAGGTGGCCCTGGACTAGAGGAGCAATAGCAAAACTCTCGCTAATTGCGGTTTATGTCTGATCCTAACATCTGCTCTGAAGTAGACTTAGGCATGTTTAATATGTGAGGTGGATTGATATGTTAAGTCCACAGACTTATATTAACAAGTTTTTCACATGTGAACATGAATTATCGACGTATTTCTCATGATATTGGGGCATATTTACAAGGGCTGAGTTAAAATTATCGTTGCTTTAGCGTCAGGAAAGTGCAGCTAAAGTGGCGATAATGTGCTTCATGATAGGCTCTTGAGAATTCCTGTGAATTCCAATAGAAGCCCAGGATTACAGCAGAACATTTTAATGCTGTCCTTGTAAATATGCCCATTAAAGACTCCTAATTTTACAGTAAAAAAAATTAACACCTACTACTAATTTTCATTCTTCCCCGGGATCTCATCCCATGGGCGTATATACAACGTTGGGGACCGTGAGTGGAGCCCCAATGTCTCTATGGTCCCAGCCAGCTACATGTGTCCTTCTGAAGCCGCACGGCGACCTGCTAATACGCAGCTCCCCGTGGGGAAAAGCAATCTGCTTTGCATTTTGAAAGAGAGAGCAGGTTTCCCTGTTCTCTCTTTCAAAATCCAAACCAAGTTTGCTATGGCAGGGTGGGAGCTTCGGCTCACACCCTGCCATAGCAAACAGCAGTGTAGAAAAAATCTCCCGGTAAGGCAACAAAAGATTATCAAGCCCATTTTTGCAGTTTTAGCAACAGTTTTCTGCCGCTAAAGCGGTGATCATTTTAATGCCGTCCTTGTAAATATGGTCCTAAGTTTTGGAATGTGGAAAATCCTGTCTCCCATTTAAATTGCCACAAAGTCTTCAAAGAAGTGCACACTGTGAAATGTGAAGCAGCAGTGTCTGATTAAGATCAATAAAGAATTGCCCATTGTTGAGTACAGAGTAGGCAAAAAGGACATGGGGTTTTGTAACGTCAGTGTATATTGCTCGCGCCCTCTCTTGAGGTTAATTCGAAGAGTTGTGTACTTCTTTTGTTCCTAATGTACACAGTGTTCTGTCGTCTCCGTTTGCTTTCTCCTCTGTCATGTAGAGGACTTTGGGTAAATATGACGGTTTCTGTACAGCCAGCACCTTTGAACCATACCCCCAAACTGCAAACTGCTTACTGCCTGTTACCATAGTAACAGTTTATGGAACACTCTAATGAGCACACAGGTCACAAGTTCAGCATACAATGTTGCTAATCCAAACAGCAAGTGTGCTTGACTTTTCAACATTTTTCATAGGAACCGTTAGTCGCAGCTACAGCCTCTTATTGAAAAGGTAGAAGTGCTGGTAAAGAGTTAGTCCGGGATGCTAGAAACCCAGTGGCAGTGGGTTCGAGGCTGCTGCGGTCACGTGTGGGCTCGCTCCTTTATTTTAATTGCTGCATTATTTTAAAAGTGTTTTTGTTCCTACCTTGTTGCTGCCTGCCCTCCTTGCGCTTCTCCCGCTCCCCTAGCCCCGGTCCGGCACGGCTGAGTGCCGATTGTCCCGGAGGACTGACGGGGTAGCGGGCGCCATCTTAGGAGGGGCAGTGGCGATTCCAAGGCTAGCGCACCAGTCATTGCGCTCCCAGCCCTAGATAAGAGACGCCCCATGCGAATGCGCAGCGGATGCTAGAAACCCAGTGGCAGTGGGTTCGAGGCTGCTGTGGTCGCGTGTGGGCTCGCTCCTTTATTTTAATTGCTGCATTATTTTAAAACTGTTTTTGTTCCTACCTTGTTGCTGCCTGCCCTCCTTGCTCTTCTCCCGCTCCCCTAGCCCTGGTCTGGCACGGCTGAGTGCCGATTGTCCCGGAGGGCTGACGGGGTAGGGGGCGCCATCTTAGGAGGGGCAGTGGCGATTTCAAGGCTAGTGCACCAGTCATTGCGCTCCCAGCCCTAGATAAGAGACACCCCATGCGAACGCGCAGCGGACGCGCGCAGTGGACGAGCGCAGCGGATGAGCGCAGCGGATGAGCGCAGCGGACGAGCGCAGTGGGGGCGCCAACGGCAAGCCCGTCTGCACACGTCCATGGCCGGCCGGGGCAAGGGGCACCCCATCATGCCCAATTTTAAACCTACCCCTCTGAGGAACTTTACCTATATCAAGGCCCTTGGACTCTTAGCCCTAAAACCACTGCCATAATTGCTAAACCTGGCCTTACTCGGCCTCACTCCACCCCCCCTTACTTACCTGCCCTGCCTCCTTCACCACTCCCACTCTTTCCCCTTCCTGAACTCCCCCGGTCATCCAGACCAGCGTCTACTGTTTCGGCCTTCCTTTTAAACACAAGATCGGCAGTCAAGCACTACCTCGAACTCTTTGTGTTCCTTGACTCCCACAAACCTGATCTTTTATTTTTGACAGAAACTTGGTTCTGTTCAGATTCTCTCCCCAATATCCTTGCAGCCCTACCATCCTCCTACTATGTCCTGCAGGCCGATCGACCAGCAGGCAAGGCAGGCGGAGGCGTCGCTCTGATTGTCCGTTCAGAGCTTCATTTCCAAATACTTTCTTCCCCGACCATCACGGCAGTCGACTGTTTAGTAATGCGATCTGCCTCCTTCCAAATTCCTATCACCTGTGTCCTTGCTTACCGCCCCCCCCACTCCACTCCCCACTTCACTGCTGAGTTTCAGGAACTCCTTGCCACACTAACGGTTAACAACTCCTCTGTCCTAGTACTTGGTGATTTTAACTTCTGGCCATTTGATCCCGCGGAAACACGGTATCTAAAGACTTCACTGATCTTCTCTACAGCTTAAATTTCATTTCACATGTGTTCACCCCCACCCATATCAAGGGGCATACCCTGGACCAAATCTGGTCATTAAACATTCCGGTCACACCCTTAATCATCACGCCCTGTCTCTGGTCCGACCACTTTCTGATTTCGTTCTTTCTAGACCTCAGCCTGATTAAACGCCCATCCTTTCCCAAGAACACCTGGGCTCGCAATTGGAATAAGGTCGACATCCCCTCCCTTTGCTCCTCCCTTCAAGACTCTTATCCTGCCCTAGAGGAGCTAACCCCTTCATCCCAGCTAGCTGCCATCAACGTTTGGCTCTCTAGGGCATGCAACCAAGTGGCCCCCTTGAAACGTGTCACAGTTAAACGCGCTCATAATGCCAACAAATAGTTTACTGATGACCTTAAGGGAAAGAAATTAGCCGTGCGTCAGGCCGAGCCCGCCTGGAGACTCGCCTTTTGCCCAACACTGAAAACTCACTACTCCCTCATGCTTACCATATATAAAATGGCAATTCTCCTGGCCAAGACCAACTATTTTTCGGGCAAAATACTCTTGGCCAAAAATCGGCCGAGGGAAATGTTTTCCACCGTCCACGAGATGGCCTTATCAGACAGAACTTCCCTTAAACCTCCCCCTTCTCAATCCCTCTGTGACTCTCTAAACAATTTTTTCATTGAGAAAATTGCAGCTATCAAAGCTAACATACCTCTATCTTCATCTTCCCCCCTGCCTCTGAACCTCCACCCAACAGATTCCACCAAGACCATATACCTCCTCTGACCATGGAAACCCTATCTTCCCTGGTGGTCCGGGTTAAATCCGGTTCCCCCTCTGATGTTTGCCCAGCTTTTTTCTGAGAGAGATCTTTCAAGCTGTCCCCACCCCGCCCTTGGCTTTCTTCAACGACTCCCTCAGCAAAGGCTCTGTCCCTGACCTTCACAAAGCGGCAATATAAATTCCCATCCTGAAAAAACCTGATGCCGACCCCTCTTCCCTTTCTAACTATCGCCCCATTTCCCTTCTCCCCTACCTGGGTAAGATCCTGGAGTGCCACATCACCACTGTCCTAGGCTCTTTTGTCGAGGACAATGGTTGTCTGGCCTCCTGTCAGGTCGGCTTTCGCCCTCTCCACTCCACCGAGAGGGTCATGGCCTCAGTCCTGGACAGACTCAAGGAGGGGATGGATGCCAACCGGCCCCAAGCCTTGGTCCTCCTTTATTTGTCCTCTGCCTTCGACACGGTTGACCACTCCATTCTTCTCACCCGTGTCGAGGCAGCGGGCATCAGGGGGCTCCCTTTGGCTTGGCTCACTTCCTTCTTGAGAGACCGCACCCAGGCCGTCCATTTAGCAGACCTTTCTGCCCCTCCACGCAAGGTGCAGTGCGGCGTCCCTCAGGGTTCCTCCCTCTCCCCCCTTTTATTTAACCTGTACATCTTCCCCCTCATTTTTGCTTTACAGCAGCTGGGGGTCACAGTCTTCAACTATGCAGATGACCTTCAGCTGATTTTCAACCTTTCTCACTCCCCGGAGTCCATACACAATTTTCAATTGGTTATGATTTTCATCAGGGACTGGATGAACTTCAACCACCTTAAACTTAATCCAGATAAAACTGAGGTGGTTCTCACTGGTGGCACATCCAGTCCCTGGACCCCCACGTTTTGGCCCCCCTCACTTGGTGTCCCTCCCCTACCTTCTCACTCAGTTAAAACCCTTGGGATCATGCTGAACCAACATCTTACCCTGCACTCCCAGATTAGTATGGTGGTATCATCTTGTTTCTTTACCCTTCGCACCATCAGGAACATTTCCAGATTTTTTTCCCCCTCTGCCTTAAAACTCATTCTGATGGCAATGGTGTTGTCTCGCCTAGACTACGGTAATATCCTGTACAACAGTGTCCCGGCCTATGCCCTTCGACGCCTTCAGTTGGTCCAGAACCAAGCTGCCTGCCTCATTCATGGTCTCCATAAATTGCACCACGCCACCCCTTTATTAAAGAACTTGCACTGGCTGCCCATTAGAGAGCGGGCCCTTTTCAAACTTGGCTGCACCACGTTTCAGGAGCAAGCCGGAACTGCTCCCACTTTTATAAATTCCGAAATAAAAAATTACACCCCGGCTAGACAACTCTCCGCTCCTCCACCCAGTCCTTCCTCTCCGTACCACGTTTCAGGAAAAAAAGGATGGGGGGTGAAATTCGGTGTACTTGGTCCTACTTTCTGGAATTCCCTCCCCCCCCACCATCAGATCTAAACCCTTGTGCTCTCATTTCGGCAAGGCATTTAAAACTAATCTTTTCCTGCAAGCCTTTCCGCATTAACCTTCTGTACCCCTCTCCCTGGGTTCAACTGCATCCTCAGCGCCAAGAAACCGCTAGGTATATGTGCGCTTAATAAATGCTTTTAAATTCAAATTCAAATTCAAATTCACATTTTAAATTCAAATTCAAATTACACTTCTAGTTATAAACATCATTCCTTTCTTAGTAAAACGTTGAGCCCCATCAGTTATTCTTTTACAAATTAAGGGGTATCATTTTAATGGCTTCCTTGTAAATATGCCCCTAAGTACTGTGTTAATGTCACATTTGAATTGGGCGCGGAAGGGTACAGAGACGTTTTGTAGTATAGGAGACGGCCAACTTCCCGAGAATAATTTACTAATTGTTCGAGGAGTTCGAGAATTGTCATACTCAGGATCTTTATTTTAATATGTAGGGTGTGCCTCAGCAGTCTTTGAAGCCTCGGTGGTGCTAGGCAGTGCCTTATTTGTTTTGTAATCACACGGGCAGTACGTATGGTGTTATAAAGTGATACATTCATAGAACTCTTGTACTTACTCAGAAATTATATGCCTAAGAGTTACTTACATTATTTTTTGTAAGTGCACTGTAATGTTATTTAGTATTGACTGTAGCAGAGGATTATCACACTAAGGGCCCGATTCAAATCCCAGTCGGAAGGGCAGAGAATCGGGTGCGGCGTTAGAGGATTGGATTCAGAGTCTGAATTTCCGTCCGGTTCGTACAAGGGTCCGGATGACAAAGTACGATGCAAACAAGTGCGAAATCTCAGTCCGAATCGTTTCCGGGTCCGAACCGCTCCACACGTCTCGGCAGTAAGCTAACCGTGGCCTGCAATGGAGGCGAATTCCGACCGAGCCAGTACGATGCTTGATTCGGACAGCTGGATCCGGACAGCTGGATCGAGTCGGAGCTTCCGGCTCGCAATAGCTCCCGGAGTCGGGCTTTGGGGGTCCGCATCGGACCACCTGTTACCTGCAGCCTTATGACTCGGACACAGGGGGAGACCAATGGGTCTTCCCAACACCGGCAGGTATGATGCAGATGGCACCAACGCGTACCCACTGTAGGGGGCGCACTTGTCCGCAATGTACCCATTCACTCAATGGGAGCCCATGTATGCATCGTACGATCGGCTCCTATTGACTTCTATGGGAGACCGACCAAACAGAGTCCGACAGCATATGACCACATCATACTCGCTCGGTCGGACTACAGGAGTCCGATTGGTTGGAAAACACCCTGTATCTGGCTCGGTCGGAGTACTTTCCAACCGAGATCGGAATTGCCCCCTTAATAATAGTCAAATGTTGTCATAAAAAGAAGACCTATACACTCTGTTATATATTTAGTTTTTTTAATTATCCTTTATTAAAAAAGTAATATATAAATAGAAATGTAACTTTAACAGAACAGTATAATAAACAAAACGTGGGATGGACTCTAGTGGTTGCAGCGTACGTAACCTGCAAAACAAAAATGAAACATAAGTATGTGTGCTATGTCGAAGAGGTAAAAAAAGCTAGTTCGAATTAAAGGATCATTATGAAAATGGAAGGGATGGTAGTGGGTGGTAGTGAGAAGGGGAGGGAGAGTTAAAAGTAGAGAGGCACAAGGAGATAGAGCATTGGCTTATTGCACTCAGTCTTTAGTGTTTACTGTTCGTCACTCGTTTGTCTAGGACGCAGGGATCTGCGAGATAGAGTGTGGTTTAAGAAGTCTTAAAAATTAAATACATGAAGCCAGAGATCGCCGTTGTTTGCTAATATAGTCCTACATTAATACTTACTAGAAAATCGCTTGTATGCACCTGTGCACCCAGAGTGCTGCACCCCGGGCCGTCCCCACAATGTGCTAAATTGTAGGTCTTGCACACTGAGGCTTCACAGCTCACCTGCCACCACTGGTGTGTCCCACGACGTGTTGGTGCAAGCTCCGAGTCCGGGATACATTTGTGTGGAAAAGCAGGTCTCCACAAAGAAACTGTGTCTTGATACTGCCATGGAAGGTGTTAGAATGCTCACGGCACCATTGCAGGAGAGAGTTCCCGCTCAACCCCTATCAGCCAATCAATTAATTTCTGTAAAGAGAGAAGAAATTTAATGGTGGAAACTTTTGCAGGTAAATGAATGTTTATTTTAAGCTTGATAGAAAATAGGAGTTGAATGCATCCTTCGTTTTTGAAGTAAGATCAATCGTTAGTGATAATCGTGGTTCAAAGAAGAGTTGCAGTGCACGAGAAAACACAAGGTTAAATAATAATATATAATGCTAATGTTTATATACATAGGAATAGAGTGTATGCTAGAAGCTTATTGTCCGCTTGTAATGCAGTGGCGGGAGCCTGTGTGCATGTACACTCAGTAAAGAAGTAACTAAAGTGTCTTAAAAGCTAACGTCACGTGTCTGTAGAGCAGTGCTTGTTGCTGGCTGAGGTCTATAGTACGGTCCAATAGGTCCTTAAAATTAGATCGATGAGATGGAATCAGGTGAGAGATTACATCATTACGGAAGGCAAGATCGCTTTTTCTCACATGCACACTCAGGGTAGTGCACCCCACCCCTCCTGCAGAATCACCCTCAACAGCTGGTATTTAAAATGAGACAGAGATGTGACTGAATGAGGTCAAAGATCACAAATTAACATAACACTTAGCAATATTGCTTATTCACACATGTTCAGTGTGCCTGATGCATTCCACCCATCATGTAGGTCCGCGATGAAGAGGTGTCTATAAGGAAGTGCCTGCTGGCTCAGAACTACAGTATGGTCCAGCAGGTCTTTAAAATGATTCAGAGATGAGACAGAATGAGGTGAGAGATCATGTCATTATGAAGGACAATATCGTTTGTTCGCACAGCGTTTAATTGGAGGCCTTGTGCACCTAGGCCGCTCTGCTTACCTTATGCAAACACTGCATTTAGCAGCGGTCACAACTTGAATTCTGCTTTGTATCTATACTGCAGACAGTGTTAAATTCAGCCTTGATTTATTAATCTGCACTGTGGACAGCAGGGTTCATAACTTGAAAAGAGAAAGAGAAATAGTGTGAGATAGAGGAAGAGAGGGAGAGAAAGAGTAAAGAGAGGAAGAGAGAAAAAGAAAAAACGAGAGAGAGAGAGGAAGAAAGAAAGAAAGGCATTGACAGTGTGAGAGAGAGAAAGGAATAGATGGAGCAGGAGAGGTAGTGTTGATACTGGAGAAAATCTTTGCAGCTTACCTTTTTGCCAGCTGTGTGTGTCCAACCGGGTGCCGGGTTATAGCGCACCCTCAAGTGTTCTCAAGCGTGGGTTTCCCTAAGGAGGTAGTATCCGACAGAGATGCAAACTTTATGTCTAGCTACTTGACTGCAATGTGGAAGGAGTGCGGAGTGAAATACAAATTCACCACACCCTATCACCCACAATACAATGGTTTAGTTGAAAGATTCAACAAAACCTTAAAGGGTATAATTAAGGGTCTCCCAGAAAAGCTTAGGCGCAGATGAGACATCCTACTACCCTGCCTTTTATTTGCATACAGGGAGTTTCCTCAGAAGGGATTGGCTACAGCCCATTTGAACTTCTGTTTGGACACCCTGTCAGAGGACCATTGTGTTTGGTGAATGAGGGATGGGAGTTACCTCTCAAATCCCTTCAACAGGACATAGTGTAAATGTATGTATAGGCATTTATATAGCGCACTACTTACCCGTAGGGTCCCAAGGCGCTTCGACCGCTGCGAAACCCTTCCTGGCTTCCCTGAGAGATGGTCCCTTAATGGGTATCTCCAGGGTGAGACCAGGCATCCCCGGCGGTCTGGTGGGGCCGTTAGTGAAGATGAGGCAAGCTAATGCCCAGAGTTGCCGAGTGTGATCGCTGATCAGAGTGGGCACCGAGGCGAGAGAATTATCGAGTCCGCTGACCCTGGTCCAGAAACCTGCCGCGCCGGGAATCGAACCCTGGTCCCGGGCCGTCCTCTGCTCTCGGGTCTGCCGCCTCTAACCAGCGAGCCACACTACTTCATAGTGGATTATTTACTTGATCTCTGCTCCAGGATGGCTGAGTATATGAAAAAGGCACCCAAAAACCTTGAGGCTAGCCAGGAATCACAGAAGGCCTGGCATGACCAAAAGGCTATACTGACTGTTTACCAGCCAGGACAGAAAGTGTGGGTGTTGGAGCCTGTGGCCCCAGCAGCTCTCTAAGACAATTGGAGTAGACCCCACACTATTGTTGAACAGAAGGGAGAGGTTACCTATTTGGTGGACCTTGGAACTCCCAGGAGCCCCTATAGGGTGCTTCATGTCAAGAGACTGAAACCATATGTTGACAGGGTCGACATGGGCTTGCTCATGGCTACTGATGAGTAGCCTTGGCAGGTAGCCTCACTGACCAGCAGCAAACAGACATGTTCTCAATCAGTTCAGACATATGTTCTCTCTGACTCCAAGTCAGACCACCTGGTGCACTCATGAAGTGGACACTGGGGACAGTCTTCCTGTTAAAAATAAGATTTACAGGCAACCTGACCATGTCAGGGACTGTATCAGGACAGAAGTCCAGAAAGTGTTGGCCCTTGGGCTAGTCTAGTGGTCTTAGTACCAAAACTTCACACCCAGGGTGGTAAGGAAAAGATGAGGTTTTGTGTTGACTACAGGGGTCTCAATGCAGTCACTAGGACTCATGCCCATCCAATCCCAAGAGCAGATGAGCCTATAGATACTTTGGCCTCAGCCACGTTTCTGAGCACGTTTGATCTTACAGCAGGCTACAGGCAGATCAGATTAGCTGATGATGCAAAGCCAAATATAGCATTTTCAACCCCTAGTGGGCACTATCAATTTGTGGTAATTCCCTTTGGTCTGAAGAATTCCACCTGCCACATTTCAAAGGTTTGTGAACAAAGTGCTAACAGGCCTGGAAGACTATAGTGTAGCATATCTTGGTCCACCTGAGAAATGTTTTGGAGGCCCTGCAGAAGGTAGGCCTAACTATTAAGGCTACTAAGTGCCAGATAGGGCAGAGTCAGGTTGTGTACCTAGGCCACCTTGTAGGTGGAGACCAGGTTCAACCATTACAAGAGCAAAATCCAGACCATCATGGACCGGGTTGCTCCAATTACCCAGACTCAGGTCAGAGCTTTCTTGGGCCTGACTGGGTACTACAGGAGATTTATCAATCGATATGGATCCATTGGGACACCCCTGATTGACTTAACTTCTAAGAAAATGCCAAAGAAAGTTCAGTGGACAGTTAGCTTTCAAAAGGCATTTGATGACCTGAAACAGGCCAGGTGCACTGCACCAATTCTGCAACGTCCTAACTACACCAGAGAATTCATTGTCCAAACAGATGCATCTGAGTTGAGGGAAGGGGCTGTGCTATCACAATTGAATGATGAAGGTCAGGACCAGCCAGTAGCTTTTATTAGCAGAAGGCTGACCCCTAGAGAGAAATATTGGTCAGCTATTGAGAGGGAGGCCTTTGCTGTGGTTTGGACTCTGAAGAAGCTGAGGCCAAACTTGTTTGGCACTCACTTCATTGTTCACACTGACCATAAGCCCCTCTTATGGCTACAACAGATGAAGGGTGAAAACCCCAAACTTTTAAAGTGGTCCATTTCCCTACAGGGGATAGACTATACACTGGAACACAGACCTGGGAGTAACCATGCCAATGCAGATTGGTTCTCCAGGTATTTCCACTGAAAACATGAAGTCTCAACTGGTCAAGGTTAGTTTAATGTCCCTGCGTTTGGGCAGGGGTTGTGTAGGAGAGTAGGATCTGCTTACCATGGTTACCCCCACTTTTTGCTGGTGTTTCACTGTTTCTCGACTTTAGTCTGGCAGGGGCCCTGCTTACCAGGACCCCAGCCTAGTTGCTTCCCCTCTAAATTGATTTATGTACATTAGGTACACCCCAGATATGTTGCTGGGTTACCCTTGTGAGTCCCTAGTATATGGTACCCTAGGTACCTAGGGTATAGGTACCCCAGAGGCCTACCAGGGGCTGAAGCATGTATTATGCCACCCCTGGGAAGCCTTCCAAACTGGCACCACAGGTCTGCTACTGCATCCTGAGTAAGGTGGTGCATGCACCACTTACTGAGATATAGGTTACCAATATCCACCTCATATCACTGACACATATAAACCTATAAGTCACCCCATGGCAGGCCTTTTCAATCCTGAAGGCAGAGTGCTTGGTTTTGTGTGAGAGGGTGCCCATGCATGAGCAGGACCCCTCTGAAGCTTCCGAAATCTATTCTCACTAGCTGTTCTGTGATGCAGTCAGACCATATTCTCTTAAGTGCATTATAACCTTGCGGTAAATGCTACCTTTGGAATGTCTGCATGGAAACATGGCGTATTTGATGTCAAACACTTTGGGATCATACCCTCTGTCAGTCCTGTCGGCAGTGGTAGATTTCCACCCTTCTAGAGGGAGAAGACATGTACACACTTACCTGACCGGTAATAGTTTGAAAGAGCCCCAGTATCACAAAATGGATGCTGCAGCCAAAGACACGGGTCTGACCTCCTGCTGCTGGATAAAACTCCGGCAGGGGAGGCCTGGACAATAGGTTTCCTGTCACAGGGAGCTGTAACCACCTCCCAGACAGGCTTTAATGTATTCGGGCTCAATGGTTGCATTCAGAGAATGCTTTTCAGACAGTGCCTGGGGCACACTTGGTGCCCCTGTGCATATCACAGTTCAAACCGGTTGCAGGGGTGCTCGGCCCCTGCTCTGGCGTGAAACTGGACAAAGGGAAAGGGGTGTACCACCCCACTCCCTGATCCTCTCATAGGTGGGTCCCCAGAGTATGTCCAACCCCTAACTTAGTAGAAATATAGGAACCCAGTCCTTAGGACTTCAGATTACACCTGTACAAAACTCTGCAACATATATCCCAGAACTTCGACATTCTTATTTGACTAGAAGATGGAAGAATCTCACTTGGGGTCAAGGAGTGACTCCCCTGTTCAAACAGGCAAGAACAAAGAATTTGCCGGTCCACATCTTCGCCGCTCCAGCTGGACTCTGAAGTACCTTCAGCCCATTAAGAAGATTACCGGACTTCTCTAAGGTCGACCCGAGTCCTCATCAAATCTGAGACCCACAGCTCGAACGAGTGATGTGGAACCGGAACTCCTGACACTGTGCATATTTGCTAAGTACATTGATTTCCCGAGCTTGTGCTTTGGGTTACTTGTAGCCCAAGCCCCAAGCATCATCTGCACTGAAGATTGTGGGCTTACATTCAACGAGTGTCCCGTGGGCCTGCTTCTTGTATTTCCGCTTGAGGCTCCTTCGCGATCCCTGGTCTGTTGACTGGTGGGTCCCCTTGAAGGTAACTCTTCTGTTTCTTGAGGTTTCCTGGCTGCTCCAGACATGCCCTGACTCCGTACCAAGAGGTGCGTCCCTCAGACCATGCTGGTCTGCACCAAAGCTAATCTCTGCTTTCTGCATGAGTTGCTGTTGACTAGGCTTGTTGGGTCCAATCCGGAAACCGACACAGCAGAACTCAATATCTTTTATGGTACTGCTGGAATCCAGTGCCTGGCTGTCGTCGACACATCCTGATCCTTGTGGCTGAAGAGTCAAGCATCACCTTCTTTACCTGAAATCACCCAACATCAGTGGTTATCTGTTCATCACCTTCCTGGTCACTGGCTAGTGACCCAGACTCTGTCCCCTCTGCTTTCACATTCTCCAGATCTCCGATCAACTCTTGGATTCATCCAGACACCTCGCACTTGGTCGCCTGCAGCATTTTTCAGCAGTTCGCCATAGAAAATGACGAGAAAACCCGACACGAAAAGACACCTATGCACCCAGCTTCCCTAGGTGAGGTAACTTGAATACTCTAGTGCTCCCATGGGTATTGACACTAGAACTGCCTAGTTCTAAAGGGGTTTTCTCCAAGTCTTCTTCTATGTGTCCTTAATCTGTAGCTTTCCAACCACGACTTTCCCCATAGAAGTTAATTGTGATTCACGGCTGTGTTTGGACACTGCCCGCGTCTTCATGGGGCCCCTGTGTCACTACGTTGGGTGGTTACTGGTGGCTCCAGTGGTACTAAAGGCTCTAGGCCTTGTATCTATGACAGTTGTGGTTCTCATACCACTTTCTTAATATATGGTTTGGTACGACCCTAGGGCTCAACGTATATTGTGCTAATTTACTATGTGCTAATTAAGTTATTGTCTTGTCTTTTTATTGTCTTGTACTTTGCTTCTAGCTTCATAAAAAAACTAGAGGGGTGTGTATAGAATAAATACATATATTTTATATATATATATACCTGGTGGGGTCTCCTTTCATTTGGTCATTCACAAAGGTATACACTGGTAAAACAATCTGCTTTACATTCCTTCAAGACTTAGCTGCTCTCGACAGCTACCACAGCTACCACTAGGATAGCTTTCTATTACATTGTCTTTAACCTACCATCAATAAGGGGTCGTTTGGACTGGTGCAAGGGGCCCACTAGAATAGGACAGAATGGACAGCATATGCCAGGTCAACTTCTCCCACTCCCTATTGTAAATTGATGTATGGATTAGTGATTTGATGATTGGCTGATTTGGTTTACTGGTAAGATCCTAGGACAGTGCACTGAGTGAGCCCAGGGCTTGTTAACCAAATGCTGCTAGTGGACTTGCAAAAAACACAGTTGATGGACAGAATGCAGAACAATGTCTTACATTCACCCCAGTACAAATATCTGGGCCTAAATCCATCGTTTTTTTGCACTCCACACCACCCTAGGTCAGACAATGGCTATATGCAAATCAGCCTTGACCCTGTGCCTCATGGGAACAGTCCAGCCCGAACTACCAAGCCATGTCTTTCCCAGACTGGAATCAAGCATCCAAGGACCGGTTTCTGGCTATCAGCCTTCTTCAGCCTGGATAGATTGACTCCAGTGATGTGGAGTGCCTGGGACTCACGTCTGAGCATACCCAGCCCACTCGGGGTGAAAATTGCAAAAAACACAGTTGATGGACAGAATGCAGAACAATGTCTTACATTCACCCCAGTACAAATATCTGGGCCTAAATCCATCGTTTTTTTGCAGCACTGGTTTTGCCACCCACAGAGGCAGCCTGTAAAAGTGTGTCTCTGGTCTGCCATTGCAGAGCCTGTGTTCAGTTCAGTCTGGTACTGCCATGCTGACTGGGCAAGTGCACCCACTTGCCAGTCCCTAAACCTTCCCTTTTATTCATATTAGACACCCCCATGATAGGCCCAAGGGCATGGTGCATTGTAAGTATAAGGTAGGACAAGCCCTGATGTGTGTGACATGTCCTAATAGTGAATTACAGTCATTTTCATTTTTCACTATTGCAAGGCTACCTATTCCCTATAGGCCAGAATGGGCAGTTTGATTATTACATCTTATAATCCTAACTGACTCAGGGAACTAGGTAGAAATTTGAGCTTAGTATGCCTGACAAGAAGAAACCTTTGCTGAGGAGTGAAACCAGAGAGACTGAGGAGAAACTACCTCTAAGCTGAAGTGCTGCTTGTCGGATTGGCCTGCAGTGGTTGCCTGACTGCCAAATGAAGGAGAACAGAACTTTGTGCACTTTATTTCAACTGCTGAAGGATCTCCAAGTGCTTGGAACAGAGCTTGCCTCCTGCTGAAGTCTCAGGGACAACAGATTTCACCCACCAGCTCCCCAAGAGTTCTCTGGAAGTGCCTGCAGTTGTGCTGGACTTTGTGAGGACTTGCGTGTTGCAAGGTGCCGGAAGCGCAACTCAAGAACAGGAAGCGTTTAGCCAAACTGCTGCTGCTGCTTCACAACACGAAGCACCTCGGATCGCCAGAGAAGAGGATCGATGTCGCAGTAGATGCCGCCACATCACTGAGAAGCATGTCACAGAAGAGGATTGATGTTGTATCAGACGCCGCTGCATCTCCGAGAAGCGTGTCGCAGGGCCTGTCGCGGCTCATCTCCGGAGAAGAGGATCGATGTCGCAGCAGACGCCGCCACATCACAGGGAAGAGTGTTGCAGGGTCTGACTCTGCTTGCATCGTTGTGTAAGCAACTGGCATCGCCAGGGGGAAGGATCGTCGCAGCAGACGCCGCCGCATCACCGGGAAGTGTGTCGCATCAAGAAGAAAGCGCCATCTTTGTTACTTTGCAACAGATCTTCAACGCATCACCGTCCTTGCGTGTAAGGGACTACCACATCACCTTTCCTGCAACACTTTTTTTGCCCTGTGTGTCGCATCTTAAGGTACATTGACTCCAAGTGTTGCATTTTAAGATCTAAGGAGAACTAAGCTAATTCATCATTTTATCAATCAATCAATCAATCAATCAGAGTACGTGTATAGTGCGCTACTTACCCGTGAGCGTCTCAAGGCGCTATGGGGAGGGGTGTGCTGCTACTGCTCGAACAGCCAGGTCTTGAGGAGTCTTCTGAAGGCGAGTAGGTCTTGGGTCTGCTGTATGTGGGTTAGGGAGGGTGTTCCAGGTCTTGGCGGCGAGGTAGGTGAAGGATCTGCTGATGGAGCTCGTTCGTTGGAAGCGGGGGACAGCGGCGAGGGCGAGGCTGGCGGAGCGGAGCTGGCAGGTGGGGGTGTAGAAGCTGAGTCTGCTGTTCAGGTAGGCTGGTCCGGCGTTGTGGAGGGATTTGTGTGCGTGGGTGAGGAGCTTGAAGGTGATCCTCTTGTCGACGGGGAGCCAGTGTAGGTCTCTCAGGTGGGGGGTGATGTGACTGTGGCGGGGGACATTGACGGTCAGTCGGGCGGAGGCATTTTGGATGCTTTGTAGTCGTCGTAGGTGTTTGGCTGGGATTCCTGCATAGAGTGCATTGCCGTAGTCCAGTCTTGTGCTGACGAGGGCCTGTGTCACCATTCTTCTTGTTTCGGTCGGGATCCACTTGTAGATCCTGCGGAGCATGCGGTGGGTGTTGTAGGAGGAGGAGGAGACGGTGTTGACCTGCTTAGACATGGAGAGGGAGGAGTCGAGGACGAATCCTAGGTTGCGTGCATGGTCAGTGGGTGTTGGTGCTGTTCCCAATGTGGTCGGCCACCATGAGTCATCCCAGGCTGAGGAGGTGGGTCCGAGGATGAGGACCTCCGTCTTGTCCAAGTTCAGCTTCAGATGGCTGCTCCTCATCCAGTCGGCGACGGCCTTCATTCCCTCGTGGAGGTTGGTTTTGGCGGTGTGTGGGTCCTTGGTGAGAGAGAGGATGAGCTGGGTGTCGTCGCCATAGGAAATGATGTTGAGGTTGTGATGGCGGGCCACTTGTGCGAGGGGGGCCATGTAGACATTGAACAGCGTCGGGCTGAGAGATGAGCCCTTGGGGATGCCGCAGATGATGTTGGTGGCTTCGGATCGGAAGGGTGTGAGGCGGACGCTCTGGGTTCTGCCGGAGAGGAAGGACGTGGTCCAGTCAAGGGCCTTCTCTTGGATTCTGGCTTCTAGGAGGCGTGTCTTTAGAGTGCGATGGCAGACCGTGTCGAAGGCGGCTGACAGGTCCACTTCTGCCAGGGTGATCTCTAACCTTGCAGTCCATTAGGGCCCCTGCCCTTCATCAATATTGTTTTCGCCCGTGTGGTTACATAAGTTTCTAAAATAGGAATAACACTGCTCAGGCAAAATAGTGTTTAAAATCTGTGGGGCATTTGAGTCCTGGAAACATGGTTTATTTATGATTTTCCAGAACTCAGTCAAGTCTCTTCTGTCCGCCGCCTCCCTTAGGTCCTCCCAGGCTTGTGTTTGGAGGCTAGATTTACGCTTTTTTAATGCCTTCTTATATGCCAGCCTGCATTGGGCAATATATAACTTATTTGAGCACTTTATGTGCCTGTGAACCGTCTTTATCAAACCATCTGCGGGTGGTAGATAAAATCCCAGTCTTAGTGGTCTTTAATAGTCCTTCAATGAGGTGCGCCATCTCTTCAAATGCATTTACAACAGCAGCTTCCTCAATAGTGAGGTTGAGGCATACATTGAATGCGTCTACCCCTGTGATTATTAGAGTTTTATAAAAGGTGTCCCCATCAACTTTGGACCATCTAAGTCTCCTGCCCTGGTCTGTTATGTTCTCTACAGAACCTACCCCTCGTGACACATTTTTAATAGTCGGGCCTTTTAGCTCTAACACCAGGGGGTTATGGTCGCTAAATATGCTCCATTCTATATCTGGCCTGTTGACCCAAGCTTTAAGTATAGGAGATACCATAATATAATCAATATAGGATCGACAACCTCTACCCTTAAAGGTGGGATTAAGCTCCCCACTGCTACCCAGTCCTACCAGATCCATGGTGTGGACCAAATTGTGACCTTTCAACACCCTGTCCATGTCTACCCCTTCAGGTGAATGTAGGAATTGTGGCCGTTTCTCCACTGTGCAACGAGACCAATCCTTGTTAAATGGTCTTAAGTTCGCGCACATATGACAGTTAAAATCACCTACAAGGACTAAGGACGAGGCTGCTGCTGACTTCGCAACTGACAGCTGGGCATTTAGATGAGAATCCAGTTCTTTTATTATGTTGCCCTTCTCATTGGCTCCCACCGCATTGTACCAATTAATCAGGGTGATATTTAAACCTTTTGAGTGGAAGCCCAAAGCCTGCATATTGTGTGATGACCAGTTGAGGTTGGACCAAACACCTTTTATATGAAGATCCACGTATATGATCAGCCCTCCAATGGCTCTCCCTGAAGCTGACTTTTGGGCAGGGACTGTGAAGCACTTGAACCCCTCCAGGGAGAAAGGGTTACAGTCAATCGCCCAGGTCGCCTGGAGACATATAACATGAAACCCGGTAATGTATTGCCTCCATTCCAGCTCCTCGTGTTTTGCTGCGAGTCCTGCTATATTCCAGGATATTATTTTTAATCCATCCTGCCTATTGGATCTTATTACCCTGGATATGATGGGAATAATAATTATGTTCCTATCAGTTACCAGGGTTTCATTTGAGTCGGCTAAGCTATATGATTTTTTTGATAGGGTACGTGGAGCACTGCTATGCGTCCCGTTGTTTCTATTGCTACTACAGTCCTAGGTTGTGGGCTCTCAGCTATAGTTACCCGCTGGTCGTTCACTCTCTGCGATAACTCGCACCACGGTGGGTGAGTCAGGGGTGCCTTAACCTGTTCAGAGCTCTTATCCCTGTCTTGTCTCTGCTGGGGGTTTGCATCTGTCCATAGTCAGTCCAGTTCTTCTACGGGCGACAAGGAGTCAAATCTATTCTGGGGGTCAATCCCTCCCTGGTTCCTCGTGGATACATATTGGGGTCTATGACTATGCCCAACTAGGTTCCACTCCCTGCTGCTCTAACCATCAAAGGTTCGCCCCCAGTTATTGATCCCCCTGGGATAAAAGAAGCTCAGAGGCATAGATCTGATATTACTCCAGTCTGTGGTTGGACCCCACCTTAGTATCTGGTCAACAACCTGCGTATTTCGAAAGTTCACCAAAACACAATCCCCGGTATTATCCTTGGGCCTGGTTCCCACCCAGTTCACCCTTCGTACCATTAATATTTCCCCCTGTTCATTGCCTGCTAAGGGCCTGCACTTATTTAACCAGAACATGGTTTTATTTTTGAGCTCGCCATAGGGCTCCATCTGATCTGGTCTCAGCACTGGAACTCCTGTGAGGATGATTACGTAAGGGGCTGCATCAGGGGGTAGATTAAGGGTTACTGACGTGTTGGAATGCGCCCTGGTGATAGGTTTCTCTAATTGACACTGAGTCACAGGGGGGGGCGAAGCTTGTCTGTGGACCATGGCTTGATGGATGCCTTTTGGCGCTGCCTGGGTAACTTCCCTGCTGGAAGCGGGCAGACCCGGAAGGGCCTGTGGTGAGCCTGATGATTCTATGCTCAAAGGGATCAGGGGGTGTATGGTAGTGGTACTTTGTTCATTTCGGGGAGCGCTTCTGGATAGTCTGTCTGAGCTGATGCTGGTACACTCCCCCATTGTGGTGTTACCCGAAGGGAGGGGTTGGAACCACCAACCAACCCCTTTATTTTCACCAGGGTTACTACTTTATCCAACCTAATGAGGATTAGTTTGGTTTGGTTGGCGATGAGTTGCTCTAGGTGGTTCTGTAAGTCAGATATTATTTGGGTTACCCACGTTGGGGGCACTTGTGTGTTTAATTTGACCCCTCCGTGAGCCCTTACTTCTATGAGGGAGTTGTCGAACGGGACCTTATTTGGGTAACCCCCTTTCGCCTGTCTTTTTTCCCCTTAGTTTTCCTAGACTTGCCCGTATGTTGTGTTTCCCCCCTTAATAGTGTCTCCTGTACAAATGGGGTACCCTCTTGAGCACAGGGGATATCAAATATCCCGAGGTCTGGTGAAGCCAGTGATGGGGATGCTTGAGCTTCTAGATCCTGGTGCTGAGTTGGTAAATCAGGCTGGGGAGTTAGTGAGAGGCGTCTCTCTGTATGCTCAATCTCATTTGCTACCTCCCCTAATGCTTTACGCAACATTCTATCAATAGCAGTTGGTTTATCCCGGGTAGGTGGCGGGATTCCTTTGGGTTTGCTACTTCTTGGTGGATCCGGGGAGGTGCCCTTAGGGTGCTTTGAAGACCTGGTTTGAACCGCACTAGCCATATCTCTCTTGCTAATCGGATTTAACAGGTAGAAAAGCAGGAGGGTGCACAGGTGCCAAAAACACTATGCCCAATAGAGGACCAGTGATTACAGCCGCCCACTGCCACTCCAATGCGTCTCTAGTCCCAGTGGTGACTCACAGATTTGCCCGTTAATACAATATACAAGATTCCCCCTTGTACTAACCAGAGGGTTGTCCAGTAGTATTTACAATCCCTTCCAGGTCCGCAGTTGTTAAGGACAGGGTCGGCCCGGCCTCTGTCGGCCCCGGACGGCCACAGACGGCCCACCCTTTGCCCGGGCTTAGCCTGGTGCGGCCCACGCGCGGTCTGCGACGCGGGAGCTCAGCTGTCCTTTAAGCGCCTCCGGGCACAGTGAGGGCGTAGGTGGCTTCTGCCGCTAGGCAGGTTGGTCGCTGTAGTTTCCCCACTCCTCGCTCGCCTTGCTGCGGTCTTGTGGGCTGAGGCGGTTGGAGGAAACCAGTGCGGGCAACAGCAGGGAGAAACAGTTGGACAGAAGCTCCAATGTCTGCCCCGCAGAGAACAGGTAGTTGGGCCCCCGCTCTACCGGGGCTCAGCTGTCCTTTAAGCGCCTCCGGGCACGGTGAGGGCCTAGGTGGCTTCCGCCGCTTGGCATGCTGGTCGCTGTCGTTTCCCCACTCCTCTCTCGCCTTGCTGCTGTCTTGTGGGCTGAGGAGGTGGGAGGAAACCAGCACGGGCAACAGCAGGGAAAAAGAGTTGGGCATCAGCTCCAATGACTGCCCCACAGAGAACAGGTAGTTGGGCCCCCGCTCCACCGGGGCTCAGCTGTCCTTTAAGCGCCTCTGGGTGTGGTGAGGGCATAGGTGGCTTCCGCCGCTAGGCAGGCTGGTCGCTGTAGTTTCCCCACTCCTCGCTCGCCTTGCTGCAGTCTTGTGGGCTGAGGCGGCGGGAGGAAACCAGCAGGGAGAAAGAGTTGGGCAGCAGCTCAAATGACTGCCCCGCAGAGAACAGGTAGTTGGGCCCCCATTTTTAGTCATCATCCTAAAAAGGTGTGCCCCAGGTTGTCGGAGGTGGGGAGGGGTGATGTGATGTGGGAATAAATAGTGACAGGACATTAATACACTCTTCAGTATATTGGTAATTTCAACAATTCATGCAGAAATACATTATTCTCCCTGGCTTTGTCTGGGAGCCAGCTACAAAAGGGGACATAGAATGTTCATAGCCTATTTAGAGCAGTAACATGCTAGATGCGCTTTGTACGTGTATCAAAATCGTTCTTGGCGCAAGCTGTTAAATAGGAGGAAACAAAGTCGACGTTTTGACCCCAATACAAGAGTAGGCAACACTTCTGCCTTAAAACGGGGTCTTCATCAGGACGTGAAGGGATGGGGCGGGGCAAGCGGATTCAAAAGAAATGAAGGGTAATGAATCTACTACTCAAACACAAAACTGCCTTAATCGTATAGTAGTAACAAACAGGGTGCCTGAGGGCATTTACAATGGGGAGGACATCTGGAGGTTTTGGGCCAGGCGGCTCCAAATCCGATGAATACACACGGCAATCTAAAAAGACAAAGATACTACTGGTATCTCAAAGTATCATTGGAGTGCACAAATGCCAAAATGAACAAAGCCCCTGAAGCGTATACTCACTCCACAGTACCCAACTGTGTCGCCAAAGGAAATTAATTACTGATCGGCGATCGTGATATCAATGAAGATTCTATAGGAAACGGAGAAATAAATAGAACCATGTACTATATATGTGACACAAGTACAGGGGCTGTGACTAGTGTGTAAACAGTCAGAAAACCTCCTGATACCTAAATTGTTGAATGCTAAATCAGGTAATGTACACGCATGCCACTCCACAAGTCGGCAGCAACTGAAAGAGAAAATAAAAATAGCTGCATCCACCATTCGGCCATAGAACAAGACACACTATTCAGAGACAGGCACATAGCCCCTTTTGACACGTATGCCTATTCTCACATACCTTCCAAATCAGCTGCAGTGCGGTCTCTCCAAGTCAACATGCATCTACGAAGACATGATTACCGACAAAGGCGGTTAAGGGTGGTTTATAGTAACCGCCGCCGGAAAGCATGCACATAGTCACGCGTGACACATATGTAGGGCCAGTGAGGAAAGACTTAACCTAGTGGGAACTGGCAAAATGCCCAACCCTGACGTATCTGCAGATACTTGGAGGCCATCCCCGTTAGCCAGGTGGCATGAGGACAGCGGGAGGTGAAAGGGAACAAATCGGTTAGCAGTCAACGCGCACCTCTCGTAACATGAGGGTGAAGGCGTTGATGTGGAAGCAATACAAATAGCCTATTGGAAACAGACAACGCGTACCTCTCCAGCATGAGGGTAAAGGCATTGTGTAAAGTGAACTGCAGACTGTCTACAGTATTCAAAACAATATATGCATGGTATCCTCACAAAATATTCCCAATGGGTAGATGGCAGGGGGAGAGAGGAGAGGGTTAAATCACTGTATACAATGGCCTTTTCATAATTCATCGCATCAAGGCAGCTAACTGGGCATGGCTACTTTCCACTTCATTTAGACCATTGTTAATGGAGTCAAAAAAGGCCATCCACTTAGACTCCCGGACGTTCAGAATCATGGTTATGTCGCCGCCCCTTGGGCCAAGTGTCACTTTCTCAACTGTAATCCATTGTATACTCTCAGGGGTATGCCCACATCTCTTGAAATGTTCCACTAGTGGTGCACCTGCTACCTCACAGCAAATCCTGCTGCAGTGCTGCAGTATTCTGGACTTTACTTTTTGCTGTGTCTGTCCCACATACAACAGGCCACATGGGCATCATCCCGCATAGATCACACACAAAGTGTTGCAGTTCGTGTACGATTTGAGAACTACTGTGCGTTCGTTATGTGTGAATTCTTTGGTTTGCAGCGTTGTGTCGCATGCTTTACATGATCCGCATCGGTGGTGCCCAAGTATGGGTGGAAGATTTCATAGAGTGAGTACCGTGGCTGATGGTTCTACATCAAGAAATTAATGTACTACCATATCCCTGATGTTTTTACCTCTCCTGAATGAATGAAGGGGAGGATTGTTTTGCTGGATGTCATCAGATATCAATCCCCAGTATTTATTTATGATTTTCTTGATTGCATTGCTCTATGTGGAGAAGGTTGTCACACATATTATCCATTTGTTCAGTGTGTCACTGCGTTCTTTGGGCTGTAGGAGACTCTCAAGTGGGTTATACCATGCACGCTTGCGTACTCTCTTAATCAAACTCCCTGGGTAGCCACGTTCCAGTAGGCGATCTGTAAGTTCTTGTGATTCGCGCATGTAGTCCATCTTTAAAGAACAATTACGACAAATGCGTATAAATTGCCCAAACGGTAAATTGTCCCGTAATCCCCATGGGTGATGACTGTCATATTGTAGGAGCGAGTTTTGCTCTCCTGGCTTCCTGTATAATTTGGTCAACAAGGAATTGTTCTCAGCAAAGATTGTAATGTCTAAGAAATCGATTCGCTCATTGCTTGACTGGAGGGTGAACTGGATATCAGGGCTCTTCGCATTTAACCACACATGGAAGTTGGTCAAGTCCTCAGTGCTCCCAGTCCAAATCAGTAGGACATCGTCAATATAGCGAACCCAAAGGTCCACACAGCCTCCGTATGGGTTTGTGTGATCGAAAATGTGTCTCTTCTCAAAATCATCCATATAAATTATGGCCAGATCAGGAGCAAAAGTTTCCCCCATAGCCACTCCCTTGGTCTGTAAGAAAAAATAATTTTGAAAAATAAAGAAATTCTTCATCATAGCTAGTTTGAGTGGATCTATGATAAAATACCAAGTAGGTGGCGTTGCTCTTGCTCTCCACCACCTCAAATGGTCCGGTCCACTTATCCTGGAGCGCACAAGGCTCCACTGGGGCCATAACCCAAACATTCTGTCCAGGCTGAAACTCGATCAGAGTGGCATTCTGATCATACCAACATTTCATCTCCTCCTGGTTGGCTTCCAGATTCGCCTGAGCAAGTTGTCTGGTTTCTGAAGATCAGCATGTAGCTATATACATGCCGGGGAGGTTTACTGGATGCTTTTCCCAGCCTTTTTTTACCAGACTCAGAGGTCCTCTTACATACAGTAGTTCAAAGGGACTGAACCCCAAGGACTTCTGGGGCACCTCTCTGAAAGCAAACAGGAGCCATGGCAAGAGGACATACCACGTATGCATCAATGGTTCACCCAGACCCATAATCATTCTTTTCAGGGTCCAGTTGAATTTCTCAATCAGCCCATTACCTTGGGGGTGATAAGGAGTGGTGAACTTATTGGTTACAGCACATCCTGAGACAGGGACTTCATATACTTCGATATGAAGTTGGTATCACAGTCGGACACCACCTCTCTGGGGAACCCCACACAGCAGAAAATCCCCATCAACGCATGACCCACCATGGGGCCGTCACAGTCCGGAGATGGATGGCTTCTGAGTACCGGGTGGCATGGCCCACCAAGACCAGGATGAACCTGTTGCCCATGGCTGTCTTGGGATCAAGAAGCTCCACAATGTTAATACCCACCCTCTCAAAGGGGATGCTGACCACAGGGAAAGGTTGGAGAGGAGCCTTACATTCCTCCCACTCTTACTTCTTGCCTGCAAGTCTGGCAAGACCTACACTGAGCATGAGAATGCTTGCGCATTTGGGGCCAGTAAAAGTGGGTGAAAAACTTTTAAAAGGTCCTGTCTTGCTCCAAATGTCCTGATAAAGGCAAATCATGAGCCAGACCCAGTAGGAAGGCTCTGAAGCACTGGGGTACCAAAAGCACACAGGCTGACTAAGGCTCAGCAACCTTAGGCTCGCTAAACAGGAGACCATTCTCCCAGGATATCCAATGTGATCCGGACTGGTCCCTGATGCCTGGTTTGCAGCCTGTTGCCGCAAACCAATGAGAAAAAGGCTCATCTGCTGCTCCTGGCATAACTTTTCCCTGGTGGGCCCTTCTTCTTGCTGCCAATGGGTCAGCTCAGGCAGGTCCCATCAGTTTAGCCACTTGTTTCCCCGTAGGCTCCAGAGCATCCCCCTCAGGGTCTACCTTCTCCTGGACTGTGGGAACTTCGAGGGCCGGGTTCCCACACGCCCTACCTCTTATATTCCTGGCAGACACCTGGGCCAATCTTTCAGGCTCCAGGTCCTCTTGAATGCCCTTACCGGCTGCCATTGACTGAGTGGTCACACATGCACACTCAGGCAGACCCAACATCTCCAAATGAGACCTCTGCCCAACTTCTCCCAAGGGAAGCTCGCCAAATCATTGCCTTGCAGACAGTAAACAGGCATGGCTGGCCTCACAGCTACTCTCAAGGTAACTGAGTCCCCCTGACTCAAATGGAACCTGTGCCACTTTGCAGTGGCACTCTGAGTTGTCAGTGGCAACTACAAGGTAGAATGTGTTGGGGACCACAAGCTCTTCAGGCACCAGTGGACAACTGACAGCAGTCACACTGGCTCTGGTGTCTCTCAGAGCCTCTACACTAGGGCTATTTATGGTCACCCGCTGCCTGTACATTTTAGTATTATCACACAGATGAGTCCTTGGGACCATCGCACTGTCTTCTAAACAGACCAGGGACATCTCTGCTAGACCCCACCCACCTTGGCCACCCATCTCCTCCCCCAAGGCTGCACTAGCCATTTCCCAGGGCGGTGCCCCAGTGGGTGCAGTGGTCACTGTGTTGGGACCCTTGGGATTTCCTTGGAAGTGACACACCTGTCCACAGCTAAAACAGGTCTTGGAACCCTTCTGCACAGGCTTACCTGGCAGGACACATGGTCTTTTGTCAGCGGGAGGCTGGGAACCCTTACCTTGGTTTTCTTGGGGATTACTTTGGGGCTCTTTATGGAACTCCTTTTGTTTACCCGTGTCCCCCCACTCTTCTGCTGGAGACCCTGCCCACCTTTAGTGGAGTCTCCCTCAAGACCCTTGTGGACCCTGGTACTGACCCAGCGGTCCACCTCCACAGCAAGCTTCCTGGGGTCAGTCATCTTGCTATTAATCAGGTGCTGGGCTAGCTCTGGAAAACAACTACTGCCAAGTGCTCCCATGCAATCAAATCATAGAGCGCCTAAAAATCATTTACCTTGCTACCCTTCACCCAACCATCCAATGCTCTGCAAAAAAAGACACATTGTCCACTTGGGTGCTAAACTCCAGCTTTTTGCAATATCTAAATTTCTGCCTATAAAGCTCTGGGGGCAACCTATACATGGCTACTAAGGCTTCCTTCATGGGGGCATAGGACATTTGATCCTCAGTAGACAATGCAAGTAAGGTGTCCCTTCCTTCACCCAGAAAGCGTCCCCACAACCCCGCTCCCCAATCTCTCTCAGGGACCCGGTAGGACTTCTTCGCTACTTCATAGGCCTTTACCCATTGGCCAATGCCCTCCTGCTTCATAAAATCATTAATGACATCCTTGGGAATATATGCTTTTCCTTCAACAGGCACTGGTGGTGTGCTGTGAATTAAAGCGGCATATGTGTTTCTCAAGTCAAGGAAACGTCTGTTTCTTATGAAAGGCCTCACCCACCAACGTAGTTGGTGGCATGCTTCATCATCGGGCCCCACCCGGTGGCACAGAGCATGCCCTGGGTGTGCTATGACACCTGTTTAAAGCGGAGCAGGTATTTGTAAGTGAGTGTTCAGTGATGGTGTGTGAGTGTTAGTTAAAAACTGTCCTAGGATCCCATTACCCATAGGGGTTATAATATTGATGGGCCCTTGGCAGTGTTAAAAGAAAGGGGGTGTATGTGCGTGGAGCGAACTATGATCTCCCACATCCACTGTGGTCAACATGTCTCCGCCAGTCCTCATATTGATCTAGCTTTATTCAGGACCTTTAAATGTGAAAAGTGATTAAAATGTGTTCAGTAGCATTTATGTGATGCACTCCCTAAGGTGGGATATAGGTAAGAGGAGGATTTCCTCTAGTGGTTTATACTCTGATGTTGTCAGAGCAAAGCCTCATGAAGTTTCCCTGCAGAGGGGTCTGGCTTGTGCTCACACTTTTGTCAAAGCTCCAAACCTGTATTGTGACCTAATTGGCTGGTGTGGAGACAGCTTTAGAAGGCTATCTCTTGTTGATTACTCATATACCTTCAGGGGAAGGGAACTAGCTTTCATGTTCCTCCCTCTCCGTTTGATATATACACTGATGGTGTGCCGCCACCGGAGGGAGTAATCTCTAGGCTCTCTGCTTTCAGCTCTAGCTCCCTCAACACTCTCTCATGCTCTAAAGGCATTTTCTTTTCTTCCATGACCAAGTTCTTGCTCTCTAACTCCAACCTCTTATTCTCTAAGTCACCCTGGACCCCCAGTTTGAGCTTAGCAAGCTCCATCTCATACACTCTGCTTTTTACATTTTCCTCCAACTCTTCTGGAGACAGACCCCTTGAAGACACACTGCTGCCTTTCCTGGGAGGCACTTCCCCTCCAGTTAGGCTTACTAACCCATCCTGCAGTCCTTTTAAATTCGCCCCCTCCACCATAGGATCCTCGGTCTACCCACTGACATTCCTTGCTTCCAACCAGGCCCTCAGCACCTTTTGGAACTCCTCCTTCCTGCTGAGGCCTCTCACGGAGATTTCATCGCTACTTCATAGGCCATAAACCATGGCCCAATGTCGTCATGCTTCATAAAACCCTTAATGACATCCTTGGGAATACATACTTATCTTTCAACAGGCACTGATGGTGTGCTGTGAATTAAAGCGGCATGAATGTTTCTCAAGAGAAGGAAACGTCTGTTTCAAATTCCAAATGTGTTTACATCTAACATTTAGCAATATTGACCTGCGGTTTTAATATTGTAACACAGCAGCAGCTCACTAATATTACTGCAAATAATCTCTGTGACATATGGATATGTGAGGTCATGTTTTGATGTAAAAGAATGAAACATACATGCAACATTTTTCTGCAAAATTTGTGTAAAAGACTCTCATACTAAACCCAGTTTAAAAGGAAATTAAAGGAAAACGTTTTTTAAAACAATCTGTTTAAAAATTATTCATGGTCATCAAGGCAGGACTTTTTGCAGAACAGAGCTGGCTCTAGCGGGGGCCCATTGATAGGAAGGGGCCCTGTGCCAGAGCCCTTTTTTCCCATGCCTTAAAACTTCTCTGCTTTCATTGGATACTGGATTCCTTTGGACCCTTTTGATAAATTAAAACATTCTGCTGTGGCTGCTCAGTCGGGAGATGTTTGCCTTGGTGGACACTGTGACAGCAAATAGACAAAATCTCCAAATACATCTCAAACAATGGGAGTACTCCGGGATAAGAAGGTCCCATCAGATCATGCAGTAACTGATAAGTGCCAAATATCTTGCCACATAATTGTAACTTTAGATCCTACTAGAATGTTGGTAAAGGTCCCTCGATTAGAGAGTCAGAGGTCAGAAAGCGGAAATGGCAATGAACCCCTGGCGGGAATCAGAACATGGATTACAAAGTTAGTAACACAAAGAGAGACAGCCCAGTCAACCCAGATGAATAAAAAGTATTGTAACACTCATGCACCCAGGGAAAATTTATTGGGGGGGGGGACCTTAAAAACCCCTAAGAAAAAGTCTTTACCTTCTGCTTTGCTGAGATCAGTGTTTCTGATTCAGTGCAAATTCAATCATACCTTTTGACACAATTTCAACTAAGACGCCAGTCCAAGGTGCTTTAAAATGCCCTGAAAATTCCTCCTGTCATATTATCTAAAATGCCCTGAAAAACTTTCTTTACATGATATCCAGTCTTATTGAGTATTACTGACCATTGTTTTCTGAAATGCGCCACAAATGTACTATGGGAGAAATTGAAGTCCAATTGTAAAGTTGCTTGTCAGTCTATTCCAGTTTGAGCCCAACCAATTGAGAACTCTCGGCTACACCCTTGAAAAGGGCACATCAAACGTATTAGTTTCACAGCTATAGGTATGTATGTATAGGCTATTTCTACATCTAAAACCTGGTGAAAAGACAAAGGGGTGATGCACTTGATCAAAACCAGCATAAAGTCAACTAGTAATAGGAGTCGAAGCTGGGTTGTGGACAGCTAATGCATTGTGAGGTATTGTTATTTTAAGACGTTTGTCATGAACTTTTCCCTAAACTGGAGATGGGACAGGGTGGTCCTGATGAATATTAGGATGTTGTTCGAGATCCTGGGTGCAAGGTGGTTTTAAAGATATTGTTGCCTGGCATGGGTATCGAAGGAAGTTCCTTCATGATAGGGTAGATGTGATCATATTTCTTCAGGCCCTGGATGAGACGTGCTGAGGTGTGTAGGATGCCCTCATAGCTTCAACATGTTGCGCACTGATGTATACACTATTTTGAACATTTTTAAAGTTGTTTATTCCTGTTCCTGTAATGTAAATGCATAAAAAATGTATACAGCGTTAAATTGAGTAGTCAATGTTTCCTTTTGTTTTGCAGGATACAGAATAAGCACTGGGACAGAGAATTCAAGAACAGCGACCCCGAGAGGTGAGCTAATAAAACCATAAATTACATAATGTGTGACTTCTAACAAAGGAATCACTGCTAGCCTTTCCTATGAGATGGATTTGTCCAGTGAAGATTGATTTCCAGAGGAATTAAATTCAACTTTATTATGAAAGAGAAAACAATTAGACGGACTGAAAACAAATAGTCTAATCGTCAACACGATTAACTAATTTTGTCTTCTTCAAAAAGCTCTTATAAAACCTAGTTTTGATTCCTGATTTGACCCCCAATCATCCGCTGAAATGATTTAGTTAATTTGGCTAGTAGGTGGCTCTTCCCCATTTGCAAAATTGTGACTGCCACAGCGCCATTTTACTTCTTAATACACTGCAGTCCCTTCACATTCAACTTGGTTAAGGGCAGCAGCACAAACATACTCTGCTTATTACTCCAAGCTTGTTTATTCTCTATATAGAGTCCTTAGCTAAATTTCCCAAAATCTTTCATTAAATCACTGCTTGAATGTTGACATGGGTGGTTTGATTTCATACAGTGTACTGTTGCCCTATTTCCATTTTGTATGTTAAAGGCTCATTTTCCACGGATACCAACAATTGGGAACTGCTGTACGTTTTTTTTCCGCCTAGTGCACATGTTCAGTGTCCTTATTAGAGGTTGGAAGAAGTACATCTACTTGATGCCGCTACATTGCCTGGAGGAAGTTTCTCCATGCTAAAAATAGACCACTCACAACAGAGCTACAGTATGATCCCTAGTGGTTAAGATATGCCGGTGTTTGCTGGTGCTTGGCTCTAGCACTTATGGCTAAACACCAACAATTATTTAAGACAGCCTACCATATGGTGGCGCTGTATGTTTTAGCAGTGCTCTTCCCTAAAGTATTAAACGGTCATAAAAAAAAAATACGCAGATCCAAGCCATGCTTTCAGCCGGAATAATCCAAAACACCGCACTTGTATTGTGTGATGTGCAGTATGTGACTGTGTGGACAGAGACAGCAGGTAGTGACAACCACAATGCCCTCCAGAGAAATATCTTGTGCCCTGGCACATACATTAAAAAAAAATAGGCACTGATAATGCCCATATATAGGAAGTGCATCATAGCTACAATAGTAATGGCTATTCTTGCTAAATGCAGCAGGGCTGCCATGGTGATGGCCATAGGTGAGAAATGCGGCAGAACTACCATGGTGATGCCCATTCTTGAGAATTGCAGCAGATCTACCATGGTGATGCCCATTCTTGAGAATTGCAGCAGATCTACCATGATGATGCCCATGCATGATAAATGCAGCAGAGCTCTCACAAAGATGTCCATATTTGAAAAATGCAGCAGAGCTACCATGGTGATACCCATCCCTGAGAAATACAACAGAGCTGTCATGATGATGCCCATGATTTAGAAGTGCAGCAGAGCTACTATGGTGATGCCAATTCGTGAGAAATACAAAGAGCTGCCATGATGATGCCCATTCTTGGAAAGTGCAGTAGACCTACCATGGTGATGCCTATTCTTGAGAAACGCAGGAGAGCTACGATGGGGATGCCCATTCTTGAGAACGCAGGAGAGCTACCATGGTGATACCCATCCTCAGGAAATGCAACAGATCTACCATGGTGATGCCCATTCATGGGAAATGCGGCAGAACTACTATAATGATGCACATACATAAGAAATGCAGCAGAACTACCATGGCGATGCCCATTCTTGAGAAATCCAGAAAAGGGTGATGCCTAGTCTTGAGAAGTGCAAAGGGCTACCATGGTGATGCCCATACTGGAGAAATGCAGTAGTGCTACCATGATGATGCCCATTCTTGGGAAATGCAACAGAGCTACCATGGTGATGCCCATACTTGAGAAATGCAAAGTGCAACCATGGTGATGCCCATTCATGAGAAATAAAACCGAGCTGCCATGATGATGCCCATTCTTGGGAAATGCAACAGAGCTACCATGGTGATGCCCATACTTGAGAAATGCAAAGTGCAACCATGGTGATGCCCATTCATGAGAAATAAAACCGAGCTGCCATGATGATGCCCATTCTAGGGAAATGCAACAGAGCTATCATGGTGATGCCCATACTTGAGAAACTGAACAACAGAAAAAAAGTGCCAATACTAATACTCTATTTGATACACTGTTTTATCGACCAAAAGAAGACTCCTGATCAAAAAATGGGAAATGCTATTCAATAGCTGTTTTTATTCTACAAAATGAATTTTTTGAAAGTGAATTTATTTTAACTTTCAACATATACTGTCAAAAGACAGAACAATTTATATACAAGGTGAAAAAGGCGGACACAAAACAGGGCAATAAAATCAACCATATATTCATAGATCAATCATATCACAGTCATACCACAAGCATTCATACATTCATACTACAGTGCTTAACCAAAACTGGGTAAAGAATACACCAATGGGCTAAGTATTGGGTCTGCTGTATAAATAAAAGAAATGTCACAATGATCATTGAACACACTCATTAATTTTCGTTTGAATCCACTGAATTCTAGAACTTATTAAACAAGGAATGGGTGTATAACTCGTGGCAGCTAGTGTGGCAACAGATCAACACTAGGGCAACAAAAAGAGAGCAGACACTGGACGAAGGAAGGCCTATGTGTTTCGAATCCCTGGGAGTTGGAAGGGATTCTCATCAGGGCCAAATCACTCTGCAAGAGAAGAAGAAAAAGCCTATGTACACAGTTTTTTAAAAAAGAAACAGAACACTAGCGAGCACTACAACACCCAGGGTCACCTCTGCTTACCACAAGAGAGTATATCCGGTGGGACAAGTCAAAGAATAGAAGTCACCTGTTGACACAAATTAAAAGACAAAAAAGAACAGGGCAAAGTGTGTAAGCTCCTATTGTTTTTTAATGTTTTTTAAGGTGCCCTATCGAATTAAACCGTGTGAACATATTTTAGAGGTACCTCTGAGTTGAATAGTGGCGTGTCCTCGAGCGTTATTTGAGAAAAAGGGGTAGCTGACCTACAAGGCAATGAACTTCATTAGTGCCAAACCGTAGCTCGGGCGGGCGTCAGATGCAGGTAAGGCAGCAGAGCTGCCATGGGGATGCCCATCCTCGGGAAATGCAAAGCGCTACTAAGGTGATGCCCATCCTCGGGAAATGCAACAGAGCTATCATGGTGATGCCCATACTTGAGAAAGGCAACTGAGCTACCATGTTGATGCCCATCATCTGGAAATGCAACAGAGCTACTATGGTGATGCCCATACATGAGATCGCATCAGAGCTATTTTGGAGTTTCCCGTTCATGAGAAATGCAGCAGAGCTACCGCGGTGATGTCCATACTTAAGAAATGCAGCAGAGCTGACATGATGATTCACATTCTTGCGAAACGCAGTGTTATGTTTCATATAGGTACCCTTATATAGGCCTGGGTAACACCATACAACTTCACCGTCATTATCTCCCTTATACTACACAGTAACAAGCCTTAGGATTGAATCTTTACCTAGTTCTAGACCTGGGCACAGATGGAGGGTTTTTCCCTGAACAATAGTGTCTGATAACTTCATCAATAGACTCATATAGCATAAATGAATATTCATAAGGGTTCTTGGAAACCAGGCAAAGGCTACAACACCTGCATATTATCTATGTACAAGGTTCATCCCATGCATCATCCTAAAATCCAACAATGGCTAATACAAGAAGCAAGGGACAAAGAAACCCTAGATACTTTCTGTATAAATACTGCACATCTTGCTAGGGTTCGAAAGAGGGAACTGAGACTTCCAGGCCAACACACTGACTAGAGACACTGAGGCTCCTGCATGCAGATGCTCCAGCTGACAGTGGTCTAACACATCCCTCACGGGTGTCCAACTGAAGACCAGGACGGGGTCCCACACTCTCTCACTTCAGGTAATGGGGTTAGAATAATCCTAGAGGGATTCTTGGCTTTATACCTACTCACATGCTTGGTACACTTAGGTACATCTAGATAGGCATCGTAGGAGTACACACACTTTTATCATGCATTTTATATTCATGTATGTATTCATGATTATTGCAAGATGGTAGAACTGTACTATCCTTTTATTCTCACTGTACTGCTAATCATATATATATGCCACTCTCTAACAGTTATTGCAGCACATTTAGAACAACTGTGCACATTTTTTTATTGTAACATACCTGACTGTTTCTTCTGTGTAACTCTTTGAGACCGAATAAGTGATCACTGACTGAGCAAAAGGTAGCACATTGTTTCCATGATCCAGGGGGATCAGGGTTGTCATGTTCTGAAGTTGCCAGAATGTATTATCTCCCCAATAAGAGGAGATTCTAGTGGCACTGTGCGCTAGCTAAAACAGAAAGGCTAACATTCTCGGTGGGGGTGTTCAGAGTCAGTCTGCCACCAATCCTACAGTTTATGTTATCCAAATGAGCAAGTCCTGTATCAGTGATATAGGAACGACACAACATGGCACCACCAACATTGGTTGGGAACTTATTTAACAGTAGAATCTGAGTAGTTCAATTGTGCTACTGTACACAGACACCTACTCACAAAACACCAGAGACGTCTGGAGGGGGTGGGCACTAACTCCGCCACAGCAGAGTAAGCGAAATATCCTATTTAATAGCTGCTGGTTAATCAAGCTTGAAGGACACAGTGTTCCTGAAATTGTGCTTAAAACCTTATCTTAGCTCCCTTGAACAAACTTATTCTTGAACAAAAATGACTGAGACAGGAAATAACCCAGTAGTAAATATATCAGACGGAGAAGAAGATACAGACACAATTCCAATTGCAGAAAAATTCAGACATACTATCACGCTGAAACTGTTAGAAAATGGTTTATCAGCTAGGGGCGGATTAGTAGTTTTCGTGATTGAGGCACATGAATTAAACAAAACAGTTCTATTTTATCCGCCGGTTACTTTCCCAGCAGCAGATGCGATAACACATACATTTCACTCCTATACAGAGGGAGATGCACCAATGTAATATGGTCCATTCAAGGACATAGAGATTCCACTCATGTATCAAGTTCACTTATCCCGGTATAAAGGCGCTGTTGAAAAGAAGTACTCTGAGGCAGAAGTGAGTACAAGCGTCTTTAATCTATCTTCCACTCTCCATAACTGACAGGCTCACCAACAATCTAGAGTGAACTCTGGAGGAACATTCCAAGGGGGAAGAGGGAGGAGGGGGGAGAGGAATGTACCAAGGAAAGGGAAAAAGGAAGATTACAACACATCTCACTATGCAGGGGAGGATGTACAATGAAAGCAGGTGGTTGCTGAACTTGCAGAGGGTGAAGGGACCCCAGGAGGGGTACTAAACAAGAAACTTACAAACAGTTCAATTGGAGGTTGACAACCAGAGAACAAGGGGCACAGAAACACATAGCTGCCCAGGTGGATTAACAAGCAACAGGTTACATCTTTGAAGAAGGCTAAATGAGGGTTAATCAGAGGATATTAGATTTGGCAATCGGATCTCTTTCCCTGATGGAAGCAAAAGGGGTTGCTCTTGTTATCACGTTGGAAGAGGTGTGATATGCCCGAATGCCTTCTCTTAATGTCTTATCCACATCCATGTTATTGGCAAAAGCTAGTTGAGTCAGCTTTTTAATCAAGATTACAGATTTACACATGAGGTCATTGTCCCCTTGACATTACAAAGTGGATTCTTCATGCTTGATGCCCAGATCGTTTAGGAATGCCATCATTTCAATAGAAGAGAACTTAATACCATTGTTGGTGACTATGCAAGCTGGCACACCTTCACCTGTGAATGAATCTCTTAAAAAGCCAATGAGGGATTTGGTTGAGACCTTTGAAACAAACTTGTATTTAATCCAGTTAGAAGTGTAGTCCATGAGTACAATCAGAAATCTCTTCAGGACTCCTAATTGTTCGATTCCACCATGGATTTCCGTCAAACAACTTGCAATCAAAATTAGACTTTCCCAGCAGTGCTCCCAGACCACCCAACCCACCCCCAAATACCTAGAACCCCAGCAAACAGCCCCCCAAAAACACGCAAGTGAGCTAAAAAGGAAAAGCTTTTTCACCATGGATTTTCTCCAAACCCCTTGCATCCGATATTAGACCTTTCCAGCATTGCCCCAGACCCCGCAACCCACCCGCTAAAAAGTAGAACCCCCTAAACAGGCCAAAAGCAAAAATGGAAAATTTCAAACTTAGAAAATTTGAGGCCTACGGTAAAATACCTCCAAACGCGCTCTGCAGCTAGGCCCTAACTCCCCTTTTCTACGATGGATTTCCTTCAAACCACTTGCATTCAAAATAAGACTTTCCCAGCAGTGCTCCCAGACCCCCAACCCACCCCCAAATACCTGGAACCCCCCCAAACAGCCCCCCAAAAACACGCAAGTGAGCTAAAAAGGAAAAACTTTTTCACCATGGATTTTGTCCAAACCACTTGCATCCGATATTAGACCTTCCCAGCATTGCCCCCAGACCCCACAACCCACCCTCTAAAAAGTAGAACACCCCGAAACAGGCCAAAAGCAAAAATGGAAAATGCCAAACTTAGAAAATTTGAGGCCTACGGTAAAATCACTCCAAGCGCGCTCTGCAGCTAGACCCTAACTCCCCTTTTCCACCATGGATTTCCTTCAAATCACTTGCAATCAAAATTAGACTTTCCCAGCAGTGCTCCCAGACCCCCCAACCCACCCCCAAATACGGGAACCCCCCCAAACAGCCCCCCAAAAACCCGCAATTGAGCTAAAAAGGAAAAACTTTTTCACCATGGATATTCTCCAAACCACTTGCATCCAATATTAGACCTTCCCAGCATTGCCCCCATATCCCGCAACCGGCCAAAAGCAAAAATGGAAAATGCCACAATTAGAAAATTTGAGGCCTACTGTAAAATGATTCGAAACGCGCTCTGCAGCTAGGCCCTAACTCCCCTTTTCCCCCATGGATTTCCTTCAAACCACTTGTAATCAAAATTAGACTTTCCCAGCAGTGTTCCCAGACCCCGCAACCCACCTGCAAAAGAGTAGAACACCCCCAAATAGGCCAAAAGCAAAAATGGAAAATGCCACACTTAGAAAATTTAAGGGATACAGTAAAATCACTCCAAACGCGCCCAGCAGCTAGCCCATAACTCCCCTTTTCCACCATGGATTTCCTTCAAACCACTTGCAATCAAAATTAGACTTTCCCAGCAGTGCTCCCGGACCCCCCAACCCACCTCCAAATACCTAGAACCTCCCCCAAACAGCCCCCCGAAAACACAAGTGAGCTAAAAAGGAAAAACTTTTTCACAATGGATTTTCTCCAAACCAATTGCATCCGATAGTAGACCTTCCCTGCATTGCCCCCAGACCCCGCAACCCACTCGCAAAAAAGTAGAACACCCCCAAACAGACCAAAAGCAAAAATTAAAAATGCCACACTTAGAAAATTTGCGGCCTACGTTAAAATCACTCCAAACACGCTCTGTAGCTAGGCCCTAACTCCCCTTTTCCACCATGGATTTCCTTCAAACCACTTGCAATCAAAATTAGACTTTCCAAGCAGTGCTCCAAGACCCCCCAACCCACCCCCAAATACCTAGAACCCCCCCAAACAGACCCACAAAAACTCACAAGTGAACTAAAAAGGAAAAACGCTTTCACCAAGGATTTTCTCCAAACCAATTGCATCCGATAATAGACCTTCCCAGCATTCCCCCCAGACCTCGCAACCCACCCGCAAAAAAGTAGAACACCCCCAAACGGGCCAAAAGCAAAAAAGGAAAATGTCACACTTAGAAAATTTGAGGCCTACAGTAAAATCACTCCAAACGCGCTCTGCAGCAAGGCCCTAACTCCCCTTTTCCACCATTGATTTCCTTCAAACCACTTGCTATCAAAATTACACTTTCCCAGCAGTGATCCCAGACCCACCAACCCACCCCCAAATCCCTAAAACCCCCCCAAACAACCCCCCAAAAACACGCAAGTGAGCTAAAAAGGAAAAACTTTTTCACCAAGGATTTTCTCCAAAACACTTGCATCTGATATTAGACCTTCCCAGCATTGCCCCCAGACCCCGCAACCCACCCGCAAAAAAGTAGAACACCCCCAAACGGGCCAAAAGCAAAAATGGAAAATGCCACAATAGAAAATTTGAGGCCTACGGTAAAATCACTCCAAACGCGCTCCGCAGCAAGGCCCTAACTTTCCTTTTCCACCATGGATTTCCTTCAAACCACTTGCAATCTAAATTAGACTTTCCCATCAGTGCTCCCAGACCCCCCAACCCACCCCAAAATACCTAAAACCCCCCTAAACAGCCCCCCAAAAACACGCAAGTGAGCTAAAAAGAAAAAAAAAATCACCATGGATTTTCTCCAAACCACTTGCATCCGATATTAGACCTTCCCAGCATTGCCCCCACACCCCACAACCCACCCGCTAAAAAGTAGAACACCCTGAAAAAGGCCAAAAGCAAAAATGGAAAATGCCAAACTTATAAAATTTGAGGCCTACGGTAAAATCACTCCAAATGCGCTCTGCAGCTAGACCCTAACTCCCCTTTTCCACCATGGATTTCCTTCAAACCACCTGAAATCAAAATTAGACTTTCCCAGCAGTGCTCCCAGACCCCCCAACCTACCCCCAAATACCGAGAACCCCCCAAACAGCCCCCAAAAACATGCAAGTGAGCTAAAAAGGAAAAATCTTTTCACCATGGATTTTCTCCAAACACCTTGCATCCGATATCAGACCTTCCCAGCATTGCCCCCAGACCCCGCAACCCACCCGCTGAAATGTAGAACACCCCCAAACAGGCCAAAAGCAAAAATGGAAAATGCCACACTTAGAAAATTTGAGGCCTTCGGTAAAATCATTCCAAACGCGCACTGCAGCAAAGCCCTAACTCCCAAACCCCCCAACCCACCCCCAAATCCCTAAAACCCCCCCAAACAGCCCCCCCAAAACACGCAAGTGAGCTAAAAAGGAAAAACTTTTTCACCATGGATATTAGACCTTCCCAGCATTGCCCCCAGACCCCGCAACCCACCCGCTCAAAAGTAGAACACCCCAAACAGGCCAAAAGCAAAAATGGAAAATGCCACACCTGGAAAATTCGAGGCCTACTGTAAAATCACTCCAAACGCGCTCTGTAGCTAGGCCCTAAACTCCCCTTTTCCACCATGGATTTCCTTCAAACCACTTGCAATCTAAATTAGACTTTCCCAGCAGTGCTCCAAGACCCCCCAACCCACCCCCAAAAACCTATAACCCCCCCAAACAGCCCCACAAAAACACACAAGTGAGCTAAAAAGGAAAAACGTTTTCACCAAGGATTTTATCCAAACCAATTGCATCCGATATTAGACCTTCCCATCATTGCCCCCAGACCCCGCAACCCACCCGCAAAAAAGTAGAACACCCCCAAACGGGCCAAAAGCAAAAATGGAAAATGCCACACTTAGAAAATTTGAGGCCTATGGTAAAATAACTCCAAACGCGCTCTGCAGCAAGGCCCTAACTCCCCTTTTCCACCATGGATTTCCTTCAAACCATTTGCTATCAAAATTAGACTTTCCCAGCAGTGATCCCAGACCCCCCAACCCACCCCCAAATACCTAGAACCCCCCAAACAGCCCCCCAAATACACGCAAGTGAGCTAAAAGAAAAACGTTTTCACCATGGATTTTCTCCAAACCACTTGCATCCGATATTAGACCTTCCCAGCATTGCCCCCAGACCCCGCAACCCACCTGCAAAAAAGTAGAACACCCCGAAACAGGCCAAAATCAAAAATGGAAAATGCCACACTTAGAAAATTTGAGGCCTACGGTAAAATCACTCCAAACGCGCTCCACAGCAAGGCCCTAACTCCCCTTTTCCACCATGGATTTCCTTCAAACAACTTGCAATCAAAATTAGACTTTCCCAGCAGTGCTCCCAAACCCCCCAACCCACCCCCAAATACCTAAAACCGCGCCAAACAGCCCCCCAAAAACACGCAAGTGAGCTAAAAAGGAAAAACTTTTTCACCATGGATTTTCTCCAAAACACTTGCATCCGATATTAGACCTTCCCAGCATTGCCCCCAGACCCCGCAACCCACCCGCTCAAAAGTAGAACACCCCAAAAAGGCCAAAAGCAAAAATGGAAAATGCCACACTTAAAAAATTTGAGGCCTACTGTAAAATCACTCCAAACGCGCTCTGCAGCTAGGCCCTAACTCCCCTTTTCCACCATGGATTTCCTTCAAACCACTTGCAATCAAAATTAGACTTTCCCACAGTGCTCCAAGACCCCCCAACCCACCCCCAAAAACCTAGAACCCCCCCAAACAGCCCCACAAAAACACACAAGTGAGCTAAAAAGGAAAAACGTTTTCACCAAGGATTTTCTCCAAACCAATTGCATCCGATATGAGACCTTCCCAGCATTGCCCCCAGACCCCGCAACCCACCCGCAAAAAAGTAGAACACCCCCAAACGGACCAAAAGCAAAAATGGAAAATGCCACACTTAGAAAATTTGAGGCCTACGGTAAAATCACTCCAAACGCGCTCCGCAGCAAGGCCCTAACTCCCCTTTTCCACCATGGATTTCCTTCAAACCACTTGCAATCAAAATAAGACTTTCCCATCAGTGCTCCCAGACCCCCCAACCCACCCCAAAATACCTAAAACCCCCCTAAACAGCCCCCCAAAAACACGCAAGTGAGCTAAAAAGAAAAAAAAATCACCATGGATTTTCTCCAAACCACTTGCATCCGATATTAGACCTTCCCAGCATTGCCCCCATACCCCACAACCCACCCGCTAAAAAGTAGAACACCCTGAAAAAGGCCAAAAGCAAAAATGGAAAATGCCAAACTTATAAAATTTGAGGCCTACGGTAAAATCACTCCAAATGCGCTCTGCAGCTAGACCCTAACTCCCCTTTTCCACCATGGATTTCCTTCAAACCACTTGAAATCAAAATTAGACTTTCCCAGCAGTGCTCCCAGACCCCCCAACCTACCCCCAAATACCGAGAACCCCGCAAACAGCCCCCAAAAACATGCAAATGAGCTAAAAAGGAAAAATCTTTTCACCATGGATTTTCTCCAAACACCTTGCATCCGATATCAGACCTTCCCAGCATTGCCCCCAGACCCCGCAACCCATCCGCTGAAATGTAGAACACCCCCAAACAGGCCAAAAGCAAAAATGGAAAATGCCACACTTAGAAAATTTGAGGCCTTCGGTAAAATCATTCCAAACGCGCACTGCAGCAAAGCCCTAACTCCCCTTTTCCACCATGGATTTCCTTCAAACCACTTGCTATCAAAATTAGACTTTCCCAGCAGTGATCCCAGACCCCCCAACCCACCCCCAAATACCTAGAACCCTTCAAACAGCCCCCCAAAAACACACAAGTGAGCTAAAAAGGAAAAACCTTTTTACCATGGATTTTCTCCAAACCACTTGCATCTGATATTAGACCTTCCCAGCATTGCCCCCAGACCCCGCAACCCACCCGCTAAAAAGTAGGACACCCCCAAACAGACCAAAAGCAAAAATGGAAAATGCCACACTTAGAAAATTTGAGGCCTACGGTAAAATCACTCCAAACGCGCTCTGCAGCCACGCCCTAACTCCCTTTTTCCACCATGGATTTCCTTCAAACCACTTGCAATCAAAATTATACTTTCCCAGCAGTGCTCCAAGACCCCCCGACCCACCCCCAAAAACCTAGAACCCCCCCAAACAGCCCCACAAAAACACACAAGTGAGCTAAAAAGGAAAAACTTTTCACCAAGGATTTTCTCCAAACCAATTGCATCCGATATTAGACCTTCCCAGCATTGCCCCCAGACCCCGCAACCCACCCGCAAAAAAGTAGAACCCCCCCAAACGGGCCAAAAGCAAAAATGGAAAATGCCACACTTAGAAAATTTGAGGCCTACGGTAAAATCACTCCAAACGCGCACTGCAGCAAAGCCCTAACTCCCCTTTTCCACCATGGATTTCCTTCAAACCACTAGCAATCAAAATTAGACCTTTCCAGCAGTGCTCCCAAACCCCCCAACCCACCCACAAATACCTAACCCCCCCCCAAACAGCCCCCCAAAAACACGCAAGTGAGCTAAAAAGGAAAAGCTTTTTCACCATGGATTTTCTCCAAACCACTTGCATCCGATATTAGACCTTCCCAGCATTGCCCCCAGACCCCGCAACCCACCTGCAAAAAAGTAGAACACCCCCAAACAGGCCAATAGCAAAAATGGAAAATGCCACACTTAGAAAATTTAAGGCCTACTGTAAACTAACTCCAAACGCGCTCTGCAGCTAGCCCCTAACTCCCTTTTTCCACCATGGATTTCCTTCAAACCACTTGAAATCAAAATTAGACTTTCCCAGCAGTGCTCCCAGACCCCCCAACCTACCCCCAAATACCGAGAACCCCCCAAACAGCCCCCAAAAACATGCAAGTGAGCTAAAAAGGAAAAACTTTTTCACAATGGATTTTCTCCAAACCACTTGCATCCGATATTAGACCTTCCTAGCATTGCCCCCAGACCCCGCAACCCACCAGCTAAAAAGTAGAACACCCCCAAACAGGCCAAAAGCAAAAATGGAAAATGCCACACTTAGAAAATTTGAGGCCTACGGTAAAATCACTCCAAACGCGCACTGCAGCAAAGCCCTAACTCCCCTTTTCCCCTATGGATTTCCTTCAAACAGCTAGCAATCAAAATTAGACTTTTCCAGCAGTGCTCCCAAACCCCCCAACCCACCCCCAAATACCTAAACCCCCCCCAAACAGCCCCCCAAAAACACGCAAGTGAGCTAAAAAGGAAAAGCTTTTTCACCATGGATTTTCTCCAAACCACTTGCATCCGATATTAGACCTTCCCAGCATTGCCCCCAGACCCCGCAACCCACCCGCTCAAAAGTAGAAAACCCCAAACAGGCCAATAGCAAAAATGGAAAATGCCACACTTAGAAAATTTAAGGCATACCGTAAAATTACTCAAAACGCGCTCTGCAGCTAGCCCCTAACTCCCTTTTTCCACCATGGATTTCCTTCAAACCACTTGAAATCAAAATTAGACTTTCCCAGCAGTGCTCCCAGACCCCCCAACCTACCCCCAAATACCGAGAACCCCCCAAACAGCCCCCAAAAACATGCAAGTGAGCTAAAAAGGAAAAGCTTTTTCACCATGGATTTTCTCCAAACCACTTGCATCCGATATTAGACTTTCCTAGCATTGCCCCAGACCCCGCAACCCACCCGCTAAAAAGAAGAACACCCCCAAACAGGCCAAAAGCAAAAATGGAAAATTCCACACTTAGAAAATGTGGAGGCCTACTGTAAAATCACTCCAAACGCGCTCTGCAGCTAGGCCCTAACTCCCCTTTTCCACCATGGATTTCCTTCAAACGACTTGCAATCAAAATTAGACTTTCCCAGCAGTGCTCCAAGACCCCCCAACCCACCCCCAAAAACCTAGAACCCCCCAAAACAGCCCCACAAAAACACACAAGTGAGCTAAAAAGAAAAAACGTTTTCAGCAAGGATTTTCTCCAAACCAATTGCATCCGATATTAGACCTTCCCAGCATTGCCCTCAGACCCCGCAACCCACCTCCAAAAAAGTAGAACACCCCCAAACGGGCCAAAAGTAAAAATGGAAAATGCCACACTTAGAAAATTTGAGGCATACAGTAAAATTACTCAAAATGCGCTCTGCAGCTAGCCCCTAACTCCCCTTTTCCACCATGGATTTCCTTCAAACCACTTGCAATCAAAATTAGACTTTCCCAGCAGTGCTCCCAGACCCCCCAACCTACCCCCAAATACCGAGAACCCCCAAACAGCCCCCCAAAAACATGCAAGTGAGCTAAAAAGGAAAAACTTTTTCACCAAAGATTTTCTCCAAACCAGTTGCATCCAATATTAGACCTTCCCAGCATTGCGCCCAGACCCCGCAACCCACCCGCTCAAAAGTAGAACACTCCAAAAAGGCCAGAAGCAAAAATGGAAAATGCCACACTTAGAAAATTTGAGGCCTACTGTAAAATCACTCCAAACGCGCTCTGCAGCTAGGCCCTAACTCCCCTTTTCCAACATGGATTTGCTTCAAACCACTTGCAATCAAAATTATACTTTCCCAGCAGTGCTCCAAGACCCCCCAACCCACCCGCAAAAACCTAGAACCCCCCCAAACAGCCCCACAAAAACACACAAGTGAGCTAAAAGGAAAAACGTTTTCACCAAGGATTTTCTCCAAACCAATTGCATCCGATATTAGACCTTCCCAGCATTGCCCCCAGACCCCGCAACCCACCCGCAAAAAAGTAGAACACCCCCAAACGGGCCAAAAGCAAAAATGGAAAATGCCACACTTAGAAAATTTGAGGCCTACGGTAAAATCACTCCAAACGCGCTCCGCAGCAAGGCCCTAACTCCCCTTTTCCACCATGGATTTCCTTCAAACCACTTGCAATCAAAATTAGACTTTCCCAGCAGTGCTCCCGGACCCCCCAACCTACCTCCAAATACCTAGAACCTCCCCCAAACAGCCCCCCGAAAACACAAGTGAGCTAAAAAGGAAAAACTTTTTCACAATGGATTTTCTCCAAACCAATTGCATCCGATAGTAGACCTTCCCTGCATTGCCCCCAGACCCCGCAACCCACTCGCAAAAAAGTAGAACACCCCCAAACAGACCAAAAGCAAAAATTAAAAATGCCACACTTAGAAAATTTGCGGCCTACGTTAAAATCACTCCAAACACGCTCTGTAGCTAGGCCCTAACTCCCCTTTTCCACCATGGATTTCCTTCAAACCACTTGCAATCAAAATTAGACTTTCCAAGCAGTGCTCCAAGACCCCCCAACCCACCCCCAAATACCTAGAACCCCCCCAAACAGACCCACAAAAACTCACAAGTGAACTAAAAAGGAAAAACGCTTTCACCAAGGATTTTCTCCAAACCAATTGCATCCGATAATAGACCTTCCCAGCATTCCCCCCAGACCTCGCAACCCACCCGCAAAAAAGTAGAACACCCCCAAACGGGCCAAAAGCAAAAAAGGAAAATGTCACACTTAGAAAATTTGAGGCCTACAGTAAAATCACTCCAAACGCGCTCTGCAGCAAGGCCCTAACTCCCCTTTTCCACCATTGATTTCCTTCAAACCACTTGCTATCAAAATTACACTTTCCCAGCAGTGATCCCAGACCCACCAACCCACCCCCAAATCCCTAAAACCCCCCCAAACAACCCCCCAAAAACACGCAAGTGAGCTAAAAAGGAAAAACTTTTTCACCAAGGATTTTCTCCAAAACACTTGCATCTGATATTAGACCTTCCCAGCATTGCCCCCAGACCCCGCAACCCACCCGCAAAAAAGTAGAACACCCCCAAACGGGCCAAAAGCAAAAATGGAAAATGCCACAATAGAAAATTTGAGGCCTACGGTAAAATCACTCCAAACGCGCTCCGCAGCAAGGCCCTAACTTTCCTTTTCCACCATGGATTTCCTTCAAACCACTTGCAATCTAAATTAGACTTTCCCATCAGTGCTCCCAGACCCCCCAACCCACCCCAAAATACCTAAAACCCCCCTAAACAGCCCCCCAAAAACACGCAAGTGAGCTAAAAAGAAAAAAAAAATCACCATGGATTTTCTCCAAACCACTTGCATCCGATATTAGACCTTCTCAGCATTGCCCCCACACCCCACAACCCACCCGCTAAAAAGTAGAACACCCTGAAAAAGGCCAAAAGCAAAAATGGAAAATGCCAAACTTATAAAATTTGAGGCCTACGGTAAAATCACTCCAAATGCGCTCTGCAGCTAGACCCTAACTCCCCTTTTCCACCATGGATTTCCTTCAAACCACCTGAAATCAAAATTAGACTTTCCCAGCAGTGCTCCCAGACCCCCCAACCTACCCCCAAATACCGAGAACCCCCCAAACAGCCCCCAAAAACATGCAAGTGAGCTAAAAAGGAAAAATCTTTTCACCATGGATTTTCTCCAAACACCTTGCATCCGATATCAGACCTTCCCAGCATTGCCCCCAGACCCCGCAACCCACCCGCTGAAATGTAGAACACCCCCAAACAGGCCAAAAGCAAAAATGGAAAATGCCACACTTAGAAAATTTGAGGCCTTCGGTAAAATCATTCCAAACGCGCACTGCAGCAAAGCCCTAACTCCCAAACCCCCCAACCCACCCCCAAATCCCTAAAACCCCCCCAAACAGCCCCCCCAAAACACGCAAGTGAGCTAAAAAGGAAAAACTTTTTCACCATGGATATTAGACCTTCCCAGCATTGCCCCCAGACCCCGCAACCCACCCGCTCAAAAGTAGAACACCCCAAACAGGCCAAAAGCAAAAATGGAAAATGCCACACCTGGAAAATTCGAGGCCTACTGTAAAATCACTCCAAACGCGCTCTGTAGCTAGGCCCTAAACTCCCCTTTTCCACCATGGATTTCCTTCAAACCACTTGCAATCTAAATTAGACTTTCCCAGCAGTGCTCCAAGACCCCCCAACCCACCCCCAAAAACCTATAACCCCCCCAAACAGCCCCACAAAAACACACAAGTGAGCTAAAAAGGAAAAACGTTTTCACCAAGGATTTTATCCAAACCAATTGCATCCGATATTAGACCTTCCCATCATTGCCCCCAGACCCCGCAACCCACCCGCAAAAAAGTAGAACACCCCCAAACGGGCCAAAAGCAAAAATGGAAAATGCCACACTTAGAAAATTTGAGGCCTATGGTAAAATAACTCCAAACGCGCTCTGCAGCAAGGCCCTAACTCCCCTTTTCCACCATGGATTTCCTTCAAACCACTTGCTATCAAAATTAGACTTTCCCAGCAGTGATCCCAGACCCCCCAACCCACCCCCAAATACCTAGAACCCCCCAAACAGCCCCCCAAATACACGCAAGTGAGCTAAAAGAAAAACGTTTTCACCATGGATTTTCTCCAAACCACTTGCATCCGATATTAGACCTTCCCAGCATTGCCCCCAGCCCCGCAACCCACCTGCAAAAAAGTAGAACACCCCGAAACAGGCCAAAATCAAAAATGGAAAATGCCACACTTAGAAAATTTGAGGCCTACGGTAAAATCACTCCAAACGCGCTCCACAGCAAGGCCCTAACTCCCCTTTTCCACCATGGATTTCCTTCAAACAACTTGCAATCAAAATTAGACTTTCCCAGCAGTGCTCCCAAACCCCCCAACCCACCCCCAAATACCTAAAACCGCGCCAAACAGCCCCCCAAAAACACGCAAGTGAGCTAAAAAGGAAAAACTTTTTCACCATGGATTTTCTCCAAAACACTTGCATCCGATATTAGACCTTCCCAGCATTGCCCCCAGACCCCGCAACCCACCCGCTCAAAAGTAGAACACCCCAAAAAGGCCAAAAGCAAAAATGGAAAATGCCACACTTAAAAAATTTGAGGCCTACTGTAAAATCACTCCAAACGCGCTCTGCAGCTAGGCCCTAACTCCCCTTTTCCACCATGGATTTCCTTCAAACCACTTGCAATCAAAATTAGACTTTCCCACAGTGCTCCAAGACCCCCCAACCCACCCCCAAAAACCTAGAACCCCCCCAAACAGCCCCACAAAAACACACAAGTGAGCTAAAAAGGAAAAACGTTTTCACCAAGGATTTTCTCCAAACCAATTGCATCCGATATGAGACCTTCCCAGCATTGCCCCCAGACCCCGCAACCCACCCGCAAAAAAGTAGAACACCCCCAAACGGACCAAAAGCAAAAATGGAAAATGCCACACTTAGAAAATTTGAGGCCTACGGTAAAATCACTCCAAACGCGCTCCGCAGCAAGGCCCTAACTCCCCTTTTCCACCATGGATTTCCTTCAAACCACTTGCAATCAAAATAAGACTTTCCCATCAGTGCTCCCAGACCCCCCAACCCACCCCAAAATACCTAAAACCCCCCTAAACAGCCCCCCAAAAACACGCAAGTGAGCTAAAAAGAAAAAAAAAATCACCATGGATTTTCTCCAAACCACTTGCATCCGATATTAGACCTTCCCAGCATTGCCCCCACACCCCACAACCCACCCGCTAAAAAGTAGAACACCCTGAAAAAGGCCAAAAGCAAAAATGGAAAATGCCAAACTTATAAAATTTGAGGCCTACGGTAAAATCACTCCAAATGCGCTCTGCAGCTAGACCCTAACTCCCCTTTTCCACCATGGATTTCCTTCAAACCACTTGAAATCAAAATTAGACTTTCCCAGCAGTGCTCCCAGACCCCCCAACCTACCCCCAAATACCGAGAACCCCGCAAACAGCCCCCAAAAACATGCAAATGAGCTAAAAAGGAAAAATCTTTTCACCATGGATTTTCTCCAAACACCTTGCATCCGATATCAGACCTTCCCAGCATTGCCCCCAGACCCAGCAACCCATCCGCTGAAATGTAGAACACCCCCAAACAGGCCAAAAGCAAAAATGGAAAATGCCACACTTAGAAAATTTGAGGCCTTCGGTAAAATCATTCCAAACGCGCACTGCAGCAAAGCCCTAACTTCCCTTTTCCACCATGGATTTCCTTCAAACCACTTGCTATCAAAATTAGACTTTCCCAGCAGTGATCCCAGACCCCCCAACCCACCCCCAAATACCTAGAACCCTTCAAACAGCCCCCCAAAAACACACAAGTGAGCTAAAAAGGAAAAACCTTTTTACCATGGATTTTCTCCAAACCACTTGCATCTGATATTAGACCTTCCCAGCATTGCCCCCAGACCCCGCAACCCACCCGCTAAAAAGTAGGACACCCCCAAACAGACCAAAAGCAAAAATGGAAAATGCCACACTTAGAAAATTTGAGGCCTACGGTAAAATCACTCCAAACGCGCTCTGCAGCCACGCCCTAACTCCCTTTTTCCACCATGGATTTCCTTCAAACCACTTGCAATCAAAATTATACTTTCCCAGCAGTGCTCCAAGACCCCCCGACCCACCCCCAAAAACCTAGAACCCCCCCAAACAGCCCCACAAAAACACACAAGTGAGCTAAAAAGGAAAAACTTTTCACCAAGGATTTTCTCCAAACCAATTGCATCCGATATTAGACCTTCCCAGCATTGCCCCCAGACCCCGCAACCCACCCGCAAAAAAGTAGAACCCCCCCAAACGGGCCAAAAGCAAAAATGGAAAATGCCACACTTAGAAAATTTGAGGCCTACGGTAAAATCACTCCAAACGCGCACTGCAGCAAAGCCCTAACTCCCCTTTTCCACCATGGATTTCCTTCAAACCACTAGCAATCAAAATTAGACCTTTCCAGCAGTGCTCCCAAACCCCCCAACCCACCCACAAATACCTAACCCCCCCCCAAACAGCCCCCCAAAAACACGCAAGTGAGCTAAAAAGGAAAAGCTTTTTCACCATGGATTTTCTCCAAACCACTTGCATCCGATATTAGACCTTCCCAGCATTGCCCCCAGACCCCGCAACCCACCTGCAAAAAAGTAGAACACCCCCAAACAGGCCAATAGCAAAAATGGAAAATGCCACACTTAGAAAATTTAAGGCCTACTGTAAACTAACTCCAAACGCGCTCTGCAGCTAGCTCCTAACTCCCTTTTTCCACCATGGATTTCCTTCAAACCACTTGAAATCAAAATTAGACTTTCCCAGCAGTGCTCCCAGACCCCCCAACCTACCCCCAAATACCGAGAACCCCCCAAACAGCCCCCAAAAACATGCAAGTGAGCTAAAAAGGAAAAACTTTTTCACAATGGATTTTCTCCAAACCACTTGCATCCGATATTAGACCTTCCTAGCATTGCCCCCAGACCCCGCAACCCACCAGCTAAAAAGTAGAACACCCCCAAACAGGCCAAAAGCAAAAATGGAAAATGCCACACTTAGAAAATTTGAGGCCTACGGTAAAATCACTCCAAACGCGCACTGCAGCAAAGCCCTAACTCCCCTTTTCCCCTATGGATTTCCTTCAAACAGCTAGCAATCAAAATTAGACTTTTCCAGCAGTGCTCCCAAACCCCCCAACCCACCCCCAAATACCTAAACCCCCCCCAAACAGCCCCCCAAAAACACGCAAGTGAGCTAAAAAGGAAAAGCTTTTTCACCATGGATTTTCTCCAAACCACTTGCATCCGATATTAGACCTTCCCAGCATTGCCCCCAGACCCCGCAACCCACCCGCTCAAAAGTAGAAAACCCCAAACAGGCCAATAGCAAAAATGGAAAATGCCACACTTAGAAAATTTAAGGCATACCGTAAAATTACTCAAAACGCGCTCTGCAGCTAGCCCCTAACTCCCTTTTTCCACCATGGATTTCCTTCAAACCACTTGAAATCAAAATTAGACTTTCCCAGCAGTGCTCCCAGACCCCCCAACCTACCCCCAAATACCGAGAACCCCCCAAACAGCCCCCAAAAACATGCAAGTGAGCTAAAAAGGAAAAGCTTTTTCACCATGGATTTTCTCCAAACCACTTGCATCCGATATTAGACTTTCCTAGCATTGCCCCAGACCCCGCAACCCACCCGCTAAAAAGAAGAACACCCCCAAACAGGCCAAAAGCAAAAATGGAAAATTCCACACTTAGAAAATGTGGAGGCCTACTGTAAAATCACTCCAAACGCGCTCTGCAGCTAGGCCCTAACTCCCCTTTTCCACCATGGATTTCCTTCAAACGACTTGCAATCAAAATTAGACTTTCCCAGCAGTGCTCCAAGACCCCCCAACCCACCCCCAAAAACCTAGAACCCCCCAAAACAGCCCCACAAAAACACACAAGTGAGCTAAAAAGAAAAAACGTTTTCAGCAAGGATTTTCTCCAAACCAATTGCATCCGATATTAGACCTTCCCAGCATTGCCCTCAGACCCCGCAACCCACCTCCAAAAAAGTAGAACACCCCCAAACGGGCCAAAAGTAAAAATGGAAAATGCCACACTTAGAAAATTTGAGGCATACAGTAAAATTACTCAAAATGCGCTCTGCAGCTAGCCCCTAACTCCCCTTTTCCACCATGGATTTCCTTCAAACCACTTGCAATCAAAATTAGACTTTCCCAGCAGTGCTCCCAGACCCCCCAACCTACCCCCAAATACCGAGAACCCCCAAACAGCCCCCCAAAAACATGCAAGTGAGCTAAAAAGGAAAAACTTTTTCACCAAAGATTTTCTCCAAACCAGTTGCATCCAATATTAGACCTTCCCAGCATTGCGCCCAGACCCCGCAACCCACCCGCTCAAAAGTAGAACACTCCAAAAAGGCCAGAAGCAAAAATGGAAAATGCCACACTTAGAAAATTTGAGGCCTACTGTAAAATCACTCCAAACGCGCTCTGCAGCTAGGCCCTAACTCCCCTTTTCCAACATGGATTTGCTTCAAACCACTTGCAATCAAAATTATACTTTCCCAGCAGTGCTCCAAGACCCCCCAACCCACCCGCAAAAACCTAGAAGCCCCCCAAACAGCCCCACAAAAACACACAAGTGAGCTAAAAGGAAAAACGTTTTCACCAAGGATTTTCTCCAAACCAATTGCATCCGATATTAGACCTTCCCAGCATTGCCCCCAGACCCCGCAACCCACCCGCAAAAAAGTAGAACACCCCCAAACGGGCCAAAAGCAAAAATGGAAAATGCCACACTTAGAAAATTTGAGGCCTACGGTAAAATCACTCCAAACGCGCTCCGCAGCAAGGCCCTAACTCCCCTTTTCCACCATGGATTTCCTTCAAACCACTTGCAATCCAAATTAGACTTTCCCATCAGTGCTCCCAGACCCCCCAACCCACCCCAAAAAACCTAAAACCCCCTAAACAGCCCCCCAAAAACACGCAAGTGAGCTAAAAAGAAAAAAAAAATCACCATGGATTTTCTCCAAACCACTTGCATCCGATATTAGACCTTCCCAGCATTGCCCTCACACCCCACAACCCACCCGCTAAAAAGTAGAACACCCTGAAACAGGCCAAAAGCAAAAATGGAAAATGCCAAACTTATAAAATTTGAGGCCTACGGTAAAATCACTCCAAATGCGCTCTGCAGCTAGACCCTAACTCCACATTTCCACCATGGATTTCCTTCAAACCACTTGCAATCAAAATTAGACTTTCCCTCAGTGCTCCCAGAGCCCCCAACCCACCCCCAAATACCGAGAACCCCCCAAACAGCCCCCCAAAAACATGCAAGTGAGCTAAAAAGGAAAAACTTTTTCACCATGGATTTTCTCCAAACCACTTGCATCCGATATTAGACCTTCCCAGCATTGCCCCCAGACCCCGCAACCCACCCGCTAAAAAGTAGAACACCCCCAAACAGGCCAAAAGCAAAAATGGAAAGTGCCACACTTAGAAAATTTGAGGCCTACGGTAAAATCACTCCAAACGGGCACTGCAGCAAAGCCCTAACTCCCCTTTTCCACCATGGATTTCCTTCAAACCACTTGCTATCAAAATTAGACTTTCCCAGCAGTGATCCCAGACCCCCCAACCAACCCCCATATACCTAGAACCCCCAAAACAGCCCCCAAAAACACACAAGTGAGCTAAAAAGGAAAAACTTTTTCACCATGGATTTTCTCCACCCCACTTGCATCTGATATTAGACCTTCCCAGCATTGCCCCCAGACCCCGCAACCCACCCGCTAAAAAGTAGGACACCCCCAAACAGACCAAAAGCAAAAATGGAAAATGCCACACTTAGAAAATTTGAGGCCTACGGTAAAATCACTCCAAACGCACTCTGCAGCTAGGCCCTAACTCCCCTTTTCCACCATGGATTTCCTTCAAACCGCTTGCAATCAAAATTAGACTTTCCCAGCAGTGCTCCCAGACCCCCCAACTCACCCTGAAATACCGAGAACCCCCCAAACAGCCCCCCAAAACACGCAAGTGAGGTAAAAGAAAAACTTTTTCACCATGGATTTTCTCTAAACCACTTGCATCCGATATTAGACCTTCCCAGCATTGCCCCCAGACCCCGCAACCCACCCGCTAAAAAGTAGAACACCCCCAAACAGGCCAAAAGCAAAAATGGAAAAAGCCACACTTAGAAAATTTGAGGCCTACGGTAAAATTTCCAAATGCGCACTGCAGCAAAGCCCTAACTCCCCTTTTCCACCATGGATTTCCTTCAAACCACTAGCAAATAAAATTAGACTTTCCCAGCAGTGCTCCCAAACCCCCCAACCCACCCAGAAATACCTAAAACCCCCCCAAACAGCCCCCCAAAAACACACAAGTGAGCTAAAAAGGAAAAACTTTTTCACCATGGATTTTCTCCAAAACACTTGCATCTGATATTAGACCTTCCCAGCATTGCCCCCAGACCCCGCAACCCACCCGCTCAAAAGTAGAACACCCCAAACAGGCCAAAAGCAAAAATGGAAAATGCCACACTTAGAAAATTTGAGGCCTACGGTAAAATTACTCAAAACGCGCTCTGCAGCTAGCCCCTAACTCCCCTTTTCCACCATGGATTTCCTTCAAACCACTTGAAATCAAAATTAGACTTTCCCAGCAGTGCTCCCAGACCCCCCAACCTACCCCCAAATCCCTAGAACCCCCCCAAACAGCCCCCCAAAAACACGCAAGTGAGCTAAAAATGGAAAAACTTTTTCACCATGGATTTTCTCCAAACCACTTGCATCCGATATTAGACCTTCCCAGCATTGACCCCAGACCCCACAATCCACCTGCTAAAAAGTAGAACACCCCGAAACAGGCCAAAAGCAAAAATGGAAAATGCCAAACTTAGAAAATTTGAGGCCTACGGTAAAATCACCCCAAGCGCAGTCTGCAGCTAGACCCTAACTCCTTGTTTCCACCATGGATTTCCTTCAAATCACTTGCAATCAAAATTAGACTTTCCCAGCAGTGCTCCCACACCCCCCAACCCACCCCAAATACCGAGAACCCCCCAAACAGCCCCCAAAAACACGCAAGTGAGCTAAAAAGGAAAAACTTTTTCACCATGGATTTTCTCCAAACCACTTGCATCCGATATTAGACCTTCCCAGCATTGCCACCAGACCCCGCAACCCACCCGCTAAAAAGTAGAACACCCCCAAACAGGCCAAAAGCAAAAATGGAAAATGCCGCACTTAGAAAATTTGAGGCCTACGGTAAAATCATTCCAAACGCGCACTGCAGCAAAGCCCTAACTCCCCTTTTCCACCATGGATTTCCTTCAAACCACTTGTTATCAAAATTAGACTTTCCCAGCAGTGATCCCAGACCCCCCAACCCACCCCCAAATACCTAGAACCCTTCAAACAGCCCCCCAAAAACACACAAGTGAGCTAAAAAGGAAAAACTTTTTCACCATGGATTTTCTCCAAACCACTTGCATCCGATATTAGACCTTCCCAGCATTGCCCCCAGACCCCGCAACCCACCCGCTAAAAAGTAGGACACCCCCAAACAGACAAAAGCAAAAATGGAAAATGCCACACTTAGAAAATTTGAGGCCTACGGTAAAATCACTCCAAACGCGCTCTGCAGCTAGGCCCTAACTCCCCTTTTCCACCATGGATTTCCTTCAAACCACTTGCAATCAAAATTAGACTTTCCCAGCAGTGCTCCCAGACCCCCCAACTCACCCTGAAATACCGAGAACCCCCCAAACAGCCCCCCAAAAACACGCAAATGAGCTAAAAGAAAAACGTTTTCACCATGGATGTTCTCCAAACCACTTGCATCCGATATTAGACCTTCCCAGCATTGCCCCCAGACCCCGCAACCCACCTGCAAAAAAGTAGAACACCCCCAAACAGGCCAATAGCAAAAATGGAAAATGCCACACTTGGAAAATTTAAGGCATACGGTAAAATTACTCAAAACGCGCTCTGCAGCTAGCCCCTAACTCCCTTTTTCCACCATGGATTTCCTTCAAACCACTTGAAATCAAAATTAGACTTTCCCAGCAGTGCTCCCAGACCCCCCAACCTACCCCCAAATACCGAGAACCCCCCAAACAGCCCCCAAAAACATGCAAGTGAGCTAAAAAGGAAAAACTTTTTCACAATGGATTTTCTCCAAACCACTTGCATCCGATATTAGACCTTCCTAGCATTGCCCCCAGACCCCGCAACCCACCAGCTAAAAAGTAGAACACCCCCAAACAGGCCAAAAGCAAAAATGGAAAATGCCACACTTAGAAAATTTGAGGCCTACGGTAAAATCACTCCAAACGCGCACTGCAGCAAAGCCCTAACTCCCCTTTTCCACCATGGATTTCCTTCAAACCACTAGCAATCAAAATTAGACTTTTCCAGCAGTGCCCCCAAACCCCCCAACCCACCCCCAAATACCTAAAACCCCCCCAAACAGCCTCCCAAAAACACGCAAGTGAGATAAAAAGGAAAAGCTTTTTCACCATGGATTTTCTCCAAACCACTTGCATCCGATATTAGACCTTCCCAGCATTGCCCCCAGACCCTGCAACCCACCCGCTCAAAAGTAGAAAACCCCAAACAGGCCAAAAGTAAAAATGGAAAATGCCACACTTAGAAAATTTGAGGCCTACTGTAAAATCACTCCAAACGAGCTCTGCAGCTAGGCCCTAACTCCCCTTTTCCACCATGGATTTCCTTCAAACCACTTGCAATCAAAATTAGACTTTCCCAGCAGTGCTCGCAGGCCCCCCAACCTACCCCCAAATACCTAATACCCCCCCAAACAGCCCCCCACAAACAAAAGTGAGCTAAAAAGGAAAAACGTTTTAACCATGGATTTTCTCCAAACCAATTGCATCCGATATTAGACCTTCCCAGCATTGCCCCCAGACCCTGCAACCCACCCGCAAAAAAGTAGAGCACCCCCAAACAGACCAAAAGCAAAAATGGAAAATGCCACACTTAGAAAATTTGAGGCGTATGGTAAAATCACTCCAAACGCGCACTGCAGCTAGGCCCTAACTCCCCTTTTCCTCCATGGATTTCCTTCAAACCAGTTGCAATCAAAATTAGGCTTTCCCAGCAGTGCTCCCAGACCCCCCAACATCCCCCAAATACCTAGAACCCCCAAAACAGCCCCCCAAAAACACACAAGAGAGCAAAAAAGGAAAATCTTTTTCACCATGGATTTTGTCCAAACCAATTGCATTCGATATTAGACCTTCCCAGCATTGTCCCCAGACCCCGCAACCCACCCGCAAAAAAGTAGAACACCCCCAAACAGACCAAAAGCAAAAATAGAAAATGCCACACTTAGAAAATTTGAGGCCAACGGTAAAATCACTCTAAACGCGCACTGCAGCTAGGCCCTAACTCCCCTTTTCCACCATGGATTTCCTTCAAACCACTTGCAATCAAAATTAGACTTTCCCAGCAGTGCTCCCAGACCCCCCAAATCACCCCCATATACCTAGAACCACCCCAAACAGCCCCCCAAAAACACGCAAGTGAGCTAAATAGGAAAAATGTTTTCACCATGGATTTTCTCCAAACCACTTGCATCCGATATTACACCTTCCCAGCATTGCCCCCAGACCCCGCAACCTACCCGCTAAAAAGTAGAACACCCCCAAACAGGCCAAAAGCAAAAATGGAAAATGCCACACAGAAAATTTGAGGCCTACGGTAAAATCACTCCAAACGTGCTCTGCAGCTAGGCCCTAACTCCCCTTTTCCACCATGGATTTCCTTCAACCCACTTGCTATCAAAATTAGACTTTCCAAGCAGTGATCCCAGACCCCCCAACCCACCCCCAAATTCCTAGAACCCCCCAAACAGCCCCCCAAAAACACGCAAGTGAGCTAAAAAGGAAAAACGTTTTCACCATGGATTTTCTCCAAACCACTTGCATCCGATATTAGACCTTCCCAGCATTGCCCCCAGACCCCACAACCCACCCGCTAAAAAGTAGAACACCCCGAAACAGGCCAAAAGCAAAAATGGAAAATGCCAAACTTAGAACATTTTAGGCCTACGGTAAAATCACTCCAAGCGCGCTCTGCAGCTAGACCCTAACTCCCCGTTTCCACCATGGATTTCCTTCAAATCACTTGCAATCAAAATTAGACTTTCCCAGCAGTGCTCCCAGACCCCCCAACCCACCCCAAATACTGAGAACCCCCCAAACAGCCCCCAAAAACACGCAAGTGAGCTAAAAAGGAAAACATTTTTCACCATGGATTTTCTCCAAACCACTTGCATCTGATATTAGACTTTCCCAACATTGCCCCCAGACCCCGCAACCCACCCACAAAAAAGTAGAGCACCCCCAAACAGGCCAAAAGCAAAAATGGAAAATGCCACACTTAGAAAATTTGAGGCCTACGGTAAAATCACTCCAAACGCGCTCTGCAGCTAGGCCCTAACTCCCCTTTTCCTCCATGGATTTCCTTCAAACCACTTGCTATCAAAATTAGACTTTCCAAGCAGTGATCCCAGACCCCCCAACCCACCCCCAAATACCTAGAACCCCCCAAACAGCCCCCCAAAAACACGCAAGTGAGCTAAAAAGGAAAAACGTTTTCACCATGGATTTTCTCCAAACCACTTGCATCCGATATTAGACCTCCCGAGCATTGCCCCCAGACCCCACAACCCACCCGCTAAAAAGTAGTACACCCCGAAACAGGCCAAAAGCAAAAATGGAAAATGCCAAACTTAGAAAATTTGAGGCCTACGGTAAAATCACTCCAAGCGCGCTCTGCAGCTAGACCCTAACTCCCCGTTTCCACCATGGATTTCCTTCAAATCACTTGCAATCAAAATTAGACTTTCCCAGCAGTGCTCCCAGACCCCCAACCCACCCCAAATACCGAGAACCCCCCAAACAGCCCCCAAAAACACGCAAGTGAGCTAAAAAGGAAAAACTTTTTCACCATGGATTTTCTCCAAACCACTTGCATCTGATATTAGACCTTCCCAGCATTGCCCCCAGACCCTGCAACCCACCCGCAAAAAAGTAGAACACCCCCAAACAGGCCAAAAGCAAAAATGGAAAATGCCACAATTAGCAAATTTGAGTCCTACTGTAAAATCATTCGAAACGCGCTCTGCAGCTAGGCATTAACTCCCCTTTTCCACCATGGATTTCCTTCAAACCACTTGCAATCAAAATTAGGCTTTCCCAGCAGTGCTCCAAGACCCCCCAACCCACCCCCAAATACCTAGAACCCCCCAAACAGCCCCACAAAAACACACAAATGAGCTAAAAAGGAAAAACTGTTTCACCAAGGATTTTCTCCAAACCAATTGCATTCGATATTAGACCTTCCCAGCATTGCCCCCAGATCCCGCAACCCATCCGCTAAAAAGTAGAACACCCCCAAACGGGCCAAAAGCAAAAATGGAAAATGCCACACTTAGAAAATTTGGCGGCATACGGTAAAATCACTCCAAACGCGCTCTGCAGCTAGGCCCTAACTCCCCTTTTCCACCATGGATTTCCTTCAAACCACTTGCTATCAAAATTAGACTTTCCCAGCAGTGATCCCAGACCCCCCAACCCACCCCCAAATACGAGAACCCCCAAACAGCCCCCCAAAAACACGCAAGTGACCTAAAAAGGAAAACCGTTTTCACCATGGATTTTCTCCTAACCACTTGCATCCGATATTAGACCTTCCCAGCATTGCCCCCAGACCCTGCAACCCGACCGCTAAAAAGTAGAACACCCCCAAACAGGCCAAAAGCAAAATTGGAAAATGCCACACTTAGAAAATTTGAGGCCTACAGTAAAATCAATCCAAACGAGCTCTGCAGCAAAGCCCTAACTCCCCTTTTCCACCATGGATTTCCTTCAAACCACTTGTAATCAAAATTAGACTTTCCCAGCAGTGCTCCCAGACCCCCAACCGACCCCCAAATACCTAAAACCTCCCCAAACAGCCCCCCAAAAACACGCAAGTGAGCTAAAAAGGAAAAACTTTTTCACCATGGATTTTCTCCAAATAACTTGCATCTGATATTAGACCTTCCCAGCATTGCCCCTAAACCCCGCAACCCACCCGCTAAAAAGTAGAACACCCCGAAACAGGCCAAAAGCAAAAATGGAAAATGGCAAACTTAGAAAATTTGAGGCCTACCGTAAAATCACTGCAAGCACGCTCTGCAGCTAGACCCTAACTCCCAGTTTCCACCATGGATTTCCTTCAAATCACTTGCAATCAAAATTAGACTTTCCCAGCAGTGCTCCCAGACCCCCCAACCCACCCCAAATACCGAGAACCCCCCAAACAGCCCCCAAAAACACGCAAGTGAGCTAAAAAGGAAAAACTTTTTCACCATGGATTTTCCCCAACCCACTTGCATCTGATATTAGACCCTTCCCAGCATTGCCCCCAGACCCCGCAACCCACCCGCAAAAAAGTAGAACACCCCCAAAAAGGCCAAAAGCAAAAATGGAAAATGCCACAATTAGAAAATTTGAGGCCTACTGTAAAATCATTTGAAACGCGCTCTGCAGCTAGGCATTAACTCCCCTTTTCCACCATGGATTTCTTTCAAACCACTTGCAATCAAAATGAGACTTTCCCAGCAGTGCTCCCAGACCCCACAACCCACCTGCAAAAGAGTAGAACACCCCCAAACAGGCCAAAAGCAAAAATGGAAAATGCCACAATTAGAAAATGTGAGGGATACGGTAAAATCACTCCAAACGCGCTCTGCAGCTAGCCCATAACTCCCCTTTTCCACCATGGATTTCCTTCAAACCACTTGCAATCAAAATTAGACTTTCCCAGCAGTACTCCCAGACCCCCCAACCTACCCCCAAATACCTACAACCCCCCCAAACAGCCCCACAAAAACAAAAGTGAGCTAAAAAGGAAAAACGTTTTCACCATGGATTTTCTCCAAACCAATTGCATCCGATATTAGACCTTCCCAGCATTGCCCCCAGACCCTGCAACCCACCCGCAAAAAAGTAGAACACCCCCAAACAGGCCAAAAGCAAAAATGGAAAATGCCACACTTGTAAAATGTGAGGCCTACGGTAAAATCACTCCAAACGCGCACTGCAGCTAGGCCCTAACTCCCCTTTTCCACCATGGATTTCCTTCAAACCACTTGCAATCAAAATTAGACTTTCCCAGCAGTGCTCCCAGACCCCCCAAATCACCCCCATATACCTAGAACCACCCCAAACAGCCCCCTAAAAGCACGCAAGTGAGCTAAAAAGGAAAAAATTTTCACCATGGATTTTCTCCAAACCACTTGCATCCGATATTACACCTTCCCAGCATTGCCCCCAGACCCCGCAACCTACCCGCTAAAAAGTAGAACACCCCCAAACAGGCCAAAAGCAAAAATGGAAAGTGCCACACTTAGAAAATTTGAGGCCTACGGTAAAATCACTCCAAACGGGCACTGCAGCAAAGCCCTAACTCCCCTTTTCCACCATGGATTTCCTTCAAACCACTTGCTATCAAAATTAGACTTTCCCAGCAGTGATCCCAGACCCCCCAACCAACCCCCATATACCTAGAACCCCCAAAACAGCCCCCAAAAACACACAAGTGAGCTAAAAAGGAAAAACTTTTTCACCATGGATTTTCTCCACCCCACTTGCATCTGATATTAGACCTTCCCAGCATTGCCCCCAGACCCCGCAACCCACCCGCTAAAAAGTAGGACACCCCCAAACAGACCAAAAGCAAAAATGGAAAATGCCACACTTAGAAAATTTGAGGCCTACGGTAAAATCACTCCAAACGCACTCTGCAGCTAGGCCCTAACTCCCCTTTTCCACCATGGATTTCCTTCAAACCACTTGCAATCAAAATTAGACTTTCCCAGCAGTGCTCCCAGACCCCCAACTCACCCTGAAATACCGAGAACCCCCCAAACAGCCCCCCCAAAACACGCAAGTGAGGTAAAAGAAAAACTTTTTCACCATGGATTTTCTCTAAACCACTTGCATCCGATATTAGACCTTCCCAGCATTGCCCCCAGACCCCGCAACCCACCCGCTAAAAAGTAGAACACCCCCAAACAGGCCAAAAGCAAAAATGGAAAATACCACACTTAGAAAATTTGAGGCCTACGGTAAAATCTCCAAACGCGCACTGCAGCAAAGCCCTAACTCCCCTTTTCCACCATGGATTTCCTTCAAACCACTAGCAAATAAAATTAGACTTTCCCAGCAGTGCTCCCAAACCCCCCAACCCACCCAGAAATACCTAAAACCCCCCCAAACAGCCCCCCAAAAACACACAAGTGAGCTAAAAAGGAAAAACTTTTTAACCATGGATTTTCTCCAAAACACTTGCATCTGATATTAGACCTTCCCAGCATTGCCCCCAGACCCCGCAACCCACCCGCTCAAAAGTAGAACACCCCAAACAGGCCAAAAGCAAAAATGGAAAATGCCACACTTAGAAAATTTGAGGCCTACGGTAAAATTACTCAAAACGCGCTCTGCAGCTAGCCCCTAACTCCCCTTTTCCACCATGGATTTCCTTCAAACCACTTGAAATCAAAATTAGACTTTCCCAGCAGTGCTCCCAGACCCCCCAACCTACCCCCAAATCCCTAGATCCCCCCCAAACAGCCCCCCAAAAACACGCAAGTGAGCTAAAAATGGAAAAACTTTTTCACCATGGATTTTCTCCAAACCACTTGCATCCGGTATTAGACCTTCCCAGCATTGACCCCAGACCCCACAATCCACCTGCTAAAACGTAGAACACCCCGAAACAGGCCAAAAGCAAAAATGGAAAATGCCAAACTTAGAAAATTTGAGGCCTACGGTAAAATCACCCCAAGCGCAGTCTGCAGCTAGACCCTAACTCCTTGTTTCCACCATGGATTTCCTTCAAATCACTTGCAATCAAAATTAGACTTTCCCAGCAGTGCTCCCACACCCCCCAACCCACCCCAAATACCGAGAACCCCCCAAACAGCCCCCAAAAACACGCAAGTGAGCTAAAAAGGAAAAACTTTTTCACCATGGATTTTCTCCAAACCAATTGCAGCTGATATTAGACCTTCCCAGCATTGCCCCCAGACCCCGCAACCCACCCGCAAAAAAGTAGAACACCCCCAAACAGGCTAAAAGCAAAAATGGAAAATGCCACACTTAGAAAATTTGAGGCCTACGGTAAAATCATTCCAAACGCGCATTGCAGCAAAGCCCTAACTCCCCTTTTCCACCATGGATTTCCTTCAAACCACTTGTTATCAAAATTAGACTTTCCCAGCAGTGATCCCAGACCCCCCAACCCACCCCCAAATACCTAGAACCCTTCAAACAGCCCCCCAAAAACACACAAGTGAGCTAAAAAGGAAAAACTTTTTCACCATGGATTTTCTCCAAACCACTTGCATCCGATATTAGACCTTCCCAGCATTGCCCCCAGACCCCGCAACCCACCCGCTAAAAAGTAGGACACCCCCAAACAGACAAAAGCAAAAATGGAAAATGCCACACTTAGAAAATTTGAGGCCTACGGTAAAATCACTCCAAACGCGCTCTGCAGCTAGGCCCTAACTCCCCTTTTCCACCATGGATTTCCTTCAAACCACTTGCAATCAAAATTAGACTTTCCCAGCAGTGCTCCCAGACCCCCCAACTCACCCTGAAATACCGAGAACCCCCCAAACAGCCCCCCAAAAACACGCAAATGAGCTAAAAAGGAAAAACTGTTTCACCAAGGATTTTCTCCAAACCAATTGCATTCGATATTAGACCTTCCCAGCATTGCCCCCAGATCCCGCAACCCATCCGCTAAAAAGTAGAACACCCCCAAACGGGCCAAAAGCAAAAATGGAAAATGCCACACTTAGAAAATTTGGCGGCATACGGTAAAATCACTCCAAACGCGCTCTGCAGCTAGGCCCTAACTCCCCTTTTCCACCATGGATTTCCTTCAAACCACTTGCTATCAAAATTAGACTTTCCCAGCAGTGATCCCAGACCCCCCAACCCACCCCCAAATACGAGAACCCCCAAACAGCCCCCCAAAAACACGCAAGTGACCTAAAAAGGAAAACCGTTTTCACCATGGATTTTCTCCTAACCACTTGCATCCGATATTAGACCTTCCCAGCATTGCCCCCAGACCCTGCAACCCGACCGCTAAAAAGTAGAACACCCCCAAACAGGCCAAAAGCAAAATTGGAAAATGCCACACTTAGAAAATTTGAGGCCTACAGTAAAATCAATCCAAACGAGCTCTGCAGCAAAGCCCTAACTCCCCTTTTCCACCATGGATTTCCTTCAAACCACTTGTAATCAAAATTAGACTTTCCCAGCAGTGCTCCCAGACCCCCAACCGACCCCCAAATACCTAAAACCTCCCCAAACAGCCCCCCAAAAACACGCAAGTGAGCTAAAAAGGAAAAACTTTTTCACCATGGATTTTCTCCAAATAACTTGCATCTGATATTAGACCTTCCCAGCATTGCCCCTAAACCCCGCAACCCACCCGCTAAAAAGTAGAACACCCCGAAACAGGCCAAAAGCAAAAATGGAAAATGGCAAACTTAGAAAATTTGAGGCCTACCGTAAAATCACTGCAAGCACGCTCTGCAGCTAGACCCTAACTCCCAGTTTCCACCATGGATTTCCTTCAAATCACTTGCAATCAAAATTAGACTTTCCCAGCAGTGCTCCCAGACCCCCCAACCCACCCCAAATACCGAGAACCCCCCAAACAGCCCCCAAAAACACGCAAGTGAGCTAAAAAGGAAAAACTTTTTCACCATGGATTTTCCCCAACCCACTTGCATCTGATATTAGACCCTTCCCAGCATTGCCCCCAGACCCCGCAACCCACCCGCAAAAAAGTAGAACACCCCCAAAAAGGCCAAAAGCAAAAATGGAAAATGCCACAATTAGAAAATTTGAGGCCTACTGTAAAATCATTTGAAACGCGCTCTGCAGCTAGGCATTAACTCCCCTTTTCCACCATGGATTTCTTTCAAACCACTTGCAATCAAAATGAGACTTTCCCAGCAGTGCTCCCAGACCCCACAACCCACCTGCAAAAGAGTAGAACACCCCCAAACAGGCCAAAAGCAAAAATGGAAAATGCCACAATTAGAAAATGTGAGGGATACGGTAAAATCACTCCAAACGCGCTCTGCAGCTAGCCCATAACTCCCCTTTTCCACCATGGATTTCCTTCAAACCACTTGCAATCAAAATTAGACTTTCCCAGCAGTACTCCCAGACCCCCCAACCTACCCCCAAATACCTACAACCCCCCCAAACAGCCCCACAAAAACAAAAGTGAGCTAAAAAGGAAAAAAGTTTTCACCATGGATTTTCTCCAAACCAATTGCATCCGATATTAGACCTTCCCAGCATTGCCCCCAGACCCTGCAACCCACCCGCAAAAAAGTAGAACACCCCCAAACAGGCCAAAAGCAAAAATGGAAAATGCCACACTTGTAAAATGTGAGGCCTACGGTAAAATCACTCCAAACGCGCACTGCAGCTAGGCCCTAACTCCCCTTTTCCACCATGGATTTCCTTCAAACCACTTGCAATCAAAATTAGACTTTCCCAGCAGTGCTCCCAGACCCCCCAAATCACCCCCATATACCTAGAACCACCCCAAACAGCCCCCTAAAAGCACGCAAGTGAGCTAAAAAGGAAAAAATTTTCACCATGGATTTTCTCCAAACCACTTGCATCCGATATTACACCTTCCCAGCATTGCCCCCAGACCCCGCAACCTACCCGCTAAAAAGTAGAACACCCCCAAACAGGCCAAAAGCAAAAATGGAAAGTGCCACACTTAGAAAATTTGAGGCCTACGGTAAAATCACTCCAAACGGGCACTGCAGCAAAGCCCTAACTCCCCTTTTCCACCATGGATTTCCTTCAAACCACTTGCTATCAAAATTAGACTTTCCCAGCAGTGATCCCAGACCCCCCAACCAACCCCCATATACCTAGAACCCCCAAAACAGCCCCCAAAAACACACAAGTGAGCTAAAAAGGAAAAACTTTTTCACCATGGATTTTCTCCACCCCACTTGCATCTGATATTAGACCTTCCCAGCATTGCCCCCAGACCCCGCAACCCACCCGCTAAAAAGTAGGACACCCCCAAACAGACCAAAAGCAAAAATGGAAAATGCCACACTTAGAAAATTTGAGGCCTACGGTAAAATCACTCCAAACGCACTCTGCAGCTAGGCCCTAACTCCCCTTTTCCACCATGGATTTCCTTCAAACCACTTGCAATCAAAATTAGACTTTCCCAGCAGTGCTCCCAGACCCCCAACTCACCCTGAAATACCGAGAACCCCCCAAACAGCCCCCCCAAAACACGCAAGTGAGGTAAAAGAAAAACTTTTTCACCACGGATTTTCTCTAAACCACTTGCATCCGATATTAGACCTTCCCAGCATTGCCCCCAGACCCCGCAACCCACCCGCTAAAAAGTAGAACACCCCCAAACAGGCCAAAAGCAAAAATGGAAAATACCACACTTAGAAAATTTGAGGCCTACGGTAAAATCTCCAAACGCGCACTGCAGCAAAGCCCTAACTCCCCTTTTCCACCATGGATTTCCTTCAAACCACTAGCAAATAAAATTAGACTTTCCCAGCAGTGCTCCCAAACCCCCCAACCCACCCAGAAATACCTAAAACCCCCCCAAACAGCCCCCCAAAAACACACAAGTGAGCTAAAAAGGAAAAACTTTTTCACCATGGATTTTCTCCAAAACACTTGCATCTGATATTAGACCTTCCCAGCATTGCCCCCAGACCCCGCAACCCACCCGCTCAAAAGTAGAACACCCCAAACAGGCCAAAAGCAAAAATGGAAAATGCCACACTTAGAAAATTTGAGGCCTACGGTAAAATTACTCAAAACGCGCTCTGCAGCTAGCCCCTAACTCCCCTTTTCCACCATGGATTTCCTTCAAACCACTTGAAATCAAAATTAGACTTTCCCAGCAGTGCTCCCAGACCCCCCAACCTACCCCCAAATCCCTAGATCCCCCCCAAACAGCCCCCCAAAAACACGCAAGTGAGCTAAAAATGGAAAAACTTTTTCACCATGGATTTTCTCCAAACCACTTGCATCCGGTATTAGACCTTCCCAGCATTGACCCCAGACCCCACAATCCACCTGCTAAAACGTAGAACACCCCGAAACAGGCCAAAAGCAAAAATGGAAAATGCCAAACTTAGAAAATTTGAGGCCTACGGTAAAATCACCCCAAGCGCAGTCTGCAGCTAGACCCTAACTCCTTGTTTCCACCATGGATTTCCTTCAAATCACTTGCAATCAAAATTAGACTTTCCCAGCAGTGCTCCCACACCCCCCAACCCACCCCAAATACCGAGAACCCCCCAAACAGCCCCCAAAAACACGCAAGTGAGCTAAAAAGGAAAAACTTTTTCACCATGGATTTTCTCCATACCAATTGCAGCTGATATTAGACCTTCCCAGCATTGCCCCCAGACCCCGCAACCCACCCGCAAAAAAGTAGAACACCCCCAAACAGGCTAAAAGCAAAAATGGAAAATGCCACACTTAGAAAATTTGAGGCCTACGGTAAAATCATTCCAAACGCGCATTGCAGCAAAGCCCTAACTCCCCTTTTCCACCATGGATTTCCTTCAAACCACTTGTTATCAAAATTAGACTTTCCCAGCAGTGATCCCAGACCCCCCAACCCACCCCCAAATACCTAGAACCCTTCAAACAGCCCCCCAAAAACACACAAGTGAGCTAAAAAGGAAAAACTTTTTCACCATGGATTTTCTCCAAACCACTTGCATCCGATATTAGACCTTCCCAGCATTGCCCCCAGACCCCGCAACCCACCCGCTAAAAAGTAGGACACCCCCAAACAGACAAAAGCAAAAATGGAAAATGCCACACTTAGAAAATTTGAGGCCTACGGTAAAATCACTCCAAACGCGCTCTGCAGCTAGGCCCTAACTCCCCTTTTCCACCATGGATTTCCTTCAAACCACTTGCAATCAAAATTAGACTTTCCCAGCAGTGCTCCCAGACCCCCCAACTCACCCTGAAATACCGAGAACCCCCCAAACAGCCCCCCAAAAACACGCAAATGAGCTAAAAGAAAAACATTTTCACCATGGATGTTCTCCAAACCACTTGCATCCGATATTAGACCTTCCCAGCATTGCCCCCAGACCCCGCAACCCACCTGCAAAAAAGTAGAACACCCCCAAACAGGCCAATAGCAAAAATGGAAAATGCCACACTTGGAAAATTTAAGGCATACGGTAAAATTACTCAAAACGCGCTCTGCAGCTAGCCCCTAACTCCCTTTTTCCACCATGGATTTCCTTCAAACCACTTGAAATCAAAATTAGACTTTCCCAGCAGTGCTCCCAGACCCCCCAACCTACCCCCAAATACCGAGAACCCCCCAAACAGCCCCCAAAAACATGCAAGTGAGCTAAAAAGGAAAAACTTTTTCACAATGGATTTTCTCCAAACCACTTGCATCCGATATTAGACCTTCCTAGCATTGCCCCCAGACCCCGCAACCCACCAGCTAAAAAGTAGAACACCCCCAAACAGGCCAAAAGCAAAAATGGAAAATGCCACACTTAGAAAATTTGAGGCCTACGGTAAAATCACTCCAAACGCGCACTGCAGCAAAGCCCTAACTCCCCTTTTCCACCATGGATTTCCTTCAAACCACTAGCAATCAAAATTAGACTTTTCCAGCAGTGCTCCCAAACCCCCCAACCCACCCCCAAATACCTAAAACCCCCCCAAACAGCCTCCCAAAAACACGCAAGTGAGATAAAAAGGAAAAGCTTTTTCACCATGGATTTTCTCCAAACCACTTGCATCCGATATTAGACCTTCCCAGCATTGCCCCCAGACCCCGCAACCCACCCGCTCAAAAGTAGAAAACCCCAAACAGGCCAAAAGTAAAAATGGAAAATGCCACACTTAGAAAATTTGAGGCCTACTGTAAAATCACTCCAAACGAGCTCTGCAGCTAGGCCCTAACTCCCCTTTTCCACCATGGATTTCCTTCAAACCACTTGCAATCAAAATTAGACTTTCCCAGCAGTGCTCGCAGGCCCCCCAACCTACCCCCAAATACCTAATAACCCCCCCAAACAGCCCCCCACAAACAAAAGTGAGCTAAAAAGGAAAAACGTTTTAACCATGGATTTTCTCCAAACCAATTGCATCCGATATTAGACCTTCCCAGCATTGCCCCCAGACCCTGCAACCCACCCGCAAAAAAGTAGAACACCCCCAAACAGACCAAAAGCAAAAATGGAAAATGCCACACTTAGAAAATTTGAGGCCTACGGTAAAATCACTCCAAACGCGCACTGCAGCTAGGCCCTAACTCCCCTTTTCCTCCATGGATTTCCTTCAAACCACTTGCAATCAAAATTAGGCTTTCCCAGCAGTGCTCCCAGACCCCCTAACATCCCCCAAATACCTAGAACCCCCAAAAACAGCCCCCCAAAAACACACAAGAGAGCAAAAAAGGAAAAACTTTTTCACCATGGATTTTGTCCAAACCAATTGCATTCGATATTAGACCTTCCCAGCATTGTCCCCAGACCCCGCAACCCACCCGCAAAAAAGTACAACACCCCCAAACAGACCAAAAGCAAAAATAGAAAATGCCACACTTAGAAAATTTGAGGCCTACGGTAAAAATCACTCTAAACGCGCACTGCAGCTAGGCCCTAACTCCCCTTTTCCACCATGGATTTCCTTCAAACCACTTGCAATCAAAATTAGACTTTCCCAGCAGTGCTCCCAGACCCCCCAAATCACCCCCATATACCTAGAACCACCCCAAACAGCCCCCCAAAAACACGCAAGTGAGCTAAAAAGGAAAAATGTTTTCACCATGGATTTTCTCCAAACCACTTGCATCCGATATTACACCTTCCCAGCATTGCCCCCAGACCCCGCAACCTACCCGCTAAAAAGTAGAACACCCCCAAACAGGCCAAAAGCAAAAATGGAAAATGCCACACAGAAAATTTGAGGCCTACGGTAAAATCACTCCAAACGTGCTCTGCAGCTAGGCCCTAACTCCCCTTTTCCACCATGGATTTCCTTCAACCCACTTGCTATCAAAATTAGACTTTCCAAGCAGTGATCCCAGACCCCCCAACCCACCCCAAATACCGAGAACCCCCCAAACAGCCCCCAAAAACACGCAAGTGAGCTAAAAAGGAAAACATTTTTCACCATGGATTTTCTCCAAACCACTTGCATCTGATATTAGACTTTCCCAGCATTGCCCCCAGACCCCGCAACCCACCCACAAAAAAGTAGAGCACCCCCAAACAGGCCAAAAGCAAAAATGGAAAATGCCACACTTAGAAAATTTGAGGCCTACGGTAAAATCACTCCAAACGCGCTCTGCAGCTAGGCCCTAACTCCCCTTTTCCACCATGGATTTCCTTCAAACCACTTGCTATCAAAATTAGACTTTCCAAGCAGTGATCCCAGACCCCCCAACCCACCCCCAAATACCTAGAACCCCCCAAACAGCCCCCCAAAAACACGCAAGTGAGCTAAAAAGGAAAAACGTTTTCACCATGGATTTTCTCCAAACCACTTGCATCCGATATTAGACCTTCCCAGCATTGCCCCCAGACCCCACAACCCACCCGCTAAAAAGTAGAACACCCCGAAACAGGCCAAAAGCAAAAATGGAAAATGCCAAACTTAGAACATTTTAGGCCTACGGTAAAATCACTCCAAGCGCGCTCTGCAGCTAGACCCTAACTCCCCGTTTCCACCATGGATTTCCTTCAAATCACTTGCAATCAAAATTAGACTTTCCCAGCAGTGCTCCCAGACCCCCCAACCCACCCCAAATACTGAGAACCCCCCAAACAGCCCCCAAAAACACGCAAGTGAGCTAAAAAGGAAAACATTTTTCACCATGGATTTTCTCCAAACCACTTGCATCTGATATTAGACTTTCCCAGCATTGCCCCCAGACCCCGCAACCCACCCACAAAAAAGTAGAGCACCCCCAAACAGGCCAAAAGCAAAAATGGAAAATGCCACACTTAGAAAATTTGAGGCCTACGGTAAAATCACTCCAAACGCGCTCTGCAGCTAGGCCCTAACTTCCCTTTTCCTCCATGGATTTCCTTCAAACCACTTGCTATCAAAATTAGACTTTCCAAGCAGTGATCCCAGACCCCCCAACCCACCCCCAAATACCTAGAACCCCCCAAACAGCCCCCCAAAAACACGCAAGTGAGCTAAAAAGGAAAAACGTTTTCACCATGGATTTTCTCCAAACCACTTGCATCCGATATTAGACCTCCCGAGCATTGCCCCCAGACCCCACAACCCACCCGCTAAAAAGTAGAACACCCCCAAACAGGCCAAAAGCAAAAATGGAAAATGCCACAATTAGCAAATTTGAGTCCTACTGTAAAATCATTCGAAACGCGCTCTGCAGCTAGGCATTAACTCCCCTTTTCCACCATGGATTTCCTTCAAACCACTTGCAATCAAAATTAGGCTTTCCCAGCAGTGCTCCAAGACCCCCCAACCCACCCCCAAATACCTAGAACCCCCCAAACAGCCCCACAAAAACACACAAATGAGCTAAAAAGGAAAAACTGTTTCACCAAGGATTTTCTCCAAACCAATTGCATTCGATATTAGACCTTCCCAGCATTGCCCCCAGACCCCGCAACCCATCCGCTAAAAAGTAGAACACCCCCAAACGGGCCAAAAGCAAAAATGGAAAATGCCACACTTAGAAAATTTGGCGGCATACGGTAAAATCACTCCAAACGCGCTCTGCAGCTAGGCCCTAACTCCCCTTTTCCACCATGGATTTCCTTCAAACCACTTGCTATCAAAATTAGACTTTCCCAGCAGTGATCCCAGACCCCCCAACCCACCCCCAAATACGAGAACCCCCAAACAGCCCCCCAAAAACACGCAAGTGACCTAAAAAGGAAAACCGTTTTCACCATGGATTTTCTCCTAACCACTTGCATCCAATATTAGACCTTCCCAGCATTGCCCCCAGACCCTGCAACCCGACCGCTAAAAAGTAGAACACCCCCAAACAGGCCAAAAGCAAAATTGGAAAATGCCACACTTAGAAAATTTGAGGCCTACAGTAAAATCAATCCAAACGAGCTCTGCAGCAAAGCCCTAACTCCCCTTTTCCACCATGGATTTCCTTCAAACCACTTGTAATCAAAATTAGACTTTCCCAGCAGTGCTCCCAGACCCCCAACCGACCCCCAAATACCTAAAACCTCCCCAAACAGCCCCCCAAAAACACGCAAGTGAGCTAAAAAGGAAAAACTTTTTCACCATGGATTTTCTCCAAATAACTTGCATCTGATATTAGACCTTCCCAGCATTGCCCCTAAACCCCGCAACCCACCCGCTAAAAAGTAGAACACCCCGAAACAGGCCAAAAGCAAAAATGGAAAATGGCAAACTTAGAAAATTTGAGGCCTACCGTAAAATCACTGCAAGCACGCTCTGCAGCTAGACCCTAACTCCCAGTTTCCACCATGGATTTCCTTCAAATCACTTGCAATCAAAATTAGACTTTCCCAGCAGTGCTCCCAGACCCCCCAACCCACCCCAAATACCGAGAACCCCCAAACAGCCCCCAAAAACACGCAAGTGAGCTAAAAAGGAAAAACTTTTTCACCATGGATTTTCCCCAACCCACTTGCATCTGATATTAGACCCTTCCCAGCATTGCCCCCAGACCCCGCAACCCACCCGCAAAAAAGTAGAACACCCCCAAAAAGGCCAAAAGCAAAAATGGAAAATGCCACAATTAGAAAATTTGAGGCCTACTGTAAAATCATTTGAAACGCGCTCTGCAGCTAGGCATTAACTCCCCTTTTCCACCATGGATTTCTTTCAAACCACTTGCAATCAAAATGAGACTTTCCCAGCAGTGCTCCCAGACCCCACAACCCACCTGCAAAAGAGTAGAACACCCCCAAACAGGCCAAAAGCAAAAATGGAAAATGCTACAATTAGAAAATGTGAGGGATACGGTAAAATCACTCCAAACGCGCTCTGCAGCTAGCCCATAACTCCCCTTTTCCACCATGGATTTCCTTCAAACCACTTGCAATCAAAATTAGACTTTCCCAGCAGTACTCCCAGACCCCCCAACCTACCCCCAAATACCTACAACCCCCCCAAACAGCCCCCCAAAAACAAAAGTGAGCTAAAAAGGAAAAACGTTTTCACCATGGATTTTCTCCAAACCAATTGCATCCGATATTAGACCTTCCCAGCATTGCCCCCAGACCCTGCAACCCACCCGCAAAAAAGTAGAACACCCCCAAACAGGCCAAAAGCAAAAATGGAAAATGCCACACTTAGAAAATGTGAGGCCTACGGTAAAATCACTTCAAACGCGCACTGCAGCTAGGCCCTAACTCCCCTTTTCCACCATGGATTTCCTTCAAACCACTTGCAATCAAAATTAGACTTTCCCAGCAGTGCTCCCAGACCCCCCAAATCACCCCCATATACCTAGAACCACCCCAAACAGCCCCCTAAAAGCACGCAAGTGAGCTAAAAAGGAAAAAATTTTCACCATGGATTTTCTCCAAACCACTTGCATCCGATATTACACCTTCCCAGCATTGCCCCCAGACCCCGCAACCTACCCGCTAAAAAGTAGAACACCCCCAAACAGGCCAAAAGCAAAAATGGAAAGTGCCACACTTAGAAAATTTGAGGCCTACGGTAAAATCACTCCAAACGGGCACTGCAGCAAAGCCCTAACTTCCCTTTTCCACCATGGATTTCCTTCAAACCACTTGCTATCAAAATTAGACTTTCCCAGCAGTGATCCCAGACCCCCCAACCAACCCCCATATACCTAGAACCCCCAAAACAGCCCCCAAAAACACACAAGTGAGCTAAAAAGGAAAAACTTTTTCACCATGGATTTTCTCCACCCCACTTGCATCTGATATTAGACCTTCCCAGCATTGCCCCCAGACCCCGCAACCCACCCGCTAAAAAGTAGGACACCCTCAAACAGACCAAAAGCAAAAATGGAAAATGCCACACTTAGAAAATTTGAGGCCTACGGTAAAATCACTCCAAACGCACTCTGCAGCTAGGCCCTAACTCCCCTTTTCCACCATGGATTTCCTTCAAACCACTTGCAATCAAAATTAGACTTTCCCAGCAGTGCTCCCAGACCCCCCAACTCACCCTGAAATACCGAGAACCCCCCAAACAGCCCCCCCAAAACACGCAAGTGAGGTAAAAGAAAAACTTTTTCACCATGGATTTTCTCTAAACCACTTGCATCCGATATTAGACCTTCCCAGCATTGCCCCCAGACCCCGCAACCCACCCGCTAAAAAGTAGAACACCCCCAAACAGGCCAAAAGCAAAAATGGAAAATACCACACTTAGAAAAATTGAGGCCTACGGTAAAATCTCCAAACGCGCACTGCAGCAAAGCCCTAACTCCCCTTTTCCACCATGGATTTCCTTCAAACCACTAGCAAATAAAATTAGACTTTCCCAGCAGTGCTCCCAAACCCCCCAACCCACCCAGAAATACCTAAAACCCCCCCAAACAGCCCCCCAAAAACACACAAGTGAGCTAAAAAGGAAAAACTTTTTCACCATGGATTTTCTCCAAAACACTTGCATCTGATATTAGACCTTCCCAGCATTGCCCCCAGACCCCGCAACCCACCCGCTCAAAAGTAGAACACCCCAAACAGGCCAAAAGCAAAAATGGAAAATGCCACACTTAGAAAATTTGAGGCCTACGGTAAAATTACTCAAAACGCGCTCTGCAGCTAGCCCCTAACTCCCCTTTTCCACCATGGATTTCCTTCAAACCACTTGAAATCAAAATTAGACTTTCCCAGCAGTGCTCCCAGACCCCCCAACCTAGCCCCAAATCACTAGATCCCCCCCAAACAGCCCCCCAAAAACACGCAAGTGAGCTAAAAATGGAAAAACTTTTTCACCATGGATTTTCTCCAAACCACTTGCATCCGGTATTAGACCTTCCCAGCATTGACCCCAGACCCCACAATCCACCTGCTAAAACGTAGAACACCCCGAAACAGGCCAAAAGCAAAAATGGAAAATGCCAAACTTAGAAAATTTGAGGCCTACGGTAAAATCACCCCAAGCGCAGTCTGCAGCTAGACCCTAACTCCTTGTTTCCACCATGGATTTCCTTCAAATCACTTGCAATCAAAATTAGACTTTCCCAGCAGTGCTCCCACACCCCCCAACCCACCCCAAATACCGAGAACCCCCCAAACAGCCCCCAAAAACACGCAAGTGAGCTAAAAAGGAAAAACTTTTTCACCATGGATTTTCTCCAAACCAATTGCAGCTGATATTAGACCTTCCCAGCATTGCCCCCAGACCCTGCAACCCACCCGCAAAAAAGTAGAACACCCCCAAACAGGCTAAAAGCAAAAATGGAAAATGCCACACTTAGAAAATTTGAGGCCTACGGTAAAATCATTCCAAACGCGCACTGCAGCAAAGCCCTAACTCCCCTTTTCCACCATGGATTTCCTTCAAACCACTTGTTATCAAAATTAGACTTTCCCAGCAGTGATCCCAGACCCCCCAACCCACCCCCAAATACCTAGAACCCTTCAAACAGCCCCCCAAAAACACACAAGTGAGCTAAAAAGGAAAAACTTTTTCACCATGGATTTTCTCCAAACCACTTGCATCCGATATTAGACCTTCCCAGCATTGCCCCCAGACCCCGCAACCCACCCGCTAAAAAGTAGGACACCCCCAAACAGACAAAAGCAAAAATGGAAAATGCCACACTTAAAAAATGTGAGGCCTACGGTAAAATCACTCCAAACGCGCTCTGCAGCTAGGCCCTAACTCCCCTTTTCCACCATGGATTTCCTTCAAACCACTTGCAATCAAAATTAGACTTTCCCAGCAGTGCTCCCAGACCCCCCAACTCACCCTGAAATACCGAGAACCCCCCAAACAGCCCCCCAAAAACACGCAAATGAGCTAAAAGAAAAACATTTTCACCATGGATGTTCTCCAAACCACTTGCATCCGATATTAGACCTTCCCAGCATTGCCCCCAGACCCCGCAACCCACCTGCAAAAAAGTAGAACACCCCCAAACAGGCCAATAGCAAAAATGGAAAATGCCACACTTGGAAAATTTAAGGCATACGGTAAAATTACTCAAAACGCGCTCTGCAGCTAGCCCCTAACTCCCTTTTTCCACCATGGATTTCCTTCAAACCACTTGAAATCAAAATTAGACTTTCCCAGCAGTGCTCCCAGACCCCCCAACCTACCCCCAAATACCGAGAACCCCCCAAACAGCCCCCAAAAACATGCAAGTGAGCTAAAAAGGAAAAACTTTTTCACAATGGATTTTCTCCAAACCACTTGCATCCGATATTAGACCTTCCTAGCATTGCCCCCAGACCCCGCAACCCACCAGCTAAAAAGTAGAACACCCCCAAACAGGCCAAAAGCAAAAATGGAAAATGCCACACTTAGAAAATTTGAGGCCTACGGTAAAATCACTCCAAACGCGCACTGCAGCAAAGCCCTAACTCCCCTTTTCCACCATGGATTTCCTTCAAACCACTAGCAATCAAAATTAGACTTTTCCAGCAGTGCTCCCAAACCCCCCAACCCACCCCCAAATACCTAAAACTCCCCCAAACAGCCTCCCAAAAACACGCAAGTGAGATAAAAAGGAAAAGCTTTTTCACCATGGATTTTCTCCAAACCACTTGCATCCGATATTAGACCTTCCCAGCATTGCCCCCAGACCCCGCAACCCACCCGCTCAAAAGTAGAAAACCCCAAACAGGCCAAAAGTAAAAATGGAAAATGCCACACTTAGAAAATTTGAGGCCTACTGTAAAATCACTCCAAACGAGCTCTGCAGCTAGGCCCTAACTCCCCTTTTCCACCATGGATTTCCTTCAAACCACTTGCAATCAAAATTAGACTTTCCCAGCAGTGCTCGCAGGCCCCCCAACCTACCCCCAAATACCTAATAACCCCCCCAAACAGCCCCCCACAAACAAAAGTGAGCTAAAAAGGAAAAACGTTTTAACCATGGATTTTCTCCAAACCAATTGCATCCGATATTAGACCTTCCCAGCATTGCCCCCAGACCCTGCAACCCACCCGCAAAAAAGTAGAACACCCCCAAACAGACCAAAAGCAAAAATGGAAAATGCCACACTTAGAAAATTTGAGGCCTACGGTAAAATCACTCCAAACGCGCACTGCAGCTAGGCCCTAACTCCCCTTTTCCTCCATGGATTTCCTTCAAACCACTTGCAATCAAAATTAGGCTTTCCCAGCAGTGCTCCCAGACCCCCTAACATCCCCCAAATACCTAGAACCCCCAAAACAGCCCCCCAAAAACACACAAGAGAGCAAAAAAGGAAAATCTTTTTCACCATGGATTTTGTCCAAACCAATTGCATTCGATATTAGACCTTCCCAGCATTGTCCCCAGACCCCGCAACCCACCCGCAAAAAAGTAGAACACCCCCAAACAGACCAAAAGCAAAAATAGAAAATGCCACACTTAGAAAATTTGAGGCCTACGGTAAAAATCACTCTAAACGCGCACTGCAGCTAGGCCCTAACTCCCCTTTTCCACCATGGATTTCCTTCAAACCACTTGCAATCAAAATTAGACTTTCCCAGCAGTGCTCCCAGACCCCCCAAATCACCCCCATATACCTAGAACCACCCCAAACAGCCCCCCAAAAACACGCAAGTGAGCTAAAAAGGAAAAATGTTTTCACCATGGATTTTCTCCAAACCACTTGCATCCGATATTACACCTTCCCAGCATTGCCCCCAGACCCCGCAACCTACCCGCTAAAAAGTAGAACACCCCCAAACAGGCCAAAAGCAAAAATGGAAAATGCCACACAGAAAATTTGAGGCCTACGGTAAAATCACTCCAAACGTGCTCTGCAGCTAGGCCCTAACTCCCCTTTTCCACCATGGATTTCCTTCAACCCACTTGCTATCAAAATTAGACTTTCCAAGCAGTGATCCCAGACCCCCCAACCCACCCCAAATACCGAGAACCCCCCAAACAGCCCCCAAAAACACGCAAGTGAGCTAAAAAGGAAAACATTTTTCACCATGGATTTTCTCCAAACCACTTGCATCTGATATTAGACTTTCCCAGCATTGCCCCCAGACCCCGCAACCCACCCACAAAAAAGTAGAGCACCCCCAAACAGGCCAAAAGCAAAAATGGAAAATGCCACACCTAGAAAATTTGAGGCCTACGGTAAAATCACTCCAAACGCGCTCTGCAGCTAGGCCCTAACTCCCCTTTTCCACCATGGATTTCCTTCAAACCACTTGCTATCAAAATTATACTTTCCAAGCAGTGATCCCAGACCCCCCAACCCACCCCCAAATACCTAGAACCCCCCAAACAGCCCCCCAAAAACACGCAAGTGAGCTAAAAAGGAAAAACGTTTTCACCATGGATTTTCTCCAAACCACTTGCATCCGATATTAGACCTCCCGAGCATTGCCCCCAGACCCCACAACCCACCCGCTAAAAAGTAGTACACCCCGAAACAGGCCAAAAGCAAAAATGGAAAATGCCAAACTTAGAAAATTTGAGGCCTACGGTAAAATCACTCCAAGCGCGCTCTGCAGCTAGACCCTAACTCCCCGTTTCCACCATGGATTTCCTTCAAATCACTTGCAATCAAAATTAGACTTTCCCAGCAGTGCTCCCAGACCCCCAACCCATCCCAAATACCGAGAACCCCCCAAACAGCCCCCAAAAACACGCAAGTGAGCTAAAAAGGAAAAACCTTTTCACCATGGATTTTCTCCAAACCACTTGCATCTTATATTAGACCTTCCCAGCATTGCCCCCAGACCCCGCAACCCACCCGCAAAAAAGTAGAACACCCCCAAACAGGCCAAAAGCAAAAATGGAAAATGCCACAATTAGCAAATTTGAGTCCTACTGTAAAATCATTCGAAACGCGCTCTGCAGCTAGGCATTAACTCCCCTTTTCCACCATGGATTTCCTTCAAACCACTTGCAATCAAAATTAGGCTTTCCCAGCAGTGCTCCAAGACCCCCCAACCCACCCCCAAATACCTAGAACCCCCCAAACAGCCCCACAAAAACACACAAATGAGCTAAAAAGGAAAAACTGTTTCACCAAGGACTTTCTCCAAACCAATTGCATTCGATATTAGACCTTCCCAGCATTGCCCCCAGACCCCGCAACCCATCCGCAAAAAAGTAGAACACCCCCAAACGGGCCAAAAGCAAAAATGGAAAATGCCACACTTAGAAAATTTGGCGGCATACGGTAAAATCACTCCAAACGCGCTCTGCAGCTAGGCCCTAACTCCCCTTTTCCACCATGGATTTCCTTCAAACCACTTGCTATCAAAATTAGACTTTCCCAGCAGTGATCCCAGACCCCCCAACCCACCCCCAAATACGAGAACCCCCAAACAGCCCCCCAAAAACACGCAAGTGACCTAAAAAGGAAAAACGTTTTCACCATGGATTTTCTCCTAACCACTTGCATCCGATATTAGACCTTCCCAGCATTGCCCCCAGACCCTGCAACCCGACCGCTAAAAAGTAGAACACCCCCAAACAGGCCAAAAGCAAAATTGGAAAATGCCACACTTAGAAAATTTGAGGCCTACAGTAAAATCAATCCAAACGAGCTCTGCAGCAAAGCCCTAACTCCCCTTTTCCACCATGGATTTCCTTCAAACCACTTGTAATCAAAATTAGACTTTCCCAGCAGTGCTCCCAGACCCCCAACCGACCCCCAAATACCTAAAACCTCCTCAAATAGCCCCCCAAAAACACGCAAGTGAGCTAAAAAGGAAAAACTTTTTCACCATGGATTTTCTCCAAATAACTTGCATCTGATATTAGACCTTCCCAGCATTGCCCCTAAACCCCGCAACCCACCCGCTAAAAAGTAGAACACCCCGAAACAGGCCAAAAGCAAAAATGGAAAATGGCAAACTTAGAAAATTTGAGGCCTACCGTAAAATCACTGCAAGCACGCTCTGCAGCTAGACCCTAACTCCCAGTTTCCACCATGGATTTCCTTCAAATCACTTGCAATCAAAATTAGACTTTCCCAGCAGTGCTCCCAGACCCCCCAACCCACCCCAAATACCGAGAACCCCCCAAACAGCCCCCAAAAACACGCAAGTGAGCTAAAAAGGAAAAACTTTTTCACCATGGATTTTCCCCAACCCACTTGCATCTGATATTAGACCCTTCCCAGCATTGCCCCCAGACCCCGCAACCCACCCGCAAAAAAGTAGAACACCCCCAAAAAGGCCAAAAGCAAAAATGGAAAATGCCACAATTAGAAAATTTGAGGCCTACTGTAAAATCATTTGAAACGCGCTCTGCAGCTAGGCATTAACTCCCCTTTTCCACCATGGATTTCTTTCAAACCACTTGCAATCAAAATGAGACTTTCCCAGCAGTGCTCCCAGACCCCACAACCCACCTGCAAAAGAGTAGAACACCCCCAAACAGGCCAAAAGCAAAAATGGAAAATGCCACAATTAGAAAATGTGAGGGATACGGTAAAATCACTCCAAACGCGCTCTGCAGCTAGCCCATAACTCCCCTTTTCCACCATGGATTTCCTTCAAACCACTTGCAATCAAAATTAGACTTTCCCAGCAGTACTCCCAGACCCCCCAACCTACCCCCAAATACCTACAACCCCCCCAAACAGCCCCCCAAAAACAAACGTGAGCTAAAAAGGAAAAACGTTTTCACCATGGATTTTCTCCAAACCAATTGCATCCGATATTAGACCTTCCCAGCATTGCCCCCAGACCCTGCAACCCACCCGCAAAAAAGTAGAACACCCCCAAACAGGCCAAAAGCAAAAATGGAAAATGCCACACTTAGAAAATGTGAGGCCTACGGTAAAATCACTCCAAACGCGCACTGCAGCTAGGCCCTAACTCCCCTTTTCCACCATGGATTTCCTTCAAACCACTTGCAATCAAAATTAGACTTTCCCAGCAGTGCTCCCAGACCCCCCAAATCACCCCCATATACCTAGAACCACCCCAAACAGCCCCCTAAAAGCACGCAAGTGAGCTAAAAAGGAAAAATGTTTTCACCATGGATTTTCTCCAAACCACTTGCATCCGATATTACACCTTCCCAGCATTGCCCCCAGACCCCGCAACCTACCCGCTAAAAAGTAGAACACCCCCAAACAGGCCAAAAGCAAAAATGGAAAGTGCCACACTTAGAAAATTTGAGGCCTACGGTAAAATCACTCCAAACGGGCACTGCAGCAAAGCCCTAACTCCCCTTTTCCACCATGGATTTCCTTCAAACCACTTGCTATCAAAATTAGACTTTCCCAGCAGTGATCCCAGACCCCCCAACCAACCCCCATATACCTAGAACCCCCAAAACAGCCCCCAAAAACACACAAGTGAGCTAAAAAGGAAAAACTTTTTCACCATGGATTTTCTCCACCCCACTTGCATCTGATATTAGACCTTCCCAGCATTGCCCCCAGACCCCGCAACCCACCCGCTAAAAAGTAGGACACCCCCAAACAGACCAAAAGCAAAAATGGAAAATGCCACACTTAGAAAATTTGAGGCCTACGGTAAAATCACTCCAAACGCACTCTGCAGCTGGCCCTAAGTCCCCTTTTCCACCATGGATTTCCTTCAAACCACTTGCAATCAAAATTAGACTTTCCCAGCAGTGCTCCCAGACCCCCCAACTCACCCTGAAATACCGAGAACCCCCCAAACAGCCCCCCCAAAACACGCAAGTGAGCTAAAAAGGAAAACATTTTTCACCATGGATTTTCTCCAAACCACTTGCATCTGATATTAGACTTTCCCAGCATTGCCCCCAGACCCCGCAACCCACCCACAAAAAAGTAGAGCACCCCCAAACAGGCCAAAAGCAAAAATGGAAAATGCCACACTTAGAAAATTTGAGGCCTACGGTAAAATCACTCCAAACGCGCTCTGCAGCTAGGCCCTAACTCCCCTTTTCCACCATGGATTTCCTTCAAACCACTTGCTATCAAAATTAGACTTTCCAAGCAGTGATCTCAGACCCCCCAACCCACCCCCAAATACCTAGAACCCCCCAAACAGCCCCCCAAAAACACGCAAGTGAGCTAAAAAGGAAAAACGTTTTCACCATGGATTTTCTCCAAACCACTTGCATCCGATATTAGACCTCCCGAGCATTGCCCCCAGACCCCACAACCCACCCGCTAAAAAGTAGTACACCCCGAAACAGGCCAAAAGCAAAAATGGAAAATGCCAAACTTAGAAAATTTGAGGCCTACGGTAAAATCACTCCAAGCGCGCTCTGCAGCTAGACCCTAACTCCCCGTTTCCACCATGGATTTCCTTCAAATCACTTGCAATCAAAATTAGACTTTCCCAGCAGTGCTCCCAGACCCCCAACCCACCCCAAATACCGAGAACCCCCCAAACAGCCCCCAAAAACACGCAAGTGAGCTAAAAAGGAAAAACTTTTTCACCATGGATTTTCTCCAAACCACTTGCATCTGATATTAGACCTTCCCAGCATTGCCCCCAGACCCCGCAACCCACCCGCAAAAAAGTAGAACACCCCCAAACAGGCCAAAAGCAAAAATGGAAAATGCCACAATTAGCAAATTTGAGTCCTACTGTAAAATCATTCGAAACGCGCTCTGCAGCTAGGCATTAACTCCCCTTTTCCACCATGGATTTCCTTCAAACCACTTGCAATCAAAATTAGGCTTTCCCAGCAGTGCTCCAAGACCCCCCAACCCACCCCCAAATACCTAGAACCCCCCAAACAGCCCCACAAAAACACACAAATGAGCTAAAAAGGAAAAACTGTTTCACCAAGGACTTTCTCCAAACCAATTGCATTCGATATTAGACCTTCCCAGCATTGCCCCCAGACCCCGCAACCCATCCGCAAAAAAGTAGAACACCCCCAAACAGGCCAAAAGCAAAAATGGAAAATGCCACACTTAGAAAATTTGGCGGCATACGGTAAAATCACTCCAAACGCGCTCTGCAGCTAGGCCCTAACTCCCCTTTTCCACCATGGATTTCCTTCAAACCACTTGCTATCAAAATTAGACTTTCCCAGCAGTGATCCCAGACCCCCCAACCCACCCCCAAATACGAGAACCCCCAAACAGCCCCCCAAAAACACGCAAGTGACCTAAAAAGGAAAAACGTTTTCACCATGGATTTTCTCCTAACCACTTGCATCCGATATTAGACCTTCCCAGCATTGCCCCCAGACCCTGCAACCCGACCGCTAAAAAGTAGAACACCCCCAAACAGGCCAAAAGCAAAATTGGAAAATGCCACACTTAGAAAATTTGAGGCCTACAGTAAAATCAATCCAAACGAGCTCTGCAGCAAAGCCCTAACTCCCCTTTTCCACCATGGATTTCCTTCAAACCACTTGTAATCAAAATTAGACTTTCCCAGCAGTGCTCCCAGACCCCCAACCGACCCCCAAATACCTAAAACCTCCTCAAATAGCCCCCCAAAAACACGCAAGTGAGCTAAAAAGGAAAAACTTTTTCACCATGGATTTTCTCCAAATAACTTGCATCTGATATTAGACCTTCCCAGCATTGCCCCTAAACCCCGCAACCCACCCGCTAAAAAGTAGAACACCCCGAAACAGGCCAAAAGCAAAAATGGAAAATGGCAAACTTAGAAAATTTGAGGCCTACCGTAAAATCACTGCAAGCACGCTCTGCAGCTAGACCCTAACTCCCAGTTTCCACCATGGATTTCCTTCAAATCACTTGCAATCAAAATTAGACTTTCCCAGCAGTGCTCCCAGACCCCCCAACCCACCCCAAATACCGAGAACCCCCCAAACAGCCCCCAAAAACACGCAAGTGAGCTAAAAAGGAAAAACTTTTTCACCATGGATTTTCCCCAACCCACTTGCATCTGATATTAGACCCTTCCCAGCATTGCCCCCAGACCCCGCAACCCACCCGCAAAAAAGTAGAACACCCCCAAAAAGGCCAAAAGCAAAAATGGAAAATGCCACAATTAGAAAATTTGAGGCCTACTGTAAAATCATTTGAAACGCGCTCTGCAGCTAGGCATTAACTCCCCTTTTCCACCATGGATTTCTTTCAAACCACTTGCAATCAAAATGAGACTTTCCCAGCAGTGCTCCCAGACCCCACAACCCACCTGCAAAAGAGTAGAACACCCCCAAACAGGCCAAAAGCAAAAATGGAAAATGCCACAATTAGAAAATGTGAGGGATACGCTAAAATCACTCCAAACGCGCTCTGCAGCTAGCCCATAACTCCCCTTTTCCACCATGGATTTCCTTCAAACCACTTGCAATCAAAATTAGACTTTCCCAGCAGTACTCCCAGACCCCCCAACCTACCCCCAAATACCTACAACCCCCCCAAACAGCCCCCCAAAAACAAAAGTGAGCTAAAAAGGAAAAACGTTTTCACCATGGATTTTCTCCAAACCAATTGCATCCGATATTAGACCTTCCCAGCATTGCCCCCAGACCCTGCAACCCACCCGCAAAAAAGTAGAACACCCCCAAACAGGCCAAAAGCAAAAATGGAAAATGCCACACTTAGAAAATGTGAGGCCTACGGTAAAATCACTCCAAACGCGCACTGCAGCTAGGCCCTAACTCCCCTTTTCCACCATGGATTTCCTTCAAACCACTTGCAATCAAAATTAGACTTTCCCAGCAGTGCTCCCAGACCCCCCAAATCACCCCCATATACCTAGAACCACCCCAAACAGCCCCCTAAAAGCACGCAAGTGAGCTAAAAAGGAAAAATGTTTTCACCATGGATTTTCTCCAAACCACTTGCATCCGATATTACACCTTCCCAGCATTGCCCCCAGACCCCGCAACCTACCCGCTAAAAAGTAGAACACCCCCAAACAGGCCAAAAGCAAAAATGGAAAGTGCCACACTTAGAAAATTTGAGGCCTACGGTAAAATCACTCCAAACGGGCACTGCAGCAAAGCCCTAACTCCCCTTTTCCACCATGGATTTCCTTCAAACCACTTGCTATCAAAATTAGACTTTCCCAGCAGTGATCCCAGACCCCCCAACCAACCCCCATATACCTAGAACCCCCAAAACAGCCCCCAAAAACACACAAGTGAGCTAAAAAGGAAAAACTTTTTCACCATGGATTTTCTCCACCCCACTTGCATCTGATATTAGACCTTCCCAGCATTGCCCCCAGACCCCGCAACCCACCCGCTAAAAAGTAGGACACCCCCAAACAGACCAAAAGCAAAAATGGAAAATGCCACACTTAGAAAATTTGAGGCCTACGGTAAAATCACTCCAAACGCACTCTGCAGCTGGCCCTAACTCCCCTTTTCCACCATGGATTTCCTTCAAACCACTTGCAATCAAAATTAGACTTTCCCAGCAGTGCTCCCAGACCCCCCAACTCACCCTGAAATACCGAGAACCCCCCAAACAGCCCCCCCAAAACACGCAAGTGAGGTAAAAGAAAAACTTTTTCACCATGGATTTTCTCCAAAACACTTGCATCTGATATTAGACCTTCCCAGCATTGCCCCCAGACCCCGCAACCCACCCGCTCAAAAGTAGAACACATCAAACAGGCCAAAAGCAAAAATGGAAAATGCCACACTTAGAAAATTTGAGGCCTACGGTAAAATTACTCAAAACGCGCTCTGCAGCTAGCCCCTAACTCCCCTTTTCCACCATGGATTTCCTTCAAACCACTTGAAATCAAAATTAGACTTTCCCAGCAGTGCTCCCAGACCCCCCAACCTACCCCCAAATCCCTAGAACCCCCCCAAACAGCCCCCCAAAAACACGCAAGTGAGCTAAAAATGGAAAAACTTTTTCACCATGGATTTTCTCCAAACCACTTGCATCCGGTATTAGACCTTCCCAGCATTGACCCCAGACCCCACAATCCACCTGCTAAAAAGTAGAACACCCCGAAACAGGCCAAAAGCAAAAATGGAAAATGCCAAACTTAGAAAATTTGAGGCCTACGGTAAAATCACCCCAAGCGCAGTCTGCAGCTAGACCCTAACTCCTTGTTTCCACCATGGATTTCCTTCAAATCACTTGCAATCAAAATTAGACTTTCCCAGCAGTGCTCCCACACCCCCCAACCCACCCCAAATACCGAGAACCCCCCAAACAGCCCCCAAAACACACAAGTGAGCTAAAAAGGAAAAACTTTTTCACCATGGATTTTCTCCAAACCAATTGCAGCTGATATTAGACCTTCCCAGCATTGCCCCCAGACCCCGCAACCCACCCGCAAAAAAGTAGAACACCCCCAAACAGGCTAAAAGCAAAAATGGAAAATGCCACACTTAGAAAATTTGAGGCCTACGGTAAAATAACTCCAAACACGCTCTGCAGCAAGGCCCTAACTCCCCTTTTCCACCATGGATTTTTGTCAAACCACTTGCTATCAAAATTAGACTTTCCCAGCAGTGCTCCCAGACCCCCAACCCACCCCAAGAACCTAGAACCCCCCCCAAACAGCCCCACAAAAACACACGAGTGAGCTAAAAAGGAAAAACGTTTTCACCAAGGATTTTCTCCAAACCAATTGCATCCGATATTAGACCTTCCCAGCATTGCCCTCAGACCCCGCAACCCACCTGCAAAAAAGTAGAACACCCCCAAACGGGCCAAAAGTAAAAATGGAAAATGCCACACTTAGAAAATTTGAGGCCTACGGTAAAATTACTCAAAACGCGCTCTGCAGCTAGCCCCTAACTCCCCTTTTCCACCATGGATTTCCTTCAAACCACTTGAAATCGAAATTAGACTTTCCCAGCAGTGCTCCCAGACCCCCCAACCTACCCTCAAATCCCTAGAACCCCCCCAAACAGCCCCCCAAAAACACGCAAGTGAGCTAAAAAGGAAAAACTTTTTCACCATGGATTTTCTCCAAACCACTTGCATCCGATATTAGACCTTCCCAGCATTGCCCCCAGACCCCGCAACCCACCCGCTAAAAAGTAGAACACCCCCAAACAGGCCAAAAGCAAAAATGGAAAATGCCGCACTTAGAAAATTTGAGGCCTACGGTAAAATCATTCCAAACGCGCACTGCAGCAAAGCCCTAACTCCCCTTTTCCACCATGGATTTCCTTCAAACCACTTGTTATCAAAATTAGACTTTCCCAGCAGTGATCCCAGACCCCCCAACCCACCCCCAAATACCTAGAACCCTTCAAACAGCCCCCCAAAAACACACAAGTGAGCTAAAAAGGAAAAACCTTTTTACCATGGATTTTCTCCAAACCACTTGCATCTGATATTAGACCTTCCCAGCATTGCCCCCAGACCCCGCAACCCACCCGCTAAAAAGTAGGACACCCCCAAACAGACAAAAGCAAAAATGGAAAATGCCACACTTAGAAAATTTGAGGCCTACGGTAAAATCACTCCAAACGCGCTCTGCAGCTAGGCCCTAACTCCCCTTTTCCACCATGGATTTCCTTCAAACCACTTGCAATCAAAATTAGACTTTCCCAGCAGTGCTCCCAGACCCCCCAACTCACCCTGAAATACCGAGAACCCCCCAAACAGCCCCCCAAAAACACGCAAATGAGCTAAAAGAAAAACGTTTTCACCATGGATTTTCTCCAAACCACTTGCATCCGATATTAGACCTTCCCAGCATTGCCCCCAGACCCCGCAACCCACCTGCAAAAAAGTAGAACACCCCCAAACAGGCCAATAGCAAAAATGGAAAATGCCACACTTGGAAAATTTAAGGCATACGGTAAAATTACTCAAAACGCGCTCTGCAGCTAGCCCCTAACTCCCTTTTTCCACCATGGATTTCCTTCAAACCACTTGAAATCAAAATTAGACTTTCCCAGCAGTGCTCCCAGACCCCCCAACCTACCCCCAAATACCGAGAACCCCCCAAACAGCCCCCAAAAACATGCAAGTGAGCTAAAAAGGAAAAACTTTTTCACAATGGATTTTCTCCAAACCACTTGCATCCGATATTAGACCTTCCTAGCATTGCCCCCAGACCCCGCAACCCACCAGCTAAAAAGTAGAACACCCCCAAACAGGCCAAAAGCAAAAATGGAAAATGCCACACTTAGAAAATTTGAGGCCTACGGTAAAATCACTCCAAACGCGCACTGCAGCAAAGCCCTAACTCCCCTTTTCCACCATGGATTTCCTTCAAACCACTAGCAATCAAAATTAGACTTTTCCAGCAGTGCTCCCAAACCCCCCAACCCACCCCCAAATACCTAAAACCCCCCCAAACAGCCTCCCAAAAACACGCAAGTGAGATAAAAAGGAAAAGCTTTTTCACCATGGATTTTCTCCAAACCACTTGCATTTGATATTAGACCTTCCCAGCATTGCCCCCAGACCCCGCAACCCACCCGCTCAAAAGTAGAAAACCCCAAACAGGCCAAAAGTAAAAATGGAAAATGCCACACTTAGAAAATTTGAGGCCTACTGTAAAATCACTCCAAACGAGCTCTGCAGCTAGGCCCTAACTCCCCTTTTCCACCATGGATTTCCTTCAAACCACTTGCAATCAAAATTAGACTTTCCCAGCAGTGCTCGCAGGCCCCCCAACCTACCCCCAAATACCTAATACCCCCCCAAACAGCCCCCCACAAACAAAAGTGAGCTAAAAAGGAAAAACGTTTTAACCATGGATTTTCTCCAAACCAATTGCATCCGATATTAGACCTTCCTAGCATTGCCCCCAGACCCTGCAACCCACCCGCAAAAAAGTAGAACACCCCCAAACAGACCAAAAGCAAAAATGGAAAATGCCACACTTATAAAATTTGAGGCCTACGGTAAAATCACTCCAAACGCGCACTGCAGCTAGGCCCTAACTCCCCTTTTCCTCCATGGATTTCCTTCAAACCACTTGCAATCAATATTAGGCTTTCCCAGCAGTGCTACCAGACCCCCCAACACCCCCCAAATACCTAGAACCCCCAAAACAGCCCCCCAAAAACACACAAGAGAGCAAAAAATGAAAATCTTTTTCACCATGGATTTTCTCCAAACCAATTGCATTCGATATTAGACCTTCCCAGCATTGCCCCCAGACCCCGCAACCCACCCGCAAAAAAGTAGAACACCCCCAAACAGACCAAAAGCAAAAATAGAAAATGCCACACTTATAAAATTTGAGGCCTACGGTAAAATCACTCCAAACGCGCACTGCAGCTAGGCCCTAACTCCCCTTTTCCACCATGGATTTCCTTCAAACCACTTGCAATCAAAATGAGACTTTCCCAGCAGTGCTCCCAGACCCCACAACCCACCTGCAAAAGAGTAGAACACCCCCAAACAGGCCAAAAGCAAAAATGGAAAATGCCACAATTAGAAAATTTGAGGGATACGGTAAAATCACTCCAAAAGCGCTCTACAGCTAGACAATAACTCCCCTTCTCCACCATGGATTTCCTTCAAACCACTTGCAATCAAAATTATACTTTCCCAGCAGTGCTCGCAGACCCCCCAACCTACCCCCAAATACCTACAACCCCCCCAAACAGCCCCCCAAAAACAAAAGTGAGCTAAAAAGGAAAAACCTTTTAACCATGGATTTTCTCCAAACCAATTGCATCCGATATTAGACCTTCCCAGCATTGCCCCCAGACCCTGCAACCCACCCGCAAAAAAGTAGAACACCCCCAAACAGACCAAAAGCAAAAATGGAAAATGCCACACTTAGAAAATTTGAGGCCTACGGTAAAATCACTCCAAACGCGCACTGCAGCTAGGCCCTAACTCCCCTTTTCCTCCATGGATTTCCTTCGAACCACTTGCAATCAAAATTAGGCTTTCCCAGCAGTGCTCCCAGACCCCCCAACACCCCCCAAATACCTAGAACCCCCAAAACAGCCCCCCAAAAACACACAAGAGAGCAAAAAATGAAAATCTTTTTCACCATGGATTTTCTCCAAACCAATTGCATTCGATATTAGACCTTCCCAGCATTGCCCCCAGACCCCGCAACCCACCCGCAAAAAAGTAGAACACCCCCAAACAGACCAAAAGCAAAAATAGAAAATGCCACACTTATAAAATTTGAGGCCTACGGTAAAATCACTCCAAACGCGCACTGCAGCTAGGCCCTAACTCCCCTTTTCCACCATGGATTTCCTTCAAACCACTTGCAATCAAAATTAGACTTTCCCAGCAGTGCTCCCAGACCCCCCAAATCACCCCCATATACCTAGAACCACCCCAAACAGCCCCCTAAAAACACGCAAGTGAGCTAAAAAGGAAAAATGTTTTCACCATGGATTTTCTCCAAACCACTTGCATCCGATATTACACCTTCCCAGCATTGCCCCCAGACCCCGCAACCTACCCGCTAAAAAGTAGAACACCCCCAAACAGGCCAAAAGCAAAAATGGAAAATGCCACACTTAGAAAATTTGAGGCCTACGGTAAAATCACTCCAAAAGTGCTCTGCTGCTAGGTCCTAACTCCCCTTTTCCACCATGGATTTCCTTCAAACCACTTGCTATCAAAATTAGACTTTCCAAGCAGTGATCCAAGACCCCCCAACCCACCCCCAAATACCTAGAACCCCCCAAACAGCCCCCCAAAAACAGGCAAGTGAGATAAAAAGGGAAAACTTTTTCACCATGGATTTTCTCCAAACCACTTGCATCCGATATTAGACCTTCCCAGCATTGCCCCCAGACCACACAACCCACCCGCTAAAAAGTAGAACACCCCGAAACAGGCCAAAAGCAAAAATGGAAAATGCCAAACTTAGAAAATTTTAGGCCTACGGTAAAATCACTCCAAGCGCGCTCTGCAGCCAGACCCTAACTCCCCGTTTCCACCATGGATTTCCTTCAAATCACTTGCAATCAAAATTAGACTTTCCCAGCAGTGCTCCCAGACCCCCCAACCCACCCCAAATACCGAGAACCCCCCAAACAGCCCCCAAAAACACGCAAGTGAGCTAAAAAGGAAAAACTTTTTCACCATGGATTTTCTCCAAACCACTTGCATCTGATATTAGACCTTCCCAGCATTGCCCCCAGACCCCGCAACCCACCCGCAAAAAAGTAGAACACCCCCAAACAGGCCAAAAGCAAAAATGGAAAATGCCACACTTAGAAAATTTGAGGCCGACGGTAAAATCACTCCAAATGCGCTCTGCAGCTAGGCCCTAACTCCCCTTTTCCACCATGGATTTCCTTCAAACCACTTGCTATCAAAATTAGACTTTCCAAGCAGTGATCCCAGACCCCCCAACCCACCCCCAAATACCTAGAACCCCCCAAACAGCCCCCCAAAAGCATGCAAGTGAGCTAAAAAGGAAAAACTTTTTCACCATGGATTTTCTCCAAACCACTTGCATCCGATATTAGACCTTCCGAGCATTTCCCCCAGACCCCACAACCCACCCGCTAAAAAGTAGTACACCCTGAAACAGGCCAAAAGCAAAAATGGAAAATGCCAAACTTAGAAAATTTGAGGCCTACGGTAAAATCACTCCAAGCGTGCTCTGCAGCTAGACCCTAACTCCCCGTTTCCACCATGGATTTCCTTCAAATCACTTGCAATTAAAATTAGACTTTCCCAGCAGTGCTCCCAGACCCCAACCCACCCCAAATACAGAGAACCCCCCAAACAGCCCCCAAAAACACGCAAGTGAGCTAAAAAGGAAAAACTTTTTCACCATGGATTTTCTCCAAACCACTTGCATCCGATATTAGACCTTCCCAGCATTGCCCCCAGACCACACAACCCACCCGCTAAAAAGTAGAACACCCCCAAACAGGCCAAAAGCAAAAATGGAAAATGCCACAATTAGAAAATTTGAGGGATACGGTAAAATCACTCCAAAAGCGCTCTACAGCTAGACAATGACTCCCCTTCTCCACCATGGATTTCCTTCAAACCACTTGCAATCAAAATTATACTTTCCCAGCAGTGCTCGCAGACCCCCCAACCTACCCCCAAATACCTAGAACCCCCAAAACAGCCCCCCAAAAACACACAAGAGAGCAAAAAATGAAAATCTTTTTCACCATGGATTTTCTCCAAACCAATTGCATTCGATATTAGACCTTCCCAGCATTGCCCCCAGACCCCGCAACCCACCCGCAAAAAAGTAGAACACCCCCAAACAGACCAAAAGCAAAAATAGAAAATGCCACACTTATAAAATTTGAGGCCTACGGTAAAATCACTCCAAACGCGCACTGCAGCTAGGCCCTAACTCCCCTTTTCCACCATGGATTTGCTTCAAACCACTTGCAATCAAAATTAGACTTTCCCAGCAGTGCTCCCAGACCCCCCAAATCACCCCCATATACCTAGAACCACCCCAAACAGCCCCCTAAAAACACGCAAGTGAGCTAAAAAGGAAAAATGTTTTCACCATGGATTTTCTCCAAACCACTTGCATCCGATATTAGACCTTCCCAGCATTGCCCCCAGACCACACAACCCACCCGCTAAAAAGTAGAACACCCCGAAACAGGCCAAAAGCAAAAATGGAAAATGCCAAACTTAGAAAATTTTAGGCCTACGGTAAAATCACTCCAAGCGCGCTCTGCAGCTAGACCCTAACTCCCCGTTTCCACCATGGATTTCCTTCAAATCACTTGCAATCAAAATTAGACTTTCCCAGCAGTGCTCCCAGACCCCCCAACCCACCCCAAATACCGAGAACCCCCCAAACAGCCCCCAAAAACACGCAAGTGAGCTAAAAAGGAAAAACTTTTTCACCATGGATTTTCTCCAAACCACTTGCATCTGATATTCGACCTTCCCAGCATTGCCCCCAGACCCCGCAACCCACCCGCAAAAAAGTAGAACACCCCCAAACAGGCCAAAAGCAAAAATGGAAAATGCCACAATTAGAAAATTTGAGGCCTACGGTAAAATCACTCCAAACGCGCTCTGCAGCTAGGCCCTAACTCCCCTTTTCCACCATGGATTTCCTTCAAACCACTTGCTATCAAAATTAGACTTTCCAAGCAGTGATCCCAGACCCCCCAACCCACCCCCAAATACCTAGAACCCCCCAAACAGCCCCCCAAAAGCATGCAAGTGAGCTAAAAAGGAAAAACTTTTTCACCATGGATTTTCTCCAAACCACTTGCATCCGATATTAGACCTTCCGAGCATTGCCCCCAGACCCCGCAACCCACCCGCTAAAAAGTAGTACACCCTGAAACAGGCCAAAAGCAAAAATGGAAAATGCCAAACTTAGAAAATGTGAGGCCTACGGTAAAATCACTCCAAGCGTGCTCTGCAGCTAGACCCTAACTCCCCGTTTCCACCATGGATTTCCTTCAAATCACTTGCAATTAAAATTAGACTTTCCCAGCAGTGCTCCCAGACCCCAACCCACCCCAAATACAGAGAACCCCCCAAACAGCCCCCCAAAACACGCAAGTGAGCTAAAAAGGAAAAACTTTTTCACCATGGATTTTCTCCAAACCACTTGCATCCGATATTAGACCTTCCCAGCATTGCCCCCAGACCACACAACCCACCCGCTAAAAAGTAGAACACCCCCAAACAGGCCAAAAGCAAAAATGGAAAATGCCACAATTAGAAAATTTGAGGGATACGGTAAAATCACTCCAAAAGCGCTCTACAGCTAGACAATAACTCCCCTTCTCCACCATGGATTTCCTTCAAACCACTTGCAATCAAAATTATACTTTCCCAGCAGTGCTCGTAGACCCCCCAACCTACCCCCAAATACCTACAACCCCCCCAAACAGCCCCCCAAAAACAAAAGTGAGCTAAAAAGGAAAAACCTTTTAACCATGGATTTTCTCCAAACCAATTGCATCCGATATTAGACCTTCCCAGCATTGCCCCCAGACCCTGCAACCCACCCGCAAAAAAGTAGAACACCCCCAAACAGACCAAAAGCAAAAATGGAAAATGCCACACTTAGAAAATTTGAGGCCTACGGTAAAATCACTCCAAACGCGCACTGCAGCTAGGCCCTAACTCCCCTTTTCCTCCATGGATTTCCTTCAAACCACTTGCAATCAAAATTAGGCTTTCCCAGCAGTGCTCCCAGACCCCCCAACACCCCCCAAATACCTAGAACCCCCAAAACAGCCCCCCAAAAACACACAAGAGAGCAAAAAATGAAAATCTTTTTCACCATGGATTTTCTCCAAACCAATTGCATTCGATATTAGACCTTCCCAGCATTGCCCCCAGACCCCGCAACCCACCCGCAAAAAAGTAGAACACCCCCAAACAGACCAAAAGCAAAAATAGAAAATGCCACACATAAAATTTGAGGCCTACGGTAAAATCACTCCAAACGCGCACTGCAGCTAGGCCCTAACTCCCCTTTTCCACCATGGATTTCCTTCAAACCACTTGCAATCAAAATTAGGATTTCCCAGCAGTGCTCCCAGACCCCCCAAATCACCCCCATATACCTAGAACCACCCAAACAGCCCCCTAAAAACACGCAAGTGAGCTAAAAAGGAAAAATGTTTTCACCATGGATTTTCCCCAAACCACTTGCATCCGATATTACACCTTCCCAGCATTGCCCCCAGACCCCGCAACCTACCCGCTAAAAAGTAGAACACCCCCAAACAGGCCAAAAGCAAAAATGGAAAATGCCACACTTAAAAAATTTGAGGCCTACGGTAAAATCACTCCAAAAGTGCTCTGCTGCTAGGCCCTAACTCCCCTTTTCCACCATGGATTTCCTTCAAACCACTTGCTATCAAAATTAGACTTTCCAAGCAGTGATCCAAGACCCCCCAACCCACCCCCAAATACCTAGAACCCCCCAAACAGCCCCCCAAAAACAGGCAAGTGAGATAAAAAGGGAAAACTTTTTCACCATGGATTTTCTCCAAACCACTTGCATCCGATATTAGACCTTCCCAGCATTGCCCCCAGACCACACAACCCACCCGCTAAAAAGTAGAACACCCCGAAACAGGCCAAAAGCAAAAATGGAAAATGCCAAACTTAGAAAATTTTAGGCCTACGGTAAAATCACTCCAAGCGCGCTCTGCAGCTAGACCCTAACTCCCCGTTTCCACCATGGATTTCCTTCAAACCACTTGCTATCAAAATTAGACTTTCCAAGCAGTGATCCCAGACCCCCCAACCCACCCCCAAATACCTAGAACCCCCCAAACAGCCCCCCAAAAGCATGCAAGTGAGCTAAAAAGGAAAAACTTTTTCACCATGGATTTTCTCCAAACCACTTGCATCTGATATTAGACCTTCCCAGCATTGCCCCCAGACCCCGCAACCCACCCGCAAAAAAGTAGACCACCCCCAAACAGGCCAAAAGCAAAAATGGAAAATGCCACACTTAGAAAATTTGAGGCCTACGGTAAAATCACTCCAAACGCGCTCTGCAGCTAGGCCCTAACTCCCCTTTTCCACCATGGATTTCCTTCAAACCACTTGCTATCAAAATTAGACTTTCCAAGCAGTGATCCCAGACCCCCCAACCCACCCCCAAATACCTAGAACCCCCCAAACAGCCCCCCAAAAGCATGCAAGTGAGCTAAAAAGGAAAAACTTTTTCACCATGGATTTTCTCCAAACCACTTGCATCTGATATTAGACCTTCCCAGCATTGCCCCCAGACCCCGCAACCCACCCGCAAAAAAGTAGAACACCCCCAAACAGGCCAAAAGCAAAAATGGAAAATGCCACAATTAGAAATTTGGAGGCCTACTGTAAAATCATTCGAAACGCGCTCTGCAGCTAGGCATTAACTCCCCTTTTCCACCATGGATTTCCTTTTACCACTTGCAATCAAAATTAAGCTTTCCCAGCAGTGCTCCAAGAACCCCCAACCCACCCCCAAATACCTAGAACCCTCCAAACAGCCCCACAAAAACCACAAATGAGCTAAAAAGGAAAAACTGTTTCACCAAGGATTTTCTCCAAACCAATTGCATTCGATATTAGACCTTCCCAGCATTGCCCCCAGACCCCGCAACCCATCCGCAAAAAAGTAGAACACCCGCAAACGGGCCTAAAGCAAAAATGGAAAATGCCACACTTAGAAAATTTTGCGGCATACAGTAAAATCACTCCAAACGTGCTCTGCAGCTAGGCCCTAACTCCCCTTTTTCACCATGGATTTCCTTAAAACCACTTGCTATCAAAATTAGACTTTCCCAGCAGTGATCCCAGACCCCCCAACCCACCCCCAAATACGAGAACCCCCACACAGCCCCCCAAAAACACGCAACTGAGCTAAAAAGGAAAAACTTTTTCACCATGGATTTTCTCCAAATAACTTGCATCTGATATTAGACCTTCCCAGCATTGCCCCTAAACCCCGCAACCCACCCGCTAAAAAGTAGAACACCCCAAACAGGCCAAAATCAAAAATGAAAAATGCCTCACTTAGAAAATTTGAGGCCTACGGTAAAATCACTCCAAACACGCTCTGTAGCAAAGCCCTAACTCCCCTTTTCCACCATGGATTTCCTTCAAACCACTTGCTATCAAAATTAGACTTTCCCAGCAGTGATCCCAGACCCCCCAACCCACCCCCAAATACCTAGAACCCCCCCAAACAGCCCCCCAAAAATACACAAGTGAGCTAAAAAGGAAAAACGTTTTCACCATGGTTTTTCTCCAAACAACTTGCATCCGATATTAGACCTTCCCAGCATTGCCCCCAGACCCCGCAACCCACCCGGAAAAAAAGTAGAACACCACCAAACAGGCCAAAAGCAAAAATGGAAAATGCCACGCTCTGAAGCTAGGCCCTAACTCCCCTTTTCCACCATGGATTTCCTTCAAACCACTTGCAATCAAAATTAGACTTTCCCAGCAGTGCGCCCAGAGCCCCAACCCACCCACAAATACCAAGCACCCCCCAAACAGCCCCCCAGAAACAAGCAAGTGAGCTAAAAAGGAAAAACTTTTTCACCATGGATTTTCTCCAAACCACTTGCATCCGATATTAGACCTTCCCAGCATTGCCCCCAGACCCCGCAACCCACCCGCAAAAAAGTAGAACACCCCCAAACAGACCAAAAGCAAAAATAGAAAATGCCACACTTAGAAAATTTGAGGCCTACGGTAAAATCACTCTAAACGCGCACTGCAGCTAGGCCCTAACTCCCCTTTTCCACCATGGATTTCCTTCAAACCACTTGCAATCAAAATTAGACTTTCCCAGCAGTGCTCCCAGACCCCCCAAATCACCCCATATACCTAGAACCACCCCAAACAGCCCCCCAAAAACACGCAAGTGAGCTAAAAAGGAAAAATGTTTTCACCATGGATTTTCTCCAAACCACTTGCATCCGATATTACACCTTCCCAGCATTGCCCCCAGACCCCGCAACCTACCCGCTAAAAAGTAGAACACCCCCAAACAGGCCAAAAGCAAAAATGGAAAATGCCACACAGAGAATTTGAGGCCTATGGTAAAATCACTCCAAACGTGCTCTGCAGCTAGGCCCTAACTCCCCTTTTCCACCATGGATTTCCTTCAAACCACTTGCTATCAAAATTAGACTTTCCAAGCAGTGATCCCAGACCCCCCAACCCACCCCCAAATACCTAGAACCCCCCAAACAGCCCCCCAAAAACAGGCAAGTGAGATAAAAAGGGAAAAATTTCTCACCATGGATTTTCTCCAAACCACTTGCATCCGATATTAGACCTTCCCAGCATTGCCCCCAGACCCCACCCGCTAAAAAGTAGAACACCCCGAAACAGGCCAAAAGCAAAAATGGAAAATGCCAAACTTAGAACATTTTAGGCCTACGGTAAAATCACTCCAAGCGCGCTCTGCAGCTAGACCCTAACTCCCCGTTTCCACCATGGATTTCCTTCAAATCACTTGCAATCAAAATTAGACTTTCCCAGCAGTGCTCCCAGACCCCCCCAACCCACCCAAAATACCGAGAACCCCCCAAACAGCCCCCAAAAACACGCAAGTGAGCTAAAAAGGAAAAAAAAATTCACCATGGATTTTCTCCAAACCACTTGCATCTGATATTAGACTTTCCCAGCATTGCCCCCAGACCCCGCAACCCACCCGCAAAAAAGTAGAGCACCCCCAAACAGGCCAAAAGCAAAAATGGAAAATGCCACACTTAGAAAATTTGAGGCCTACGGTAAAATCACTCCAAACGCGCTCTGCAGCTAGGCCCTAACTCCCCTTTTCCACCATGGATTTCCTTCAAACCACTTGCAATCAAAATTAGACTTTCCCACAGTGCTCCAAGACCCCCCAACCCACACCCAAATACCTAGAACCCCCCCCAAACAGCCCCACAAAAACACACAAATGAGCTAAAAAGGAAAAACTTTTTCACCATGGATTTTCTCCAAACCACTTGCATCTGATATTAGACCTTCCCAGCATTGCCCCCAGACCCCGCAACCCACCCGCTAAAAAGTAGGACACCCCAAACAGGCCAAAAGCAAAAATGGAAAATGCCACACTTAGAAAATTTGAGGCCTACGGTAAATTCACTCCAAACTTGCTATGCAGCTAGGCCCTAACTCCCCTTTTTCACCATGGATTTACTTCAAACCACTTGCAATCAAAATTAGACTTTCCAAGCAGTGCTACCAGACCCCCTAACTCACCCCGAAATACCGAGAACCCCCCAAACAGCCCCCCAAAAACACGCAAGTAAGCTAAAAGAAAAAAAATTTCACCATGGATTTTCTCCAAACCTCTTGCCCCTAACTCCCCTTTTCCACCAGGGATTTCCTTCAAACCACTTGAAATCAAAATTAGACTTTCCCAGCAGTGCTCCCAGACCCCCCAACCTACCCCCAAATCCCTAGAACCCCCCCAAACAGCCCTCCAAAAACACAAGTGAGCAAAAAAGGAAAAACTTTTTTACCATGGATTTTCTCCAAACTACTTGCATCCAATATTAGACCTTCCCAGCATTGCCCCCAGGCCCCGCAACCCACCCGCAAAAAAGTAGAACACCCCCAAACAGGCCAAAAGCAAAAATGGAAAATGCCACAATTAGAAAATTTGAGGCCTACTGTAAAATCATTCGAAACGCGCTCTGCAGCTAGGCATTAACTCCCCTTTTCCACCATGGATTTCTTTCAAACCACTTGCAATCAAAATGAGACTTTCCCAGCAGTGCTCCCAGACCCCACAACCCACCTGCAAAAGAGTAGAACACCCCCAAACAGGCCAAAAGCAAAAAAGGAAAATGCCACAATTAGAAAATGTGAGGGATACGGTAAAATCACTCCAAACGCGCTCTGCAGCTAGCCCATAACTCCCCTTTTCCACCATGGATTTCCTTCAAACCACTTGCAATCAAAATTAGACTTTCCCGCAGGGCCCCCAGACCCCACAACCCACCCGCTAAAAAGTAGAAAACCCCCAAACAGGCAAAAGCAAAAATGGAAAATGCCACAATTAGAAAATGTGAGGGATACGGTAAAATCACTCCAAACGCGCTCTGCAGCTAGCCCATAACTCCCCTTTTCCACCATGGATTTCCTTCAAACCACTTGCAATCAAAATTAGACTTTCCCAGCAGTGCTCCCAGACCCCCCAACCTACCCCCAAATACCTACAACCCCCCAAACAGCCCCCCAAAAACAAAAGTGAGCTAAAAAGGAAAAACGTTTTCACCATGGATTTTCTCCAAACCAATTGCATCCGATATTAGACCTTCCCAGCATTGCCCCCAGACCCTGCAACCCACCCCAAAAAAAGTAGAACACCCCCAAACAGACCAAAAGCAAAAATGGAAAATGCCACACTTAGAAAATGTGAGGCCTACGGTAAAATCACTCCAAACGCGCACTGCAGCTAGGCCCTAACTCCCCTTTTTTTCCATGGATTTCCTTCAAACCACTTGCAATCAAAATTAGGCTTTCGCAGCAGTGCTCCCAGACCCCCCAACACCCCCCCAAATTCCTAGAACCCCCAAAACAGCCCCCCAAAAACACACAAGAGAGCAAAAAAGGAAAATCTTTTTCACCATGGATTTTCTCCAAACCAATTGCATTCGATATTAGACCTTCCCAGCATTGCCCCCAGACCCCGCAACCCACCCGCAAAAAAGTAGAACACCCCCAAACAGACCAAAAGCAAAAATAGAAAATGCCACACTTAGAAAATTTGAGGCCTACGGTATAATCACTCCAAACGCGCACTGCAGCTAGGCCCTAACTCCCCTTTCCACCATGGATTTCCTTCAAACCACTTGCAATCAGAAATTAGACTTTCCCAGCAGTGCTCCCAGACCCGCCAAATCACCCCCATATACCTAGAACCACCCCAAACAGCCCCCCAAAAACACGCAAGTGAGCTAAAAAGGAAAAATGTTTTCACCATGGATTTTCTCCAAACCACTTGCATCCGATATTACACCTTCCCAGCATTGCCCCCAGACCCCGCAACCTACCCGCTAAATAGTAGAACACCCCCAAACAGGCCAAAAGCTAAAATGGAAAATGCCACACTTAGAAAATTTGAGGCCTACAGTAAAATCACTCCAAACGCGCTCTGTAGCTAGGCCCTAACTGCCCTTTTCCACCATGGATTTCCTTCAAACCACTTGAAATCAAAATTAGACTTTCCCAGCAGTGCTCCAAGACCCCCCAACCCACCCCCAAATACCTAGAACCCCCCAAACAGCCCCACAAAAACACACAAATGAGCTAAAAAGGAAAAACTGTTTCACCAAGGATTTTCTCCAAACCAATTGCATCCGATATTAGACCTTCCCAGCATTGCCCCCAGACCCCGCAACCCACCCGCAAAAAAGTAGAACACCCCCAAACGGGCCAAAAGCAAAAATGGAAAATGCCACACTTAGAAAATTTGAGGCCTATGGTAAAATAACTCCAAACGCGCTCTGCAGCAAGGCCCTAACTCCCCTTTTCCACCATGGATTTCCTTCAAACCACTTGCCATCAAAATTAGACTTTCCCAGCAGTGATCCCAGACCCCCCAACCCACCCCGAAATACCGAGAACCCCCCAAACAGCCCCCAAAAACACACAAGTAAGCTAAAAGAAAATCTTTTTCACCATGGATTTTCTCCAACCACTTGCCCCTAACTCCCCTTTTCCACCAGGGATTTCCTTCAAACCACTTGAAATCAAAATTAGACTTTCCCAGCAGTGCTCCCAGACCCCCCAACCTACCCCCAACTCCCTAGAACCCCCCCAAACAGCCCTCCAAAAACACAAGTGAGCTAAAAAGGAAAAACTTTTTTACCATGGATTTTCTCCAAACCACTTGCATCCGATATTAGACCTTCCCAGCATTGCCCCCAGACCCCGCAACCCACCTGCAAAAAAGTAGAACACCTCCAAACAGGCCAAAAGCAAAAATGGAAAATGCCACACTTAGAAAATTTGAGGCCTACGGTAAAATTACTCAAAACGCGCTCTGCAGCTAGGCCCTAACTCCCCCTTTCCACCATGGATTTCCTTCAAACCACTTGCAATCAAAATTAGACTTTCCCAGCAGTGCCCCCAGACCCCACAACCCACCCGCTAAAAAGTAGAACACCCCGAAACAGGCCAAAAGCAAAAATGGAAAATGCCACACTTAGAAAATTTGAGGCCTACCGTAAAATCACTCCAAGCACGCTCAGCAGCTAGACCCTAACTCCCCGTTTCCACCATGGATTTCCTTCAAATCACTTGCAATCAAAATTAGACTTTCCCAGCAGTGCTCCCAGACCCCCCAACCCACCCCAAATACCGAGAACCCCCCAAACAGCCCCCAAACACACACAAGTGAGCTAAAAAGGAAAAACTTTTTCACCATGGATTTTCTCCAAACCAATTGCATTCGATATTAGACCTTCCCAGCATTGCCCCCAGACCCCGCAACCCACCCGCAAAAAAGTAGAACACCCCCAAACAGACCAAAAGCAAAAATAGAAAATGCCACACTTAGAAAATTTGAGGCCTACGGTAAAATCACTCCAAACGCGCACTGCAGCTAGGCCCTAACTCCCCTTTTCCACCATGGATTTCCTTCAAACCACTTGCAATCAAAAATTAGACTTTCCCAGCAGTGCTCCCAGACCCCCCAAATCACCCCCATACACCTAGAACCACCCCAAACAGCCCCCTAAAAACACGCAAGTGAGCTAAAAAGAAAAAATGTTTTCACCATGGATTTTCTCCAAACCACTTGCATCCGATATTACACCTTCCCAGCATTGCCCCCAGACCCCGCAACCTACCCGCTAAAAAGTAGAACACCCCCAAACAGGCCAAAAGCAAAAATGGAAAATGCCACACAGAAAATTTGAGGCCTACGGTAAAATCACTCCAAACGTGCTCTGCAGCTAGGCCCTAACTCCCCTTTTCCACCATGGATTTCCTTCAAACCACTTGCTATCAAAATTAGACTTTCCAAGCAGTGATCCCAGACCCCCCAACCCACCCCCAAATACCTAGAACCCCCCAAACAGCCCCCCAAAAACAGGCAAGTGAGATAAAAAGGGAAAACTTTCTCACCATGGATTTTCTCCAAACCACTTGCATCCGATATTAGACCTTCCCAGCATTGCCCCCAGACCCCACAACCCACCCGCTAAAAAGTAGAACACCCCGAAACAGGCCAAAAGCAAAAATGGAAAATGCCAAACTTAGAACATTTTAGGCCTACGGTAAAATCACTCCAAGCGCGCTCTGCAGCTAGACCCTAACTCCCCGTTTCCACCATGGATTTCCTTCAAATCACTTGCAATCAAAATTAGACTTTCCCAGCAGTGCTCCCAGACCCCCAACCCACCCCAAATACCGAGAACCCCCCAAACAGCCCCCAAAAACACGCAAGTGAGCTAAAAAGGAAAACATTTTTCACCATGGATTTTCTCCAAACCACTTGCATCTGATATTAGACTTTCCCAGCATTGCCCCCAGACCCCGCAACCCACCCACAAAAAAGTAGAGCACCCCCAAACAGGCCAAAAGCAAAAATGGAAAATGCCACACTTAGAAAATTTGAGGCCTACGGTAAAATCACTCCAAACGCGCTCTGCAGCTAGGCCCTAACTCCCCTTTTCCACCATGGATTTCCTTCAAACCACTTGCTATCAAAATTAGACTTTCCAAGCAGTGATCCCAGACCCCCCAACCCACCCCCAAATACCTAGAACCCCCCAAACAGCCCCCCAAAAACACGCAAGTGAGCTAAAAAGGAAAAACGTTTTCACCATGGATTTTCTCCAAACCACTTGCATCCGATATTAGACCTCCCGAGCATTGCCCCCAGACCCCACAACCCACCCGCTAAAAAGTAGTACACCCCGAAACAGGCCAAAAGCAAAAATGGAAAATGCCAAACTTAGAAAATTTGAGGCCTACGGTAAAATCACTCCAAGCGCGCTCTGCAGCTAGACCCTAACTCCCTGTTTCCACCATGGATTTCCTTCAAATCACTTGCAATCAAAATTAGACTTTCCCAGCAGTGCTCCCAGACCCCCAACCCACCCCAAATACCGAGAACCCCCCAAACAGCCCCCAAAAACACGCAAGTGAGCTAAAAAGGAAAAACTTTTTCACCATGGATTTTCTCCAAACCACTTGCATCTGATATTAGACCTTCCCAGCATTGCCCCCAGACCCCGCAACCCACCCGCAAAAAAGTAGAACACCCCCAAACAGGCCAAAAGCAAAAATGGAAAATGCCACAATTAGAAAATTTGAGTCCTACTGTAAAATCATTCGAAACGCGCTCTGCAGCTAGGCATTAACTCCCCTTTTCCACCATGGATTTCCTTCAAACCACTTGCAATCAGAATTAGGCTTTCCCAGCAGTGCTCCAAGACCCCCCAACCCACCCCCAAATACGAGAACCCCCAAACAGCCCCCCAAAAACACGCAAGTGACCTAAAAAGGAAAAACGTTTTCACCATGGATTTTCTCCTAACCACTTGCATCCGATATTAGACCTTCCCAGCATTGCCCCCAGACCCTGCAACCCGACCGCTAAAAAGTAGAACACCCCCAAACAGGCCAAAAGCAAAATTGGAAAATGCCACACTTAGAAAATTTGAGGCCTACAGTAAAATCAATCCAAACGAGCTCTGCAGCAAAGCCCTAACTCCCCTTTTCCACCATGGATTTCCTTCAAACCACTTGTAATCAAAATTAGACTTTCCCAGCAGTGCTCCCAGACCCCCAACCCACCCCCAAATACCTAAAACCTCCCCAAACAGCCCCCCAAAAACACGCAAGTGAGCTAAAAAGGAAAAACTTTTTCACCATGGATTTTCTCCAAATAACTTGCATCTGATATTAGACCTTCCCAGCATTGCCCCTAAACCCCGCAACCCACCCGCTAAAAAGTAGAACACCCCGAAACAGGCCAAAAGCAAAAATGGAAAATGGCAAACTTAGAAAATTTGAGGCCTACCGTAAAATCACTGCAAGCACGCTCTGCAGCTAGACCCTAACTCCCAGTTTCCACCATGGATTTCCTTCAAATCACTTGCAATCAAAATTAGACTTTCCCAGCAGTGCTCCCAGACCCCCCAACCCACCCCAAATACCGAGAACCCCCCAAACAGCCCCCAAAAACACGCAAGTGAGCTAAAAAGGAAAAACTTTTTCACCATGGATTTTCCCCAACCCACTTGCATCTGATATTAGACCCTTCCCAGCATTGCCCCCAGACCCCGCAACCCACCCGCAAAAAAGTAGAACACCCCCAAAAAGGCCAAAAGCAAAAATGGAAAATGCCACAATTAGAAAATTTGAGGCCTACTGTAAAATCATTTGAAACGCGCTCTGCAGCTAGGCATTAACTCCCCTTTTCCACCATGGATTTCTTTCAAACCACTTGCAATCAAAATGAGACTTTCCCAGCAGTGCTCCCAGACCCCACAACCCACCTGCAAAAGAGTAGAACACCCCCAAACAGGCCAAAAGCAAAAATGGAAAATGCCACAATTAGAAAATGTGAGGGATACGGTAAAATCACTCCAAACGCGCTCTGCAGCTAGCCCATAACTCCCCTTTTCCACCATGGATTTCCTTCAAACCACTTGCAATCAAAATTAGACTTTCCCAGCAGTACTCCCAGACCCCCCAACCTACCCCCAAATACCTACAACCCCCCCAAACAGCCCCCCAAAAACAAAAGTGAGCTAAAAAGGAAAAACGTTTTCACCATGGATTTTCTCCAAACCAATTGTATCCGATATTAGACCTTCCCAGCATTGCCCCCAGACCCTGCAACCCACCCGCAAAAAAGTAGAACACCCCCATACAGGCCAAAAGCAAAAATGGAAAATGCCACACTTAGAAAATGTGAGGCCTACGGTAAAATCACTCCAAACGCGCACTGCAGCTAGGCCCTAACTCCCCTTTTCTTCCATGGATTTCCTTCAAACCACTTGCAATCAAAATTAGGCTTTCCCAGCAGTGCTCCCAGACCCCCCAACACCCCCCCAAAAACCTAGAACCCCCAAAACAGCCCCCCAAAACACACAAGAGAGCAAAAAAGGAAAATCTTTTTCAGCATGGATTTTCTCCAAACCAATTGCATTCGATATTAGACCTTCCCAGCATTGCCCCCAGACCCCGCAACCCACCCGCAAAAAAGTAGAAGTTCAAGTTCAAGTTCAAGTTTGGCATTTGTATAGCGCCCTATATACCCAGAGGGTCTCAAGGCACTTGGGGAAGGGGAAGTTTATTTGTCGAATATCCAAGTTTTTAGTTCTTTTCTGAAGGTGAGGTGGTTCTGGGTAAGGCGGAGATGGGTGGGGAGAGAGTTCCAGGTTTTGGCCGCTAAGTAGGAGAAGGATCTTCCACCCATGGTGGATTTATGGATGCGTGGGATTGCGGCGAGGGCTTGTGTGGATGATCGTAGTTGGCGGGGGGGGGGTGTAAAAGGACAGGCGTGTGTTGAGGCAGTCGGGTCCTAGGTGGTAGAGGGCTTTGTGTGCGTGGGTAAGGAGGCGGAACGTTATTCTCTTGTTGACAGGAAGCCAGTGGAGGTCTTTCAGGTGCCCGGATACGTGAGCTCGGCGGGGGAGGTCCAGTATAAGTCTGGCTGAGGCGTTTTGGATGCGTTGGAGTTTATTCTGGAGTTTGGCGGTGATTCCGGCGTAGAGGGTGTTTCCGTAGTCCAGTCGGCTGGTCACCAGTGCGTGGGTGACCGTTTTTCTTGTTTCGGTGGGGATCCAGCGGAAGATTTTTTTAAGCATGCGTAGGATGTTGAAGCAAGATGAGGTGACGGCGTTGACTTGTCTGGTCATTGAGAGGGAGGAGTCTAGGATGAAGCCTAGGTTGCGTGCGTGGTCAGCGGGTGTGGGTGCATTTCCCAGGGCCGGTGGCCACCAAGAATCGTCCCAGGCGGAGGGGGATGAGCCTAAGATGAGGACTTCAGTTTTGTCCGAGTTCAGTTTTAGGCGGCTGTCTTTCATCCATTCGGCTACTTTTTTCATTCCTTCGTGTAGGTTGGTTTTGGCGGAGCTGGGATCGTTGGTGAGGGAGAGGATGAGCTGTGTGTCATCTGCGTAGGAGATGATGTTGAGGTTGTGTTTGCGTGCAATGGATGCGAGGGGACTCAAGTATACGTTGAAGAGGGTGGGGCTGAGTGAGGATCTTGTGGTACACCACAGATGACTTCGGTAGCCTCTGATCTGAAAGGGGGAAGGCGGACTCTCTGAGTTCTTCCGGCGAGGAATGATATTATCCAGTCTAGTGCTTTACCTTGTATCCCGACGTTGCTAAGGCGTTTGATAAGGGTGGTATGGCAGACTGTGTCGAATGCTGCGGAGAGGTCAAGTAGGATGAGTGCGGTTGTTTCTCCATTGTCCAGTAGTGTTCGAATGTCGTCCGTTGCTGCGATGAGGGCGGTCTCCGTGCTGTGTTTGGCTCGGAAGCCGGATTGTGAATGGTCGAGGGATTTATTGGATTCGAGGAAGGCGGCGAGCTGATTATTGATTGCTTTCTTGATGACTTTGGCAGGGAAAGGAAGGAGTGAGATGGGGCGGTAATTCTTGAGTTCGGTGGGGTCGGCTGTGGGTTTCTTCAGGAGGGCTCTGAGTTCGGCGTGTTTCCAGCTTTCTGGGAAGGTGGCAGCGTTTAGGGAGCAGTTGATGACATCTCGGAGATGGGGTGCGATAACGGAGTCTGCTTTGTTGAAAATGTGGTGGGGACATGGGTCGGTTGGTGATCCTGAGTGGATGGAGTTCATCAAACGGATGGTTTCTTCAGTGGTGATTGGGTTCCAGGCGCAGAGGTTGTTAGAGGGGTGTTTAAGTTCAGGTGAGGGTGGTGGGGCTTGGATTCCGGTCTCATTTGCGAAGCTGTTATGAATGTCTGCGATTTTGTTGTGGAAGAATGAGGCTAAGGAGTCGCAGAGGTCTTGGGAGGGGGTGATGTTGTTCGTGCCGGCGGGGGGGTTTGTGAATTCTTTGACAATGTTGAATAGTTCCTTGCTGTTTTGGGCGTTGTTGTCGAGTCGGTCTTTGAGTGCTGATTTCTTGGTGGATCAGATCAGTTGGTGGTGTTTGATAATGGCGTTCTTGAAGGCTGCTTGGTTGTCAGAGGTTCGGTCTTTTTTCCAGGCTTTCTCGAGGGTGCGGCAGGTCTTCTTTGAGTTTTTGAGGTCCTCATTAAACCAAGGGGCTTTATTGTTGATTTGTTTGGATTGCTGTTTTTTCAGGGGTGCTAATTCATCAGCGCTGTGGGTGATCCATTGAGTGAGGTTGGTTGCTGCAAGGTTTGGGTCCGATGATTTTGCAGGGAGGTTTTGTTGCAGTGATGTGAAGAGTTGGTAGAACACATCCAAACAGACCAAAAGCAAAAATAGAAAATGCCACACTTATAAAATTTGAGGCCTACGGTATAATCACTCCAAACGCGCACTGCAGCTAGGCCCAAACTCCACTTTTCCACCATGGATTTCCTTCAAACCACTTGCAATCAGAAATTAGACTTTCCCAAAAGTGCTCCCAGACCCCCCAAATCACCCCATATACCTAGAACCACCCCAAACAGCCCCCCAAAAACACGCAAGTGAGCTAAAAAGGAAAAATGTTTTCACCATGGATTTTCTCCAAACCACTTGCAGCCGATATTACACCTTCCCAGCATTGCCCCCAGACCCCGTAACCTACCCGCTTAAAAGTAGAACACCCCCAAACAGGCCAAAAGCAAAAATGGAAAATGCCACACTTAAAAATTTTGAGGCCTACGGTAAAATCACTCCAAACGCGCTCTGTAGCTAGGCCCTAACTGCCCTTTTCCACCATGGATTTCCTTCAAACCACTTGCAATCAAAATTAGACTTTACCACAGTGCTCCAAGACCCCCAACCCACCCCCAAATACCCAGAACCCCCCCAAACAGCCCCACAAAAACACACAAATGAGCTAAAAAGGAAAAACTTTTTCACCATGGATTTTCTCCAAACCACTTGCATCTGATATTAGACCTTCCCAGCATTGCCCCCAGACCCCGCAACCCACCCGCTAAAAAGTAGGACACCCCAAACAGGCCAAAAGCAAAAATGGAAAATGCCACACTTAGAAAATTTGAGGCCTACGGTAAATTCACTCCAAACGCGCTATGCAGCTAGGCCCTAACTCCCCTTTTTCACCATGGATTTACTTCAAACCACTTGCAATCAAAATTAAACTTTCCAAGCAGTGCTCCCAGACCCCCTAACTCACCCCGAAATACCGAGAACCCCCCCCAAACAGCCCCCCAAAAACACGCAAGTAAGCTAAAAGAAAACAATTTTCACAATGGATTTTCTCCAAACCACTTGAAATCAAAATTAGACTTTCCCAGCAGTGCTCACAGACCCCCCAACCTACCCCCAAATCCCTAGAACCCCCCCAAACAGCCCTCCAAAAACACAAGTGAGCAAAAAAGGAAAAACTTTTTTACCATGGATTTTCTCCAAACCACTTGCATCCGATATTAGACCTTCCCAGCATTGCCCCCAGACCCCGCAACCCACCTGCAAAAAAATAGAACACCCCCAATTAGGCCAAATGCGAAAATGGAAAATGCCACACCTAGAAAATTTGAGGCGAACGGTAAATTTACTCAAAACGCGCTCTGCAGCTAGGCCCTAACTCCCCTTTTCCACCATGGATTTCCTTCAAACCACTTGTAATCAAAATTAGACTTTCCCGCAGGGCCCCCAGACCCCACAACCCACCCGCTAAAAAGTAGAAAACCCCCAAACAGGCCAAAAGCAAAAATGGAAAATGCCACAATTAGAAAATGTGAGGGATACGGTAAAATCACTCCAAACGCGCTCTGCAGCTAGCCCATAACTCCCTTTTTCCACCATGGATTTCCTTCAAACCACTTGCAATCAAAATTAGACTTTCCCAGCAGTGCTCCCAGACCCCCCAACCTACCCCCAAATACCTACAACCTTCCAAACAGCCCCCCAAAAAGAAAAGTGAGCTAAAAAGGAAAAACGTTTTCACCATGGATTTTCTCCAAACCAATTGCATTCGATGTTAGACCTTCCCAGCATTGCCCACAGACCCCGCAACCCACCCGCAAAAAGTAGAACACCCCCAAACAGACCAAAAGCAAAAATAGAAAATGCCACACTTAGAAAATTTGAGGCCTACGGTATAATCACTCCAAACGCGCACTGCAGCTAGGCCCTAACTCCCCTTTCCACCATGGATTTCCTTCAAACCACTTGCAATCAGAAATTAGACTTTCCCAGCAGTGCTCCCAGACCCCCCAAATCACCCCCATATACCTAGAACCACCCCAAACAGCCCCCCAAAAACACGCAAGTGAGCTAAAAAGGAATACATTTTTCACCATGGATTTTCTCCAAACCACTTGCATCCGATATTACACCTTCCCAGCATTGCCCCCAGACCCCGCAACCTACCCGCTAAATAGTAGAACACCCCCAAACAGGCCAAAAGCAAAAATGGAAAATGCCACACTTAGAAAATTTGAGGCCTACAGTAAAATCACTCCAAACGCGCTCTGTAGCTAGGCCCTAACTGCCCTTTTCCACCATGGATTTCCTTCAAACCACTTGCAATCAAAATTTGACTTTCCCAGCAGTGCTCCAAGACCCCCCAACCCACCCCCAAATACCTAGAACCCCCCCAAACAGCCCCACAAAAACACACAAATGAGCTAAAAAGGAAAAACTGTTTCACCAAGGATTTTCTCCAAACCAATTGCATCCGATATTAGACCTTCCCAGCATTGCCCCCAGACCCCGCAACCCACCCGCAAAAAAGTAGAACACCCCCAAACGGGCCAAAAGCAAAAATGGAAAATGCCACACTTAGAAAATTTGAGGCCTATGGTAAAATAACTCCAAACGCGCTCTGCAGCAAGGCCCTAACCCCCCTTTTCCACCATGGATTTCCTTCAAACCACTTGCCATCAAAATTAGACTTTCCCAGCAGTGATCCCAGACCCCCCAACCCACCCTCAAATACCTAGAACCCCCCAAACAGCCCCCCAAAAACACACAAGTGAGCTAAAAAGGAAAAAAAATGTCACCATGGATTTTCTCCAAACCACTTGCATCTGATATTAGACCTTCCCAGCATTGCCCCCAGACCCCGCAACCGACCCGCTAAATAGTAGGACACCCCCAAACAGGCCAAAAGCAAAAATGGAAAATGCCACACTTAGAAAATTTGAGGCCTACGGTAAAATCACTCCAAACGCGCTCTGCAGCTAGGCCCTAACTCCCCTTTTCCACCATGGATTTACTTCCAACCACTTGCAATCAAAATTAGACTTTCCAAGCAGTGCTCCCAGACCCTCCAACTCACCCCGAAATACCGAGAACCCCCCAAACAGCCCCCAAAAACACGCAAGTAAGCTAAAAGAAAATCTTTTTCACCATGGATTTTCTCCAACCACTTGCCCCTAACTCCCCTTTTCCACCAGGGATTTCCTTCAAACCACTTGAAATCAAAATTAGACTTTCCCAGCAGTGCTCCCAGACCCCCCAACCTACCCCCAAATCCCTAGAACCCCCCCAAACAGCCCTCCAAAAACACAAGTGAGCTAAAAAGGAAAAACTTTTTTACCATGGATTTTCTCCAAACCACTTGCATCCGATATTAGACCTTCCCAGCATTGCCCCCAGACCCCGCAACCCACCTGCAAAAAAGTAGAACACCTCCAAACAGGCCAAAAGCAAAAATGGAAAATGCCACACTTAGAAAATTTGAGGCCTACGGTAAAATTACTCAAAACGCGCTCTGCAGCTAGGCCCTAACTCCCCCTTTCCACCATGGATTTCCTTCAAACCACTTGCAATCAAAATTAGACTTTCCCAGCAGTGCCCCCAGACCCCACAACCCACCCGCTAAAAAGTAGAACACCCCGAAACAGCCCAAAAGCAAAAATGGAAAATGCCACACTTAGAAAATTTGAGGCCTACCGTAAAATCACTCCAAGCACGCTCTGCAGCTAGACCCTAACTCCCCGTTTCCACCATGGATTTCCTTCAAATCACTTGCAATCAAAATTAGACTTTCCCAGCAGTGCTCCCAGACCCCCCAACCCACCCCAAATACCGAGAACCCCCCAAACAGCCCCCAAACACACACAAGTGAGCTAAAAAGGAAAAACTTTTTCACCATGGATTTTCTCCAAACCACTTGCATCTGATATTAGACCCTTCCCAGCATTGCCCCCAGACCCCGCAAACCAACCCGCAAAAAAGTAGAACACCCCCAAACAGGGCAAAAGCAAAAATGGAAAATGCCACAATTAGAAAATTTGAGGCCTACTGTAAAATCATTCGAAACGCGCTCTGTAGCTAGGCATTAACTCCCCTTTTCCACCATGGATTTCTTTCAAACCACTTGCAATCAAAATGAGACTTTCCCAGCAGTGCTCCCAGACCCCACAACCCACCTGCAAAAGAGTAGAACACCCCCAAACAGGCCAAAAGCAAAAATGGAAAATGCCACAATTAGAAAATTTGAGGGATACGGTAAAATCACTCCAAAAGCGCTCTACAGCTAGACAATAACTCCCCTTCTCCACCATGGATTTCCTTCAAACCACTTGCAATCAAAATTATACTTTCCCAGCAGTGCTCGCAGACCCCCCAACCTACCCCCAAATACCTACAACCCCCCCAAACAGCCCCCCAAAAACAAAAGTGAGCTAAAAAGGAAAACCTTTTAACCATGGATTTTCTCCAAACCAATTGCATCCGATATTAGACCTTCCCAGCATTGCCCCCAGACCCTGCAACCCACCCGCAAAAAAGTAGAACACCCCCAAACAGACCAAAAGCAAAAATGGAAAATGCCACACTTAGAAAATTTGAGGCCTACTGTAAAATCACTCCAAACGCGCACTGCAGCTAGGCCCTAACTCCCCTTTTCCTCCATGGATTTCCTTCAAACCACTTGCAATCAAAATTAGGCTTTCCCAGCAGTGCTCCCAGACCCCCCAACACCCCCCAAATACCTAGAACCCCCAAAACAGCCCCCCAAAAACACACAAGAGAGCAAAAAATGAAAATCTTTTTCACCATGGATTTTCTCCAAACCAATTGCATTCGATATTAGACCTTCCCAGCATTGCCCCCAGACCCCGCAACCCACCCGCAAAAAAGTAGAACACCCCCAAACAGACCAAAAGCAAAAATAGAAAATGCCACACTTATAAAATTTGAGGCCTACGGTAAAATCACTCCAAACGCGCACTGCAGCTAGGCCCTAACTCCCCTTTTCCACCATGGATTTCCTTCAAACCACTTGCAATCAAAATTAGACTTTCCCAGCAGTGCTCCCAGACCCCCCAAATCACCCCCATATACCTAGAACCACCCCAAACAGCCCCCTAAAAACACGCAAGTGAGCTAAAAAGGAAAAATGTTTTCACCATGGATTTTCTCCAAACCACTTGCATCCGATATTACACCTTCCCAGCATTGCCCCCAGACCCCGCAACCTACCCGCTAAAAAGTAGAACACCCCCAAACAGGCCAAAAGCAAAAATGGAAAATGCCACACTTAGAAAATTTGAGGCCTACGGTAAAATCACTCCAAAAGTGCTCTGCTGCTAGGCCCTAACTCCCCTTTTCCACCATGGATTTCCTTCAAACCACTTGCTATCAAAATTAGACTTTCCAAGCAGTGATCCAAGACCCCCCAACCCACCCCCAAATACCTAGAACCCCCCAAACAGCCCCCCAAAAACAGGCAAGTGAGATAAAAAGGGAAAACTTTTTCACCATGGATTTTCTCCAAACCACTTGCATCCGATATTAGACCTTCCCAGCATTGCCCCCAGACCACACAACCCACCCGCTAAAAAGTAGAACACCCCGAAACAGGCCAAAAGCAAAAATGGAAAATGCCAAACTTAGAAAATTTGAGGCCTACGGTAAAATCACTCCAAGCGTGCTCTGCAGCTAGACCCTAACTCCCCGTTTCCACCATGGATTTCCTTCAAATCACTTGCAATTAAAATTACACTTTCCCAGCAGTGCTCCCAGACCCCAACCCACCCCAAATACAGAGAACCCCCCAAACAGCCCCCAAAAACACGCAAGTGAGCTAAAAAGGAAAAACTTTTTCACCATGGATTTTCTCCAAACCACTTGCATCCGATATTAGACCTTCCCAGCATTGCCCCCAGACCACACAACCCACCCGCTAAAAAGTAGAACACCCCCAAACAGGCCAAAAGCAAAAATGGAAAATGCCGCAATTAGAAAATTTGAGGGATACGGTAAAATCACTCCAAAAGCGCTCTACAGCTAGACAATAACTCCCCTTCTCCACCATGGATTTCCTTCAGACCACTTGCAATCAAAATTATACTTTCCCAGCAGTGCTCGCAGACCCCCCAACCTACCCCCAAATACCTACAACCCCCCCAAACAGCCCCCCAAAAACAAAAGTGAGCTAAAAAGGAAAACCTTTTAACCATGGATTTTCTCCAAACCAATTGCATCCGATATTAGACCTTCCCAGCATTGCCCCCAGACCCTGCAACCCACCCGCAAAAAAGTAGAACACCCCCAAACAGACCAAAAGCAAAAATGGAAAATGCCACACTTAGAAAATTTGAGGCCTACTGTAAAATCACTCCAAACGCGCACTGCAGCTAGGCCCTAACTCCCCTTTTCCTCCATGGATTTCCTTCAAACCACTTGCAATCAAAATTAGGCTTTCCCAGCAGTGCTCCCAGACCCCCCAACACCCCCCAAATACCTAGAACCCCCAAAACAGCCCCCCAAAAACACACAACAGAGCAAAAAATGAAAATCTTTTTCACCATGGATTTTCTCCAAACCAATTGCATTCGATATTAGACCTTCCCAGCATTGCCCCCAGACCCCGCAACCCACCTGCAAAAAAGTAGAACACCCCCAAACAGACCAAAAGCAAAAATAGAAAATGCCACACTTATAAAATTTGAGGCCTACGGTAAAATCACTCCAAACGCGCACTGCAGCTAGGCCCTAACTCCCCTTTTCCACCATGGATTTCCTTCAAACCACTTGCAATCAAAATTAGACTTTCCCAGCAGTGCTCCCAGACCCCCCAAATCACCCCCATATACCTAGAACCACCCCAAACAGCCCCCTAAAAACACGCAAGTGAGCTAAAAAGGAAAAATGTTTTCACCATGGATTTTCTCCAAACCACTTGCATCCGATATTACACCTTCCCAGCATTGCCCCCAGACCCCGCAACCTACCCGCTAAAAAGTAGAACACCCCCAAACAGGCCAAAAGCAAAAATGGAAAATGCCACACTTAGAAAATTTGAGGCCTACGGTAAAATCACTCCAAAAGTGCTCTGCTGCTAGGCCCTAACTCCCCTTTTCCACCATGGATTTCCTTCAAACCACTTGCTATCAAAATTAGACTTTCCAAGCAGTGATCCAAGACCCCCCAACCCACCCCCAAATACCTAGAACCCCCCAAACAGCCCCCCAAAAACAGGCAAGTGAGATAAAAAGGGAAAACTTTTTCACCATGGATTTTCTCCAAACCACTTGCATCCGATATTAGACCTTCCCAGCATTGCCCCCAGACCACACAACCCACCCGCTAAAAAGTAGAACACCCCGAAACAGGCCAAAAGCAAAAATGGAAAATGCCAAACTTAGAAAATTTGGCTAATTGGCTTTTGTAGTTTGGTTTGCCCTGTTCCCATCATGCACTGGGACAGGAACAGACTAATTTGCATACAGCCAGGTTCTGAAACTGGGATGGTGCAGTGAGCTAAAAAACGGTGTTGGATCTAGCCCTGATCTCTTGACTGGGTGAGAGTATTCTGTTTAATTCAGAGACTCTGTCCCTCACCACCCCTTGTTGTAAATATTTTTGTCCACCCTAAGCGTGGAAGGGTATACTCAGATGTGAGTCCCTTGCTCATTGCACCATCAGGATTCAAGCAAGCCGGGCCGAAGACGGCTGAAATGCCAGAAACCGGTCCCCGGTAGCTTGTTTCCTTCCCAGTGTAAGAATTGGCTTTTGTAGTTTGGTTTGCCCTGTTCCCATCATGCACTGGGACAGGAACAGACTAATTTGCATACAGCCAGGTTCTGAAACTGGGATGGTGCAGTGAGCTAAAAAACGGTGTTGGATCTAGCCCTGATCTCTTGACTGGGTGAGAGTATTCTGTTTAATTCAGAGACTCTGTCCCTCACCACCCCTTGTTGTAAATATTTTTGTCCACCCTAAGCGTGGAAGGGTATACTCAGATGTGAGTCCCTTGCTCATTGCACCATCAGGATTCAAGCAAGCCGGGCCGAAGACGGCTGAAATGCCAGAAACCGGTCCCCGGTAGCTTGTTTCCTTCCCAGTGTAAGAATTGGCTTTTGTAGTTTGGTTTGCCCTGTTCCCATCATGCACTGGGACAGGAACAGACTAATTTGCATACAGCCAGGTTCTGAAACTGGGATGGTGCAGTGAGCTAAAAAACGGTGTTGGATCTAGCCCTGATCTCTTGACTGGGTGAGAGTATTCTGTTTAATTCAGAGACTCTGTCCCTCACCACCCCTTGTTGTAAATATTTTTGTCCACCCTAAGCGTGGAAGGGTATACTCAGATGTGAGTCCCTTGCTCATTGCACCATCAGGATTCAAGCAAGCCGGGCCGAAGACGGCTGAAATGCCAGAAACCGGTCCCCGGTAGCTTGTTTCCTTCCCAGTGTAAGAATTGGCTTTTGTAGTTTGGTTTGCCCTGTTCCCATCATGCACTGGGACAGGAACAGACTAATTTGCATACAGCCAGGTTCTGAAACTGGGATGGTGCAGTGAGCTAAAAAACGGTGTTGGATCTAGCCCTGATCTCTTGACTGGGTGAGAGTATTCTGTTTAATTCAGAGACTCTGTCCCTCACCACCCCTTGTTGTAAATATTTTTGTCCACCCTAAGCGTGGAAGGGTATACTCAGATGTGAGTCCCTTGCTCATTGCACCATCAGGATTCAAGCAAGCCGGGCCGAAGACGGCTGAAATGCCAGAAACCGGTCCCCGGTAGCTTGTTTCCTTCCCAGTGTAAGAATTGGCTTTTGTAGTTTGGTTTGCCCTGTTCCCATCATGCACTGGGACAGGAACAGACTAATTTGCATACAGCCAGGTTCTGAAACTGGGATGGTGCAGTGAGCTAAAAAACGGTGTTGGATCTAGCCCTGATCTCTTGACTGGGTGAGAGTATTCTGTTTAATTCAGAGACTCTGTCCCTCACCACCCCTTGTTGTAAATATTTTTGTCCACCCTAAGCGTGGAAGGGTATACTCAGATGTGAGTCCCTTGCTCATTGCACCATCAGGATTCAAGCAAGCCGGGCCGAAGACGGCTGAAATGCCAGAAACCGGTCCCCGGTAGCTTGTTTCCTTCCCAGTGTAAGAATTGGCTTTTGTAGTTTGGTTTGCCCTGTTCCCATCATGCACTGGGACAGGAACAGACTAATTTGCATACAGCCAGGTTCTGAAACTGGGATGGTGCAGTGAGCTAAAAAACGGTGTTGGATCTAGCCCTGATCTCTTGACTGGGTGAGAGTATTCTGTTTAATTCAGAGACTCTGTCCCTCACCACCCCTTGTTGTAAATATTTTTGTCCACCCTAAGCGTGGAAGGGTATACTCAGATGTGAGTCCCTTGCTCATTGCACCATCAGGATTCAAGCAAGCCGGGCCGAAGACGGCTGAAATGCCAGAAACCGGTCCCCAGTAGCTTGTTTCCTTCCCAGTGTAAGAATTGGCTTTTGTAGTTTGGTTTGCCCTGTTCCCATCATGCACTGGGACAGGAACAGACTAATTTGCATACAGCCAGGTTCTGAAACTGGGATGGTGCAGTGAGCTAAAAAACGGTGTTGGATCTAGCCCTGATCTCTTGACTGGGTGAGAGTATTCTGTTTAATTCAGAGACTCTGTCCCTCACCACCCCTTGTTGTAAATATTTTTGTCCACCCTAAGCGTGGAAGGGTATACTCAGATGTGAGTCCCTTGCTCATTGCACCATCAGGATTCAAGCAAGCCGGGCCGAAGACGGCTGAAATGCCAGAAACCGGTCCCCGGTAGCTTGTTTCCTTCCCAGTGTAAGAATTGGCTTTTGTAGTTTGGTTTGCCCTGTTCCCATCATGCACTGGGACAGGAACAGACTAATTTGCATACAGCCAGGTTCTGAAACTGGGATGGTGCAGTGAGCTAAAAAACGGTGTTGGATCTAGCCCTGATCTCTTGACTGGGTGAGAGTATTCTGTTTAATTCAGAGACTCTGTCCCTCACCACCCCTTGTTGTAAATATTTTTGTCCACCCTAAGCGTGGAAGGGTATACTCAGATGTGAGTCCCTTGCTCATTGCACCATCAGGATTCAAGCAAGCCGGGCCGAAGACGGCTGAAATGCCAGAAACCGGTCCCCGGTAGCTTGTTCCCTTCCCAGTGTAAGAATTGGCTTTTGTAGTTTGGTTTGCCCTGTTCCCATCATGCACTGGGACAGGAACAGACTAATTTGCATACAGCCAGGTTCTGAAACTGGGATGGTGCAGTGAGCTAAAAAACGGTGTTGGATCTAGCCCTGATCTCTTGACTGGGTGAGAGTATTCTGTTTAATTCAGAGACTCTGTCCCTCACCACCCCTTGTTGTAAATATTTTTGTCCACCCTAAGCGTGGAAGGGTATACTCAGATGTGAGTCCCTTGCTCATTGCACCATCAGGATTCAAGCAAGCCGGGCCGAAGACGGCTGAAATGCCAGAAACCGGTCCCCGGTAGCTTGTTTCCTTCCCAGTGTAAGAATTGGCTTTTGTAGTTTGGTTTGCCCTGTTCCCATCATGCACTGGGACAGGAACAGACTAATTTGCATACAGCCAGGTTCTGAAACTGGGATGGTGCAGTGAGCTAAAAAACGGTGTTGGATCTAGCCCTGATCTCTTGACTGGGTGAGAGTATTCTGTTTAATTCAGAGACTCTGTCCCTCACCACCCCTTGTTGTAAATATTTTTGTCCACCCTAAGCGTGGAAGGGTATACTCAGATGTGAGTCCCTTGCTCATTGCACCATCAGGATTCAAGCAAGCCGGGCCGAAGACGGCTGAAATGCCAGAAACCGGTCCCCGGTAGCTTGTTTCCTTCCCAGTGTAAGAATTGGCTTTTGTAGTTTGGTTTGCCCTGTTCCCATCATGCACTGGGACAGGAACAGACTAATTTGCATACAGCCAGGTTCTGAAACTGGGATGGTGCAGTGAGCTAAAAAACGGTGTTGGATCTAGCCCTGATCTCTTGACTGGGTGAGAGTATTCTGTTTAATTCAGAGACTCTGTCCCTCACCACCCCTTGTTGTAAATATTTTTGTCCACCCTAAGCGTGGAAGGGTATACTCAGATGTGAGTCCCTTGCTCATTGCACCATCAGGATTCAAGCAAGCCGGGCCGAAGACGGCTGAAATGCCAGAAACCGGTCCCCGGTAGCTTGTTTCCTTCCCAGTGTAAGAATTGGCTTTTGTAGTTTGGTTTGCCCTGTTCCCATCATGCACTGGGACAGGAACAGACTAATTTGCATACAGCCAGGTTCTGAAACTGGGATGGTGCAGTGAGCTAAAAAACGGTGTTGGATCTAGCCCTGATCTCTTGACTGGGTGAGAGTATTCTGTTTAATTCAGAGACTCTGTCCCTCACCACCCCTTGTTGTAAATATTTTTGTCCACCCTAAGCGTGGAAGGGTATACTCAGATGTGAGTCCCTTGCTCATTGCACCATCAGGATTCAAGCAAGCCGGGCCGAAGACGGCTGAAATGCCAGAAACCGGTCCCCGGTAGCTTGTTTCCTTCCCAGTGTAAGAATTGGCTTTTGTAGTTTGGTTTGCCCTGTTCCCATCATGCACTGGGACAGGAACAGACTAATTTGCATACAGCCAGGTTCTGAAACTGGGATGGTGCAGTGAGCTAAAAAACGGTGTTGGATCTAGCCCTGATCTCTTGACTGGGTGAGAGTATTCTGTTTAATTCAGAGACTCTGTCCCTCACCACCCCTTGTTGTAAATATTTTTGTCCACCCTAAGCGTGGAAGGGTATACTCAGATGTGAGTCCCTTGCTCATTGCACCATCAGGATTCAAGCAAGCCGGGCCGAAGACGGCTGAAATGCCAGAAACCGGTCCCCGGTAGCTTGTTTCCTTCCCAGTGTAAGAATTGGCTTTTGTAGTTTGGTTTGCCCTGTTCCCATCATGCACTGGGACAGGAACAGACTAATTTGCATACAGCCAGGTTCTGAAACTGGGATGGTGCAGTGAGCTAAAAAACGGTGTTGGATCTAGCCCTGATCTCTTGACTGGGTGAGAGTATTCTGTTTAATTCAGAGACTCTGTCCCTCACCACCCCTTGTTGTAAATAAACTTAGAAAATTTTAGGCCTACGGTAAAATCACTCCAAGCGCGCTCTGCAGCTAGACCCTAACTCCCCGTTTCCACCATGGATTTCCTTCAAATCACTTGCAATCAAAATTAGACTTTCCCAGCAGTGCTCCCAGACCCCCCAACCCACCCCAAATACCGAGAACCCCCCAAACAGCCCCCAAAAACACGCAATCGAGCTAAAAAAGAAAAACTTTTTCACCATGGATTTTCTCCAAACCACTTGCATCTGATATTAGACCTTCCCAGCATTGCCCCCAGACCCCGCAACCCACCCGCAAAAAAGTAGAACACCCCCAAACAGGCCAAAAGCAAAAATGGAAAATGCCAAACTTAGAAAATTTGAGGCCTACGGTAAAATCACTCCAAGCGTGCTCTGCAGCTAGACCCTAACTCCCCGTTTCCACCATGGATTTCCTTCAAATCACTTGCAATTAAAATTAGACTTTCCCAGCAGTGCTCCCAGACCCCAACCCACCCCAAATACAGAGAACCCCCCAAACAGCCCCCAAAAACACGCAAGTGAGCTAAAAAGGAAAAACTTTTTCACCATGGATTTTCTCCAAACCAATTGCATCTGATATTAGACCTTCCCAGCATTGCCCCCAGACCCCGCAACCCACCCGCAAAAAAGTAGAACACCCCCAAACAGGCCAAAAGCAAAAATGGAAAATGCCACAATTAGAAAATTTGAGGCCTACTGTAAAATCATTCGAAACGCGCTCTGCAGCTAGGCATTAACTCCCCTTTTCCACCATGGATTTCCTTCAAACCACTTGCAATCAAAATTAAGCTTTCCCAGCAGTGCTCCAAGAACCCCCAACCCACCCCCAAATACCTAGAACCCCCCAAACAGCCCCACAAAATCCACAAATGAGCTAAAAAGGAAAAACTGTTTCACCAAGGATTTTCTCCAAACCAATTGCATTCGATATTAGACCTTCCCAGCATTGCCCCCATACCCCGCAACCCATCCGCAAAAAAGTAGAACACCCCCAAACGGGCCTAAAGCAAAAATGGAAAATGCCACACTTAGAAAATTTTGCGGCATACAGTAAAATCACTCCAAACGTGCTCTGCAGCTAGGCCCTAACTCCCCTTTTCCACCATGGATTTTCTTCAAACCACTTGCAATCAAAATTAGACTTTCCCAGCAGTGCGCCCAGAGCCCCAACCCACCCACAAATACCAAGCACCCCCCAAACAGCCCCCCAGAAACACGCAAGTGAGCTAAAAAGGAAAAACTTTTTCACCATGGATTTTCTCCAAACCACTTGCATCCGATATTAGACCTTCCCAGCATTGCCCCCAGACCCCGCAACCCACCCGCAAAAAAGTAGAACACCCCCAAACAGACCAAAAGCAAAAATAGAAAATGCCACACTTAGAAACTTTGAGGCCTACCGTAAAATCACTCCAAGCACGCTCTGCAGCTAGACCCTAACTCCCAGTTTCCACCATGGATTTCCTTCAAATCACTTGCAATCAAAATTAGACTTTCCCAGCAGTGCTCCCAGACCCCCCAACCCACCCCAAATACCGAGAACCCCCCAAACAGCCCCCAAAAACACGCAAGTGAGCTAAAAAGGAAAAACTTTTTCACCATGGATTTTCCCCAACCCACTTGCATCTGATAATAGACCCTTCCCAGCATTGCCCCCAGACCCCGCAACCCACCCGCAAAAAAGTAGAACACCCCCAAACAGGCCAAAAGCAAAAATGGAAAATGCCACAATTAGAAAATTTGAGGCCTACTGTAAAATCATTTGAAACGCGCTCTGCAGCTAGGCATTAACTCCCCTTTTCCACCATGGATTTCTTTCAAACCACTTGCAATCAAAATGAGACTTTCCCAGCAGTGCTCCCAGACCCCACAACCCACCTGCAAAAGAGTAGAACACCCCCAAACAGGCCAAAAGCAAAAAAGGAAAATGCCACAATTAGAAAATGTGAGGGATACGGTAAAATCACTCCAAACGCGCTCTGCAGCTAGCCCATAACTCCCCTTTTCCACAATGGATTTCCTTCAAACCACTTGCAATCAAAATTAGACTTTCCCAGCAGTGCTCCCAGACCCCCCAACCTACCCCCAAATACCGACAACCCCCCCAAACAGCCCCCCAAAAACAAAAGTGAGCTAAAAAGGAAAAACGTTTTCACCATGGATTTTCTCCAAACCAATTGCATACGATATTAGACCTTCCCAGCATTGCCCCCAGACCCTGCAACCCACCCGCAAAAAAGTAGAACACCCCCAAACAGGCCAAAAAGCAAAAATGGAAAATGCCACACTTAGAAAATTTGAGGCCTACGGTAAAATCACTCCAAACGCGCACTGCAGCTAGGCCCTAACTCCCCTTTTCTTCCATGGATTTCCTTCAAACCACTTGCAATCAAAATTAGGCTTTCCCAGCAGTGCTCCCAGACCCCCCAACACCCCCCCAAATACCTAGAACCCCCAAAACAGCCCCCCAAAAACACACAAGAGAGCAAATAAGGAAAATCTTTTTCAGCATGGATTTTCTCCAAACCAATTGCATTCGATATTAGACCTTCCCAGCATTGCCCCCAGACCCCGCAACCCACCCGCAAAAAAGTAGAAGTTCAAGTTCAAGTTTGGCATTTGTATAGCGCCCTATATACCCAGAGGGTCTCAAGGCGCTTGGGGAAGGGGAAGTTTATTTGTCGAATATCCAAGTTTTTAGTTCTTTTCTGAAGGTGAGGTGGTTCTGGGTAAGGCGGAGATGGGTGGGGAGAGAGTTCCAGGTTTTGGCCGCTAAGTAGGAGAAGGATCTTCCACCCATGGTGGATTTATGGATGCGTGGGATTGCGGCGAGGGCTTGTGTGGATGATCGTAGTTGGCGGGGGGGGGGTGTAAAAGGACAGGCGTGTGTTAAGGCAGTCGGGTCCTAGGTCGTAGAGGGCTTTGTGTGCGTGGGTAAGGAGGCGGAACGTTATTCTCTTGTTGACGGGAAGCCAGTGGAGGTCTTTCAGGTGCCCGGATATGTGAGCTCGGCGGGGGAGGTCCAGTATAAGTCTGGCTGAGGCGTTTTGGATGCGTTGGAGTTTATTCTGAGGTTTGGCGGTGATTCCGGCGTAGAGGGTGTTTCCGTAGTCCAGTCGGCTGGTCACCAGTGCGTGGGTGACCGTTTTTCTTGTTTCGGTGGGGATCCAGCGGAAGATTTTTTTAAGCATGCGTAGGATGTTGAAGCAAGATGAGGTGACGGCGTTGACTTGTCTGGTCATTGAGAGGGAGGAGTCTAGGATGAAGCCTAGGTTGCGTGCGTGGTCAGCGGGTGTGGGTGCATTTCCCAGGGCCGGTGGCCACCAAGAATCGTCCCAGGCGGAGGGGGATGAGCCTAAGATGAGGACTTCAGTTTTGTCCGAGTTCAGTTTTAGGCGGCTGTCTTTCATCCATTCGGCTACTTTTTTCATTCCTTCGTGTAGGTTGGTTTTGGCGGAGCTGGGATCGTTGGTGAGGGAGAGGATGAGCTGTGTGTCATCTGCGTAGGAGATGATGTTGAGGTTGTGTTTGCGTGCGATGGATGCGAGGGGACTCATGTATACGTTGAAGAGGGTGGGGCTGAGTGAGGATCTTGTGGTACACCACAGATGACTTCGGTAGCCTCTGATCTGAAAGGGGGTAGGCGGACTCTCTGAGTTCTTCCGGCGAGGAACGATAATATCCAGTCTAGTGCTTTACCTTGTATCCCGACGTTGCTAAGGCGTTTGATAAGGGTGGTATGGCAGACTGTGTCGAATGCTGCGGAGAGGTCAAGTAGGATGAGTGCGGTTGTTTCTCCATTGTCCAGTAGTGTTCGAATGTCGTCCGTTGCTGCGATGAGGGCGGTCTCCGTGCTGTGTTTGGCTCGGAAGCCAGATTGTGAAGGGTCGAGGGATTTATTGGATTTGAGGAAGGCGGCGAGCTGATTATTGATTGCTTTCTCGATGACTTTGGCAGGGAAAGGAAGGAGTGAGATGGGGCGGTAATTCTTGAGTTCGGTGGGGTCGGCTGTGGGTTTCTTCAGGAGGGCGCTGAGTTCGGCGTGTTTCCAGCTTTCTGGGAAGGTGGCAGCGTTTAGGGAGCAGTTGATGACATCTCGGAGATGGGGTGCGATAACGGAGTCTGCTTTGTTGAAAATGTGGTGGGGACATGGGTCGGTTGGTGATCCTGAGTGGATGGAGTTCATCAGACGGATGGTTTCTTCAGTGGTGATTGGGTTCCAGGCGCAGAGGTTGTTAGAGGGGTGTTTAAGTTCAGGTGAGGGTGGTGGGGCTTGGATTCCGGTCTCATTTGCGAAGCTGTTATGAATGTCTGCGATTTTGTTGTGGAAGAATGAGGCTAAGGAGTCGCAGAGGTCTTGGGAGGGGGTGATGTCGTTCGTGCCGGCGGGGGGGTTTGTGAATTCTTTGACAATGTTGAATAGTTCCTTGCTGTTTTGGGCGTTGTTGTCGAGTCGGTCTTTGAGTGCTGATTTCTTGGTGGATCAGATCAGTTGGTGATGTTTGCGGATGGCGTTCTTGAAGGCTGCTTGGTTGTCAGAGGTTCGGTCTTTTTTCCAGGCTTTCTCGAGGGTGCGGCAGGTCTTCTTTGAGTTTTTGAGGTCCTCATTAAACCAAGGGGCTTTATTGTTGATTTGTTTGGATTGCTGTTTTTTCAAGGGTGCTAATTCATCAGCGCTGTGGGTGATCCATTGAGTGAGGTTGGTTGCTGCAAGGTTTGGGTCCGATGATTTTGCAGGGAGGTTTTGTTGCAGTGATGTGAAGAGTTGGTAGAACACCCCCAAACAGACCAAAAGCAAAAATAGAAAATGCCACACTTATAAAATTTGAGGCCTACGGTATAATCACTCCAAACGCGCACTGCAGCTAGGCCCTAACTCCCCTTTTCCAGCATGGATTTCCTTCAAACCACTTGCAATCAGAAATTAGACTTTCCCAGAAGTGCTCCCAGACCCCCCAAATCACCCCCATATACCTAGAACCACCCCAAACAGCCCCCCAAAAACACGCAAGTGAGCTAAAAAGGAAAAATGTTTTCACCATGGATTTTCTCCAAACCACTTGCAGCCGATATTACACCTTCCCAGCATTGCCCCCAGACCCCGCAACCTACCCGCTTAAAAGTAGAACACCCCCAAACAGGCCAAAAGCAAAAATGGAAAATGCCACACTTAAAAAATTTGAGGCAGACGGTAAAATCACTCCAAACGCGCTCTGTAGCTAGGCCCTAACTGCCCTTTTCCACCATGGATTTCCTTCAAACCACTTGCAATCAAAATTAGACTTTCCCACAGTGCTCCAAGACCCCCCAACCCACCCCCAAATACCTAGAACCCCCCCAAACAGCCCCACAAAAACACACAAATGAGCTAAAAAGGAAAAACTTTTTCACCATGGATTTTCTCCAAACCACTTGCATCTGATATTAGACCTTCCCAGCATTGCCCCCAGACCCCGCAACCCACCTGCTAAAAAGTAGGACACCCCAAACAGGCCAAAAGCAAAAATGGAAAATGCCACACTTAGAAAATTTGAGGCCTACGGTAAATTCACTCCAAACTTGCTATGCAGCTAGGCCCTAACTCCCCTTTTTCACCATGGATTTACTTCAAACCACTTGCAATCAAAATTAGACTTTCCAAGCAGTGCTACCAGACCCCCTAACTCACCCCGAAATACCGAGAACCCCCCCAAACAGCCCCCCAAAAACACGCAAGTAAGCTAAAAGAAAAAAAATTTCACCATGGATTTTCTCCAAACCACTTGCCCCTAACTCCCCTTTTCCACCAGGGATTTCCTTCAAACCACTTGAAACCAAAATTAGACTTTCCCAGCAGTGCTTCCAGACCCCCCAACCTACCCCCAAATCCCTAGACCCCCCCAAACAGCCCTCCAAAAACACAAGTGAGCAAAAAAGGAAAAACTTTTTTACCATGGATTTTCTCCAAACCACTTGCATCCAATATTAGACCTTCCCAGCATTGCCCCCAGGCCCCGCAACCCACCTGCAAAAAAATAGAACACCCCCAATTAGGCCAAAAGCAAAAATGGAAAATGCCACACCTAGAAAATTTGAGGCCTACGGTAAAATTACTCAAAACGCGCTCTGCAGCTAGGCCCTAACTCCCCTTTTCCACCATGGATTTCCTTCAAACCACTTGCAATCAAAATAAGACTTTCCCGCAGGGCCCCCAGACACCACAACCCACCCGCTAAAAAGTAGAAAACCCCCAAACAGGCAAAAGCAAAAATGGAAAATGCCACAATTAGAAAATGTGAGGGATACGGTAAAATCACTCCAAACGCGCTCTGCAGCTAGCCCATAACTCCCCTTTTCCACCATGGATTTCCTTCAAACCACTTGCAATCAAAATTAGACTTTCCCAGCAGTGCTCCCAGACCCCCCAACCTACCCCCAAATACCTACAACCCCCCAAACAGCCCCCCAAAAACAAAAGTGAGCTAAAAAGGAAAAATGTTTTCACCATGGATTTTCTCCAAACCAATTGCATCCGATATTAGACCTTCCCAGCATTGCCCCCAGACCCTGCAACCCACCCGCAAAAAAGTAGAACACCCCCAAACAGACCAAAAGCAAAAATGGAAAATGCCACACTTAGAAAATGTGAGGCCTACGGTAAAATCACTCCAAACACGCACTGCAGCTAGGCCCTAACTCCCCTTTTTTTCCATGGATTTCCTTCAAACCACTTGCAATCAAAATTAGGCTTTCGCAGCAGTGCTCCCAGACCCCCCAACACCCCCCCAAATTCCTAGAACCCCCAAAACAGCCCCCCAAAAACACACAAGAGAGCAAAAAAGGAAAATCTTTTTCACCATGGATTTTCTCCAAACCAATTGCATCCGATATTAGACCTTCCCAGCATTGCCCCCAGACCCCGCAACCCACCCGCAAAAAAGTAGAACACCCCCAAACGGGCCAAAAGCAAAAATGGAAAATGCCACACTTAGAAAATTTGAGGCCTATGGTAAAATAACTCCAAACGCGCTCTGCAGCAAGGCCCTAACTCCCCTTTTCCACCATGGATTTCCTTCAAACCACTTGCCATCAAAATTAGACTTTCCCAGCAGTGATCCCAGACCCCCCAACCCACCCCCAAATACCTAGAACCCCCCAAACAGCCCCCCAAAAACACACAAGTGAGCTAAAAAGGAAAAAGAAAATTCACCATGGATTTTCTCCAAACCACTTGCATCTGATATTAGACCTTCCCAGCATTGCCCCCAGACCCCGCAACCGACCCGCTAAATAGTAGGACACCCCCAAACAGGCCAAAAGCAAAAATGGAAAATGCCACACTTAGAAAATTTGAGGCCTACGGTAAAATCACTCCAAACGCGCTCTACAGCTAGGCCCTAACTCCCCTTTTCCACCATGGATTTACTTCAAACCACTTGCAATCAAAATTAGACTTTCCAAGCAGTGCTCCCAGACCCTCCAACTCACCCCGAAATACCGAGAACCCCCCAAACAGCCCCCAAAAACACACAAGTAAGCTAAAAGAAAATCTTTTTCACCATGGATTTTCTCCAACCACTTGCCCCTAACTCCCCTTTTCCACCAGGGATTTCCTTCAAACCACTTGAAATCAAAATTAGACTTTCCCAGCAGTGCTCCCAGACCCCCCAACCTACCCCCAACTCCCTAGAACCCCCCAAACAGCCCTCCAAAAACACAAGTGAGCTAAAAAGGAAAAACTTTTTTACCATGGATTTTCTCCAAACCACTTGCATCCGATATTAGACCTTCCCAGCATTGCCCCCAGACCCCGCAACCCACCTGCAAAAAAGTAGAACACCTCCAAACAGGCCAAAAGCAAAAATGGAAAATGCCACACTTAGAAAATTTGAGGCCTACGGTAAAATTACTCATAACGCGCTCTGCAGCTAGGCCCTAACTCCCCCTTTCCACCATGGATTTCCTTCAAACCACTTGCAATCAAAATTAGACTTTCCCAGCAGTGCCCCCAGACCCCACAACCCACCCGCTAAAAAGTAGAACACCCCGAAACAGGCCAAAAGCAAAAATGGAAAATGCCACACTTAGAAAATTTGAGGCCTACCGTAAAATCACTCAAAGCACGCTCTGCAGCTAGACCCTAACTCCCCGTTTCCACCATGGATTTCCTTCAAATCACTTGCAATCAAAATTAGACTTTCCCAGCAGTGCTCCCAGACCCCCCAACCCACCCCAAATACCGAGAACCCCCCAAACAGCCCCCAAACACACACAAGTGAGCTAAAAAGGAAAAACTTTTTCACCATGGATTTTCTCCAAACCACTTGCATCTGATATTAGACCCTTCCCAGCATTGCCCCCAGACCCCGCAACCCACCCGCAAAAAAGTAGAACACCCCCAAACAGGGCAAAAGCAAAAATGGAAAATGCCGCAATTAGAAAATTTGAGGCCTACTGTAAAATCATTCGAAACGCGCTCTGTAGCTAGGCATTAACTCCCCTTTTCCACCATGGATTTCTTTCAAACCACTTGCAATCAAAATGAGACTTTCCCAGCAGTGCTCCCAGACCCCACAACCCACCTGCAAAAGAGTAGAACACCCCCAAACAGGCCAAAAGCAAAAATGGAAAATGCCACAATTAGAAAATTTGAGGGATACGGTAAAATCACTCCAAACGCGCTCTACAGCTAGCCCATAACTCCCCTTCTCCACCATGGATTTCCTTCAAACCACTTGCAATCAAAATTATACTTTCCCAGCAGTGCTCGCAGACCCCCCAACCTACCCCCAAATACCTACAACCCCCCCAAACAGCCCCCCAAAAACAAAAGTGAGCTAAAAAGGAAAAACCTTTTAACCATGGATTTTCTCCAAACCAATTGCATCCGATATTAGACCTTCCCAGCATTGCCCCCAGACCCTGCAACCCACCCGCAAAAAAGTAGAACACCCCCAAACAGACCAAAAGCAAAAATAGAAAATGCCACACTTAGAAAATTTGAGGCCTACGGTAAAATCACTCCAAACGCGCACTGCAGCTAGGCCCTAACTCCCCTTTTCCTCCATGGATTTCCTTCAAACCACTTGCAATCAAAATTAGGCTTTCCCAGCAGTGCTCCCAGACCCCCCAACACCCCCCAAATACCTAGAACCCCCAAAACAGCCCCCCAAAAACACACAAGAGAGCAAAAAATGAAAATCTTTTTCACCATGGATTTTCTCCAAACCAATTGCATTCGATATTAGACCTTCCCAGCATTGCCCCCAGACCCCGCAACCCACCCGCAAAAAAGTAGAACACCCCCAAACAGACCAAAAGCAAAAATAGAAAATGCCACACTTAGAAAATTTGAGGCCTACGGTAAAATCACTCCAAACGTGCTCTGCTGCTAGGCCCTAACTCCCGTTTTCCACCATGTATTTACTTCAAACCACTTGCTATCAAAATTAGACTTTCCAAGCAGTGATCCCAGACCCCCCAACCCACCCCCAAATACCTAGAACCCCCCCAAACAGCCCCCCAAAAACAGGCAAGTGAGATAAAAAGGGAAAACTTTTTCACCATGGATTTTCTCCAAACCACTTGCATCCGATATTAGACCTTCCCAGCATTGCCCCCAGACCCCACAACCCACCCGCTAAAAAGTAGAACACCCCGAAACAGGCCAAAAGCAAAAATGGAAAATGCCAAACTTAGAAAATTTGAGGCCTACGGTAAAATCACTCCAAACGCGCTCTGCAGCTAGGCCCTAACTCCCCTTTTCCACCATGGATTTCCTTCAAACCACTTGCTATCAAAATTAGACTTTCTAAGCAGTGATCCCAGACCCCACAACTCACCCCAAATACCGAGAACCCCCCAAACAGCCCCCAAAAACACGCAAGTGAGCTAAAAAGGAAAAACTTTTTCATCATGGATTTTCTCCAAACCACTTGCATCTGATATTAGACCTTCCCAGCATTGCCCCCAGACCCCGCAACCCACCCGCAAAAAAGTAGAACACCCCCAAACAGGCCAAAAGCAAAAATGGAAAATGCCACACTTAGAAAATTTGAGGTCTACGGTAAAATCACTCCAAACGCGCTCTGCAGCTAGGCCCTAACTCCCCTTTTCCACCATGGATTTCCTTCAAACCACTTGCTATCAAAATTAGACTTTCCCAGCAGTGATCCCAGACCCCCCAACCCACCCCCAAATACCTAGAACCCCCCAAACAGCCCCCCAAAAACACGCAAGTGAGCTAAAAAGGAAAAACTTTTTCACCATGGATTTTCTCCAAACCACTTGCATCCGATATTAGACCTTCCGAGCATTGCCCCCAGAACCCACAACCCACCCGCTAAAAAGTAGTACACCCCGAAACAGGCCAAAAGCAAAAATGGAAAATGCCAAACTTAGAAAATTTGAGGCCTACGGTAAAATCACTCCTAGCGCGCTCTGCAGCTAGACCCTAACTCCCCGTTTCCACCATGGATTTCCTTCAAATCACTTGCAATCAAAATTAGACTTTCCCAGCAGTGCTCCCAGACCCCAACCCACCCCAAATACAGAGAACCCCCCAAACAGCCCCCAAAAACACACAAGTAAGCTAAAAGAAAATCTTTTTCACCATGGATTTTCTCCAACCACTTGCCCCTAACTCCCCTTTTCCACCAGGGATTTCCTTCAAACCACTTGAAATCAAAATTAGACTTTCCCAGCAGTGCTCCCAGACCCCCCAACCTACCCCCAACTCCCTAGAACCCCCCCAAACAGCCCTCCAAAAACACAAGTGAGCTAAAAAGGAAAAACTTTTTTACCATGGATTTTCTCCAAACCACTTGCATCCGATATTAGACCTTCCCAGCATTGCCCCCAGACCCCGCAACCCACCTGCAAAAAAGTAGAACACCTCCAAACAGGCCAAAAGCAAAAATGGAAAATTGCACACTTAGAAAAATTGTGGCCTACGGTAAAATTACTCAAAACGCGCTCTGCAGCTAGGCCCTAACTCCCCCTTTCCACCATGGATTTCCTTCAAACCACTTGCAATCAAAATTAGACTTTCCCAGCAGTGCCCCCAGACCCCACAACCCACCCGCTAAAAAGTAGAACACCCCAAAACAGGCCAAAAGCAAAAATGGAAAATGCCACACTTAGAAAATTTGAGGCCTACCGTAAAATCACTCAAAGCACGCTCTGCAGCTAGACCCTAACTCCCCGTTTCCACCATGGATTTCCTTCAAATCACTTGCAATCAAAATTAGACTTTCCCAGCAGTGCTCCCAGACCCCCCAACCCACCCCAAATACCGAGAACCCCCCAAACAGCCCCCAAACACACACAAGTGAGCTAAAAAGGAAAAACTTTTTCACCATGGATTTTCTCCAAACCACTTGCATCTGATATTAGACCCTTCCCAGCATTGCCCCCAGACCCCGCAACCCACCCGCAAAAAAGTAGAACACCCCCAAACAGACCAAAAGCAAAAATAGAAAATGCCACACTTAGAAAATTTGAGGCCTACGGTAAAATCACTCCAAACGCGCACTGCAGCTAGGCCCTAACTCCCCTTTTCCACCATGGATTTCCTTCAAACCACTTGCAATCAAAATTAGACTTTCCCAGCAGTGCTCCCAGACCCCCCAAATCACCCCCATACACCTAGAACCACCCCAAACAGCCCCCTAAAAACACGCAAGTGAGCTAAAAAGGAAAAATGTTTTCACCATGGATTTTCTCCAAACCACTTGCATCTGATATTACACCTTCCCAGCATTGCCCCCAGACCCCGCAACCTACCCGCTAAAAAGTAGAACACCCCCAAACAGGCCAAAAGCAAAAATGGAAAATGCCACACTTAGAAAATTTGAGGCCTACGGTAAAATCACTCCAAACGTGCTCTGCTGCTAGGCCCTAACTCCCCTTTTCCACCATGTATTTCCTTCAAACCACTTGCTATCAAAATTAGACTTTCCAAGCAGTGATCCCAGACCCCCCAACCCACCCCCAAATACCTAGAACCCCCCCCAAACAGCCCCCCAAAAACAGGCAAGTGAGATAAAAAGGGAAAACTTTTTCACCATGGATTTTCTCCAAACCACTTGCATCCGATATTAGACCTTCCCAGCATTGCCCCCAGACCCCACAACCCACCCGCTAAAAAGTAGAACACCCCGAAACAGGCCAAAAGCAAAAATGGAAAATGCCAAACTTAGAAAATTTGAGGCCTACGGTAAAATCACTCCAAACGCGCTCTGCAGCTATGCCCTAACTCCCCTTTTCCACCATGGATTTCCTTCAAACCACTTGCTATCAAAATTAGACTTTCTAAGCAGTGATCCCAGGCCCCACAACTCACCCCAAATACCGAGAACCCCCCAAACAGCCCCCAAAAACACGCAAGTGAGCTAAAAAGGAAAAACTTTTTCATCATGGATTTTCTCCAAACCACTTGCATCTGATATTAGACCTTCCCAGCATTGCCCCCAGACCCCGCAACCCACCCGCAAAAAAGTAGAACACCCCCAAACAGGCCAAAAGCAAAAATGGAAAATGCCACACTTAGAAAATTTGAGGTCTACGGTAAAATCACTCCAAACGCGCTCTGCAGCTAGGCCCTAACTCCCCTTTTCCACCATGGATTTCCTTCAAACCACTTGCTATCAAAATTAGACTTTCCCAGCAGTGATCCCAGACCCCCCAACCCACCCCCAAATACCTAGAACCCCCCAAACAGCCCCCCAAAAACACGCAAGTGAGCTAAAAAGGAAAAACTTTTTCACCATGGATTTTCTCCAAACCACTTGCATCCGATATTAGACCTTCCGAGCATTGCCCCCAGAACCCACAACCCACCCGCTAAAAAGTAGTACACCCCGAAACAGGCCAAAAGCAAAAATGGAAAATGCCAAACTTAGAAAATTTGAGGCCTACGGTAAAATCACTCCTAGCGCGCTCTGCAGCTAGACCCTAACTCCCCGTTTCCACCATGGATTTCCTTCAAATCACTTGCAATCAAAATTAGACTTTCCCAGCAGTGCTCCCAGACCCCAACCCACCCCAAATACAGAGAACCCCCCAAACAGCCCCCAAAAACACGCAAGTGAGCTAAAAAGGAAAAACTTTTTCACCATGGATTTTCTCCAAACCACTTGCATCTGATATTAGACCTTCCCAGCATTGCCCCCAGACCCCGCAACCCACCCGCAAAAAAGTAGAACACCCCCAAACAGGCCAAAAGCAAAAATGGAAAATGCCACAATTAGAAAATTTGAGGCCTACTGTAAAATCATTCGAAACGCGCTCTGCAGCTAGGCATTAACTCCCCTTTTCCACCATGGATTTCCTTCAAACCACTTGCTATCAAACTTAGACTTTCCCAGCAGTGCTCCCAGACCCCCAACCCACCCCCAAATACCTAAAACCCCCCCAAACAGCCCCCCAAAAACACGCAAGTGACCTAAATAGGAAAAACTTTTTCACCATGGAATTTCTCCAAATAAATTGCATCTGATATTAGACCTTCCCAGCATTGCCCCTAAACCCCGCAACCCACCCGCTAAAAAGTAGAACACCCCAAACAGGCCAAAAGCAAAAATGGAAAATGCCTCACTTAGAAAATTTGAGGCCTTCGGTAAAATCACTCCAAACGCGCTCTGTAGCAAAGCCCTAACTCCCCTTTTCCACCATGGATTTCCTTCAAACCACTTGCTATCAAAATTAGACTTTCCCAGCAGTGATCCCAGACCCCCCAACCCACCCCCAAATACCTAGAACCCCCCAAACAGCCCCCCAAAAATACACAAGTGAGCTAAAAAGGAAAAACGTTTTCACCATGGTTTTTCTCCAAACAACTTGCATCCGATATTAGACCTTCCCAGCATTGCCCCCAGACCCTGCAACCCACCCGGAAAAAAGTAGAACACCACCAAACAGGCCAAAAGCAAAAATGGAAAATGCCACGCTCTGAAGCTAGGCCCTAACTCCCCTTTTCCAACATGGATTTCCTTCAAACCACTTGCAATCAAAATTAGACTTTCCCAGCAGTGCTCCCAGACCCCCAACCCACCCACAAATACCAAGAACCCCCCAAACAGCCCCCCAGAAACACGCAAGTGAGCTAAAAAGGAAAAACTTTTTCACCATGGATTTTCTCCAAACCACTTGCATCCGATATTAGACCTTCCCAGCATTGCCCCCAGACCCCGCAACCCACCTGGAAAAAAGTAGAACACCACCAACAGGCCAAAAGCAAAAATGGAAAATGCCACGCTCTGAAGCTAGGCCCTAACTTCCCTTTTCCACCATAGATTTCCTTCAAACCACTTGCAATCAAAATTAGACTTTCCCAGCAGTGCTCCCAGACCCCCAACTCACCCCCAAATACCGAGAAACAGCCTCCCAGAAACAGGCAAGTGAGCTAAAAAGGAAAGATTTTTTCACAATGGATTTTCTCCAAACCACTTATATCCGATATTAGACCTTCCCAGCATTGCCCCCAGAACCCGCAACCCACACGCAAAAAAGTAGAACACCCCCAAATAGGCCAAAAGCAAAAAAGGAAAATGCCACACTTAGAAAATTTGAGGCCTACCTCAAAATCACTCCAAATGCGCTCTGCAGCTAGGCCCTAACTCCCTTTTTCCACCATGCATTTCCTTCAAACCACTTGCAATCAAAATTAGTCTTTCCCAGCAGTGCTCCCAGACCCTCCAACCCACCCTCAAAAACCTAGAACCCCCCCAAACAGCCCCCCCAAAACATGCAATACTGCTAGGCCTCAGTTTAAATTGTTGCTGTCTGCAATTAGGCCTAAACCCCCTTTTCCACCATGGATTTTCCTGAAACCACTTGCAATCAAAATTAGACCTTCCCAGCAGTGCTCCATGACCCCGACCCACCCCCAAAAACCTAGAACCCCCCCCCCAAACAGACCCCCAAAAACATGCAATACTGCTAGGCCTCAGTTTAAATTGTGCCAAAACGCTGTCCGCAACTAGGCCCAAACCCCCCTTTTCCACCATGGATTTTCTTGAAACCACTTGCAATCAAAATTAGACCTTCACAGCAGTGCTCCAAGACCCCCCGACCCACCCCCACAAATCTAGAACCCCCCCAAACAGTCCCCCAAAAACATGCAATACTGATATATCCAAAACATGGCAAATTGTGCTGTTCACAAAAAATTGCTGTTTTCAGCACTTCCACTACTTCGATCCTCTTGAAACTTACCTGGACACTTGTTCCAGCGATTCCCAAGAATCTCAGCAAGGCAGAATAAAATCTAACTGCTGCGCTCTTTGAAGAAGAACAAGAAGAAGAAGGTCTACGACTAGTTTTTACTTTTCACCCAAACCACGTGCCCGCAAAACACCAAAAAAAAGGCCAAAATTCTGCCAATTCTGGACCAAAGAATGCCAAACCCCCCTAAACCTTGCCAACATCATTATAAACGAGCCTGCATCAGGGCCTGAGCCCTAGACTCAGCAGGAACCCTACCAACTTAAACCCAAAAACTCTAGAAAATCACACTGAACCCTAAACCCTAGATATGCTTTGTCTGTCTGTGTCAAAGAGCCTAGGTATGCTACATCAGGATGCTTCACTCAGTGGTGCCTGCCTTGACCGTCTGCATGGCCCTGCCGGTAGCATGGGCCAAAAATCCGTTCCGCTCAAGAATTTGCGAATTTTCAGTAATTTCGCGAGATTCGCGAAAAACCGAAAAACAGCAAATTTCGCAAACATAACGGATGTTTGGGCAAGCTTCAGGCAGGGCCATGCAGACGGTCAAGGCAGGCACCACTAAGTGAAGCAACCTGATGTAGCATACCTAGGCTCTTTGTCAGACAGACAAAGCATATCTAATTGTATGCAGCAAGCCACATAGCCCCAATTTTACATAAACTGCTGTCTGGAGTGAAGTGGACTCTGCCTGGCATAACAACAACAGTTTACTGCCTCGACCACTACATACCACAAATAGACAGACATGTAGTTCTGCTGTAGTAGTTGTTGTAGACTGGTTTACCTGTTTGCCACTCACAAATTGGCCATAGTTCTTCCGTAAACCGACGCTGATGATCCATCCATCCCAGTGAGTGACTCTAAAGAAAAAAGATATCTTATTTAATCAATCATCATGGTATATTGGCAAGTGAGTCCACTCCAAGGACATTTTGCATATTGGAAAATGCAACATAGTGGCCCCTGAAGTTGAAGTACAATTTGAATCAAACAAGGTAAAAAAACAGAGTAGTAGACATGAGTTACAATTACTGTGTAAAAGATTAAATAATAACTAAGACATGACATATGATTCATTTTATGCACAAAAAACAAACAGCAATTGGTTTCATCAGAGCCAGACAGCCATTGCTGTCCACTGCATGCCATGTTCTCATTATTCATTACCTGTTCTACTTTTTGTCTGCATCTTCTTCGTAAAGTGAGGGCCCACAGGGCAGCATCTCCTCTCAATTTCAGAAGTAACTGTCAGCAATCAGCAAGCATGTAGTTAGTCAGTAATTTCAGTCCCACTCGTCTACGAAGACAACGTTTTTTTATTCTTGGTAATCCATCCATCTGCCTTGAGGGAAATGGATAGGGGAGGATAGAGGAGGAGGAGGATAGAGGAGCATGATTGAGTTGTGAACTTGTGAACCTCAGGAATGCAGACTGCAGCACCTTCGAATCAATAAGGAAAATAAGATGAAGACAGTGCTGCTGATGGACTTGTTGTGATTAGGTGATTAGAGTGTTGTTGTGGTAAAAGTTGCAAAACAAAGAAAGACACACAGGAATAAAAGTGAATAAGAACAAAAAAAAAAGAAGTCATTTTCAGGCCTCGGTGTCAGGGAAGTAGAGTTCGTCCTCAAACTCTGTGAATTGAGACGGGAGTAGGTCAGGTAACAGAGAAAAACTTCCGTCACCTAAGTCGGTGTCCTCTTCTTCCTGCGTGCATTCACGTATTTTGTAATCTGGTGGTATGAAGTGCTGATTCATCTTGATGATTGTTAACCTCTCCACATTTTTGGGCGAGAGGTGGGTCCTTTTTGAAGTTACAATGGCACCAGCAGCACTGAAAACACGTTAAGAAGACATGCTTGCGAGTGGGCAAGACAAATAATTTAGAGCCAGGTTGGTGATCAGTGGCCATTGAGGCCTTTTCCTATACCAATACACCAATGGGTTCTGATTAGCCCTGGGCGGAGTTGGCGGAGTGGGGCTTTGCGGAGCTACGCGAAGTGGGCGAGAAACTACGCCCACCTCCGCACTCCGCGTAGCCCCACTCCGCAAAACCACTGGCCGTCAGCCCCGCCACCCGCCTCCCTCCCGCCCTCCCTAAATACTTTAAAATAAAGGAATGCAATAATTTAAAAAGCACTTACCTTGCCGCCGCTGCCCGCCGCGTCCCCGGGGCTAGCTATCTTCCGTCTTCTTTAGTAATGCGCATGCGCGGGCGGCCGCGCATGCGCATTTTCTCGTGAAAATGCGCATGCGCGGCCGCCCGCGCATGCGCATTACTGAAGAAGACGGAAGACGGAAGATAACGAGCCCCGGGGACGCGGCGGGCAGCGGCGGCAAGGTAAGTGCTTTTTAAATTATTGCATTCCTTTATTTTAAAGTATTTAGGGAGGGCTGGAGGGAGGCGGGTGGCGGCCAGCTACGCTCCGTCTGCGGAGCGTGCGTAGTGCCGCCTGGCTCCGCCAGCTCCGCAAAATGCGGAGTGGGCGGCACTACGCACACTCCGTGCACGGAGCGTAGCTGGCCGCCCACCCCTAGTTCTGATTAACGAAGACCTCTGTTGTGTCATCCAGATATGCCTGCACCATCGACTCAATGTTCTCCAAGGTTAATCCACTTTGCGTACCATCTGTGGCCTTTGCATCACTGGACCGAGCAAACCCTTGATGAGTTAGCCAATCCGCCTCTGACAATATTATGGCTGGGCCTGGTACAGGTGAGGATGATGATACGGTTGCTGGTTAAGCATGGGCTGAAAATTCGTTCAGCTCGCGGAATTTGCGGATTTTCCGCGATTTTGCGACTCGCGAATCTCTCAAAATCGTGGTAAAATCCGCGAATCAGCGGGGATGAATTTTTAGCCAAGCACTTACAGGGTTACAGCAGCAGGTGCAAAAGTTGAAGCTAATTTTTTGTACCCTTTTACAAAAGGGTTACAAAGAAATTAACTTCAACTTGGGCACCTGCTGCTTTAAGCCTGTAAGTGCTTCCTGGCGCCTCGTTGCCTACTTGCAACTATTCACTGACCCTGCTTTGACCCTTGAAGCAGGGTCAGAGAATAGTTACAAGAAGGCAATGAGGCGCCTGTCACGAAAATTAAACCTCAACAGGAAGCACTGACAGATATTAAAACAAGCATTTGCAATGCAATAGGTCTCGCATTAGGAAAGTTTGAGCTATTGGTCTTGTAAATGATAATTTTTTTTATTTATGTGTTGGTTTTGGAAATAGCTAAATTAATAGCTTTGTCATTTACAGTGCCAATAGTTATAACTTTCGCAAATGTGACACCTATAGCATTTATAATGCAACATGTGTTGTATTTACGTGACGTAGATGTATTGATATTACTAATTACAATGGGTTTTAATTTTTTTAAATAATTAATACTTAAATAAAAGTGATTTTAATGTATAATGGCAATAGCTTAAACTTTTGTAAATAACTGTTGTGAAGATTATGTTCAGTGTATTTTATTTTGACAAAATCCAAGAACAGAAGTGAAATATTAACATCTTTTTGTGACATTTGTAATAAAGCTTGAAACATTGAGAGAACATATTTGAACCAGTTGTTGTTGAATGGTTGCGCAGATTGATGCGGGTGTGGCGTTGAGTGGTGCTGTGGTGGTGCTGAGTGGTGCTGTGGTGATGCTGAGTGGTGCTGTGGTTGTGCTGAGTGATACTGGGATGGTGCTGAGTGATGCTGGGGTGGTGCTGAGTGATACTAGGGTGGTGCTGAGTGATGCTTTGATGGTGCTGAGTGATGCTGTGGTGGTGCTGAGTGGTGGTTCTGAGTGATAATGTGGTGGTGCTGAGTGATGCTGTGGTGGTGCTGAGTGATGCTGTGGTGGTGCTGATTGGTGCTGTGGTGGTGCTGAGTGATGCTGTGGTGGTGCTGAGTGATGCTGTGGTGGTGCTGAGTGGTGCTGTGGTGGTGCTGAGTGATAATGTGGTGGTGCTGAGTGATGCTGTGGTTTTGCTGAGTGATGCTGTTGTGGCACTGAGTGGTGCTGTGGTGGTGCTGAGTGGTGCTGTGGTGGTGCTGAGTGATGCTGTGGCGGTGCTGGTGCTGAGTGGTGCTGTGGTGGTGCTGAGTGATAATGTGGTGGTGCTGAGTGATAATGTGGTGGTGCTGAGTGATGCTGGGGTAGCGCTGAGTGATGATGTGGTGATGCAGAGGGCAGAAAGGCACAAAAAGCAGTTTAACAAAGGGCAGAAGGGCAGAAAAACAAGGGAAAAACGAGCATAACAGAGGGCAGAAGGGCACAAAAAACCAGTCTAACAGAGGACAGAAGGGCAGAAAAACAAGGGAAAAACGAGTCTAACAGAGGGCAGAAGGGCACAAAAAATGAGTCTAACAGGGGGCAGAAAGGCACAAAAACGAGTCTAACAGAGGGCAGAAGGGCACAAAGTAGTGTGGCTCACTGGTTAGAGGTGGCAGACCCGAGAGCAGAGGACGGCCCGGGACCAGGGTTCGATTCCCGGCGCGGCAGGTTTCTGGACCAGGGTCAGCGGACTCGAGAATTCTCTCGCCTCGGTGCCCACTCTGATCAGCGATCACACTCGGCAACTCTGGGCATTAGCTTGCCTCATCTTCACTAACGGCCCCACCAGACCGCCGGGGATGCCTGGTCTCACCCTGGAGTTACCCATTAAGGGACCATCGCTCAGGGAAGCCAGGAAGGGTTTCGCAGCGGTTGAAGCGCCTTGGGACCCTCCGGGTAAGTAGTGCGCTATATAAATGCCTATACATACATACATAAACAAAAAAATGAGTCTAACAGAGGGCAGAAGGGCACAAAAACAAGGGAATAACAGAGGGCAGAAGGGCACAAAAAACAAGTCTAACAGAGGGCAGAAAAACAAGGGAAAAATGAGTCTAACAGAGGGCAGAAGGGCACAAAAATGAGTCTAACAGGGGGCAGAAGGGCACAAAAAACGAGTCTAACAGAGGGCAGAAGGTCAGAAAAACAAGGGAAAAACGAGTCTAACAGAGGGCAGAAGGGCACAAAAAACGAGTCTAACAGGGGGCAGAATGAATCCCGCCCTGCGTGTTTGTCCACGAAGATGCCACCTTTTTGTGCAATACCTCTACTCAACTGGAGTACTTTCTACTGTCTAATCAGTAAGTGCTCCCTCGTTGGCTAACTGTATAGGGCAGATTTACAATAACTGGCGCATCCCCAGGGATGCGCCAGTTATTGTGCGCCGCAGCTCCGCCACCCATGGTGCGCCGCATTTACAATGCGGCGCACCATGTGGCAAAAACGGCACGCATCTGTGCCGTAAAAGCAGTGCATTGCTAGAGCTGCATCGCAAGCGTGACGCATCTCCAGCAATGCTCTGGGGGGCCTATCTCCCCAATGCTGCGCCAAGCCTTGCGCCTGCTTGAAGTAGGCGCAGGGTTTTGACGCAGCATTGGCCTAAAAGTGACTGAGTGAAATCTTGTAGATGTCACTCAGCCAAATTTAGGAGGCGTTCCTGCGCAGGAACGCCCTCCCCTGTGCCGGAACGCCTCCTGATGGCGCAGGGCTTTACAACGGGACGCATCTCTCAGATGCGTCACGTTGTTAATACCCAGCACCATGGCGCATCTTTTGTGCTGCCCCTGCGTCACGAAAGTGACGCAACTGCAGCGCAAAAGAGGTGCAAGCGGCTTGTAAATCTGCCCCATAGTGCTTTTACTACACTGTAGCTGCGTAAAGGGCCAGATGATGTGTCTCCAGTGACCATGTGTGCCTGTGCCTGTGTTACAGGCACACATGGTCACTGGAGACACATCTTCTGGCCCTTTACGCAGCTGCAGTGTAGTAAAAGCACTATACATTTACCCAATGAGGGAGCACTTACTGGATTAGCCAGTAGAAAGTACTCCAGGGGAAATCGCAAAAAAATCCACGATTTTGCAGGAAAATTCGCGAATTCGCGGAATGCGAATTCGCAAATTGCACCCATGCTTATTGCTGGTGTCGTTAACGGCTGTGAGGGAAAGTGACTCCCTTCGGCCACAGATTCAGAAGTGGACCTTGACACCGGATGGCCTGCTGATTCAGTAGTACTTCTAACGGTTCCTTCAATTTTCTGCCACTCTTTTTCAAACCGAATGGCTGACACAGCTAGCCAATGTTTGTACTTTGTAAGATCTTCTTGATCAAAAGGAATGAATGCTTTGATGGCCACTGCCTTTTTGTACCGTGGATCCAGAATAGTGGCACAAATGTAATGCTGCTCTGTATGTATTTTCTTAAGCCTGTGATTGTCAAGCAGGCGGCTTAATAACCTCTCCGCCAACTGATATGCATCTTGCTTTGCAGCATCATCTCGGAACATTGAAGACACCGCCTTCAGTTGGTGCTCTAACATGCGCAACAATGGGATAGCTTTGCCCAAAGAACAGTCTTCCCTGCTGACTTCACGCGTGAAGACCTCAAAAGGACGAAGCATGTCTGTTAGGCTTGCAACTAGCTTCCGTTCCTCCAACTCTAGCCTCATCTCTTTCATAGTAGAACCCAGTTTATAGACATACTCATTGATTACCCCCACTGCTCAGACAGACGCTCAACCATGTAAAAGGTTGAGTTCCAACGTGTTGCCACCTCCTGGATGAGCCCTTTGACTGGCAGTCTACGTTTGCGTTGAATGATCCTCATCTCCTTCCGGGCCTTAAAAGAATGGCTGATATGTGTACAGATTCTTCGGCAGGTGGAGAGTAACTGGCTGACTGTCTTTTCTTTTTTCAAGAAATCTTGCACAACAATGTTTATACTGTGCGCCAAACACGGCACTCTGAAATATTCACCTTGCTCCATGGCCTTAACTATATTACTGCCATTATCCTTGGAAACATAACCAATCATGCGCTTTCTTGGCTGCAGCCAGTTAAAGACCTTACTTTGAAACTCATTCAAAATGTTTTCTGGGGGGCGTGGCCAAGATGGCGGAGTGAGAGGACGCTTCTTCTCGCAGCTCCCCGATCCGACTAGGCCCAAGCCCTGAAATATAGCTCGTTCTCCCCCCGCTGGAGTTCAGAGGCGCAGGGAGAGGTGGTGTAACCCGGAGCGAAGACTTTGGTCCGGAGCTGGCCTCAAATCGGCCTCAGGTTAGCCCACCGGGCGGCGGCAGAAGTCAGGATCGGGAGTTGGAGGAGAAGGAGGCCGGCCCCCAAAGCACGGTGGAAGGCGATACGAACAGCCACACGCCGCGCCAATCCCCGGCCCGGTGTGCACCGCCGGGGGATGGAGAGACCCTACGGCGCCCAAATTGCCTCGAACAGCAGCCGGAGACCCGACGAGTGGGCATGCACTAGTGGAGACGCTGTGGGCGGTACTCGAGGCCGCGGCTTCGGCCTAGTCGACCGGACGCTCGCTGGGAGTGAACCGCAGCAGACGGAGCAACCGCCCGGAACTCCACCCTTGGTCTTGAGAGTCGGGTTCCCCCTGGAGCCCCCCCGGACTGGAAGGCAGGCAGAAGACGCAGCGGGGGCCCCGTGCGACCTCCTACGTTCGTGGCTCCAAACCCGGCTGGGCTGGAGTAGCCACCTAGAAGGGCAGCCCGAGAGGTCTCCAACGGCAGGCATACCTGAGGGGTGCCGGGACGGACCGGGGGGCCCCGCGACGTGGACCCCGTCCGAGGCCTATCGAGGACTAGCAGTGACGACGAGCAGGGCGGCGGCATTAAAGATCGCAGCTGCGGCCCACAAGCAAGAACTCAGACGGAGGCTTGTCGGAACGGGCCAATCCCTCCTGCCTGTCATAGGGCGGTGTGTCTAGTGGAGTTGGCCACGACCGGAGACCAGCGAGGCCCAGCAGAAAGGGCGAGCGGGGTGGCAGTGTCCGTAGTCGCGGCTGCGGCTGCGGCCTGATGACGGAGGTGCCGGAGGCGAATTTTTCCAAACATACCCGAACCTACCGTTGATATCGGACGGTGGTCCCCCGATAAGCCCAAGAGGGCATCTGCAGAGCCTGGAGTGACGGACCAAGGGGACTGACCGACCTGGCCTGCACTCGATCCAGGATGGCGGCCAACAAGGGTAACAAAAAAGGGGACCGCACTTTCCCAGAGATGCTTAACAGGACCCAGCAGAGAGGGGACAGGGGACAACCATCACCGAGCTCCACCGGAGGATCACAGAACGCGAGCGGAGGGGAGCCGCCGGTCACTAGATCCTTCCTGGAATCCCTGTTCAGCACTCTCAGGGACGATTTTCAGACGCTGAAGCAAGAAGTGGCGGGAGAAGTTCGGGAGGTGCGCAGAGAGGTAGACGAATTGGGAGAGCGAGTAGCCACAGTGGAAAGCACGAATCACCGGCTCGACGAGGACATTGTGCAGCAGCAGCAGGAGGTGTTGCGCCTGAGAGACCAGCATCTGGATCTCCAAACGCACAACGAGGACCTTGAAAACAGGTTTCGGCGAAATAACATTCAGGTCCGGGGAATTCCATCTACAGAAGAGGGCACGGATGTGGCTGGCTACTTACGAGACCTATTCAGGGCGATCTTGGGCGAACCAGCGGACTTCCCAGTCCGGATTGATAGGGCGCATAGGGTAGGACCACCGCGACATGCATCAGCGCCACCACCGGACATTCTGGCATTTCTCCCAGACTTCCCGTTGAAAGAACGCATTATGGCTGAGGCGCGAAAGCAACCTTCATTCACCTTTCGCGGTCACGCTGTGGCCCTGTATCAAGACTTGTCCGCTATCACCCTCCGAAACGGTAAGCGTTTAAGATTGCAACTGACTTTTTGAGAGAGCATGATACGCCCTATGCCTGGGGACACCCCTTCCGCCTCATCTTTAGGTGGAATGGCACAATGCACCAATTGCGATCACTGCAAGAGACTTGCGAGGTTCTGGGAATCACAGCTGAGGAGGAAGAAATGGCTACGCCTAGCAAGAGACGCGGCCCTAGGGACAGTTGGCAGAGGGTATCGAGGAGACGAGCGCCCGCCACTCCCAGGAGGCCGGACTCACCCACCATTAGAGCCAGCATGGCAAATGCCGTTTCCGAAGTGGCCAGAGACACTGCTCCCTATGGTGACGTGGCGCTGACAGCATAACAACACTCCGGGGGGAGAACAACACATCCTTACTGATGTTGCAGGTTTGGGGTCCTGGGAGGAGGGGGGCCATGGGGAGGAGTACGTGGCCGAATGTCCACTTTGGTAATCTACCACAGACTTGTCCATTTGGGACATGACTGGGACTAAAAGTTGTTGGGGTTCCAGGGGAATGCGGAAGGGAAGGAAGGGAGGGGGAGGGTAGGGGCTGGTCGTTTGCATGAGGGGATTGTTGGGGGGGATGGGGGAGGGGAAGGTGGTGGAAGGGGAAGGGCAGTTCGAAGGAAGTTCAAGGGGAGTTGGGGGGGAGGGGACAGGGACCGTCCAGTGCTTTTGATGCATTCATTCTGGCCTTACAGTGCTCCTACACACTGCTTACCCCAGAGCCGCCCCTCCTGGGCCGTGATTCACTGCTTGAGCTATGCTTCTACCCACACCGATGACAGCCCTTAAGGTTGTCACCCTTAATGTGAAAGGGTTGAATAACCCTGTCAAGAGGAGAGCGGTGCTGTCCTTACTGGAAAACACACAGGCAGATATTTGTCTCTTACAAGAGACCCACCTGCTAGCCCGAGATTGTCAGAGGATGCAATCTCACAAATTCCCAACACAATTTTTCTCATCCAACACTACCAAGACAGCCGGGGATGCAATCCTAGTGTCCAGAACATTTAAAGGGGAGGTCCTACATAAACTTGCAGAACAGAAAGGGAGGCTCCTAGCATATAGAGTCAAGTCGGGAGGTCTGGTGTTTACCATCGGGTCGATATATTGCCCCAATGAACATCAGGAGCGATTTCTCACTTCAGCCATAGTGGACATCACCGCCACCCCGGATAGGTATATAATCATAGGGGGGGACCTGAATATAGTCTTCGACTCGTCCTTAGACAGATCGGCACAGAGACACCCGCAGACAGGGGAAATTTCGCAGATAGGCAAATCCCAACTAGAGGAACTCGACCTCCACGACCTCTGGCGCCGCCTCCATCCCACCACCTGAGACTACTCCTACTACTCACACGCACATAAGACCTATGCGAGACTGGACCACCTTTTGGTCACGGGACCGGTCTGTGACCTAGCCACTGCCTCCGAAATAGGGGTTCTCTCACTGTTGGACCACGTGCCTGTCACGGGCACATTCCGACTACCACCGATATCCCCCTTGCGCGGGGTAAGACGCCACAGGGATACTCTTTTACATAAGAAGACGGTGGTGAAGCACATACAGGACTCGATTTGTGATTATGAGACACACAATGATAATGCTGACACCACCCCGGCGACGCAGTGGGCAGCATTGAAAGCGGTGCTCCGGGGGGAATTCATTGCTATTTCGTCGGCGGAGAACAGAGAGCGGCAGCAAAAGCGGGACAAAATCACCCGCAAAGTGCGTGAGCTGGAACAGGTACATCAGAGAACGGGAGCCCCCAGAATCTGGAGTCAACTTAAGGCAGCGAGGAAACTCCTGTCAGATTTAGATACAGACAGAGCGGAATACGCTGCGTTACGCTTGAAACACGCGTATTACACGGGTGGAGATAAGTGCGACCGGCTTCTGGCGAACAAACTCCGGGTGGCGCATCAACGACATTTGGTGAAGGAGCTGTCGATCTCCGCTGGAGAGACAGCTACGGAAGATAGCCAGATAGCGGAGGGTTTCCGTCGGTACTACGCAAAACTATACACGAGCGAGCCCCCATCGGCACAGGTGGAGGCAGATTATCTGGACTCGGTTGACCTTCCCTCCCTCACTCTAGAGCAAGCGGACCACCTGGAAAGAGACATTCGAGTTGAGGAGGTGATTACGGCCATCTCGAAACTCAAACATGGAAAGGCTACGGGCCCAGATGGTTACACATCACTCTTCTACAAAACATTTTGCCCCGCGCTGGCGCCTATACTTACCCGCCTCTTTAATTCATTCGCCGCTGCTGGAGCGATCCCTCCAGATCTACTCCAAGCGACGGTATCGGTCATCCTCAAACCGGGGAAGGACCGGACTCAATGCAGCTCATACAGGCCGATCTCTCTTTTGAATATCGATCTCAAATTGTACACTGGGATCCTGGTGGCCCGGCTCGCACTTTATCTCCCGGAACTGGTGGACCCGGGAGGCAAACGGTGGACAATACCAAGAGAGTGGTTCATATCCTAGAGAAGGCCTCCCGGATTCCCGGGGAGAGAATGCTGCTAGCTGTCGACGCGGAGAAGGCGTTCGACCGGGTACACTGGCCTTACCTGGAGCGGGCCCTGTTGAAGGTGGGAATAGGGGAGAAATTTTGCACCCTAGTATTCAATTGTTACAGATTTCCGTCTGCGGTGGTGCGGGTGAATGGCTGCAGCTCTCAGAGGTTTGCGATAGAGAGGGGCACCAGGCAAGGATGCCCATTATCCCCGCTGCTCTTCGCACTCTATATGGAGCCCTTTGCCCAAAGGATTCGCCAAAACCAGAATGCGACGGGAATACGGATGGGGAGGTATACGCATACCATTAGCCTCTACGCAGATGACATTATCCTGACACTAGCTGACCCAAGGAGTGCACTCCCAGCGTGTATCGATGAGCTCGAGCACTTTGCAGCTGTCGCAGGGTTCAAAATGAATATGGGGAAGTCGGCGGCCCTCTACGTTTCGTTGACTGCTGCCACGAGAACCGACTTACAAGAACTCTTCCCCATGCACTGGTCTAGAGACCTGGTGCCCTACCTGGGCATACTATTGGTGCCCACCTTACCCGCTATGGTGACCGCCAACTATGCAGCCTTGGGGAAGAAAATTAAGGAGGAATTAAGTCATTGGAACAGAGGCACACTATCTTGGCTAGGCAGGATAGCCGCAGTGAAGATGACCATCCTGCCACAGGTACTATACCTGTTCCGGGCTCTGCCGCTCCAGCCCCCGAAAGGATGGATACAACAGACTCAAGCTGACCTTGCACGCTTCATCTGGCAGGGTCGCAAACCCAGGCTCAAGAGGGCACTGTCCACACTGGCCCCTGAGGCAGGGGGACTTGGCGTACCGGACTTACGCAAATACTTCCAGGCAGCACAACTGCGCTATCTGGTGGAGTGGAGCAGGTGGGAGTCAGATAAACACTGGCTTTTCCAGGACCAGGCGGTGGTGGGCCGGCCTCTACAGGAGGTGCCCTTTTTACGTAGGGCTCATCGTCCCCCCAACCTGTACGCGTCTTTTATCACATGAGTCTCGATGAGAGTATGGGACACCACTAATGTTGTGCACGATCTCACTACATTCCCCTCGCCGTTCACGCCATTGGTTGAGAACCCGGATTTTCATCAAACCGGGAGCCTTCACACACTGGCAGACTGCAGGATGCAGAACGCTGTTCCATATGTATACCCCGGATGGCGTCATTCCGTTCCAGGATTTCAGTAGAGAATATCAACTGCCAGAGACGGAAAGGATGCAGTATATACAAGTGCGCCACTGGGCGCTGCAGCCGCAGGTGCGTGAATCGGCAGATAGGAGGCTCCTGCCTTATGAGAAGTGGCTTGTGACGCGCACTTCAGACACAAAACTAATTTCGGATCTATACAAATTCTTGCAGCCTTCCTCCTCTCATCTTTATAACCCGGGTAGGGAACGCTGGGAGCGAGAGCTGGGGAGGGCCTTAAGTCACACAGAGTGGGACCAGATTTCCTACCGAGCACGACACTCCGCGTACCACACGGGACTTACGGAAACGTTTACTAAGGTATCCACCTATTGGTATTACACACCAGAGAGATTGCATGAAATTAATCGTAACATCAAGAACACTTGTTGGCGGGCTTGTGGACAGATAGGCACACTTACACATGTTCTATGGGACTGCCCCCTAATGTGCCCCTATTGGACAGAAGTCTTAGACGAGATTGATGCACACTTTGATATCGAATTGCCACGCTTCCCTGCGTATGTACTGTTGGGCGTGCCCAACCGGCTGATGTACCCTCTAAAGTCTCATGGGGGCAGGCAGATTGCAATAGCACTGGGCTCTGCAGTTCAAAATATACTCATTCATTGGCGCACCACCACAATCCCCTCCACTACAGGGTGGCTGCATAGATTGTGGCATGTTCTGGGGATGGAGAAGTTGTCGTTCATGGTGGCCAGGACCTATCTCCCCAATGCTGCGCCAAGCCTTGCGCCTGCTTCAAGTAGGCGCAGGGTTTTGACGCAGCATTGGCCTAAAAGTGACTGAGTGAAATCTTGTAGATTTCACTCAGCCAATTTTAGGAGGCGTTCCTGCGCAGGAACGCCCTCCCCTGTGCCGGAACGCCTCCTGATGGCGCAGGGCTTTACAACGGGACGCATCTCTCAGATGCGTCACGTTGTTAATACCCAGCACCATGGCGCATCTTTTGTGCTGCCCCTGCGTCACGAAAGTGACGCAACTGCGGCGCAAAAAGAGGTGCAAGCGGCTTGTAAATCTGCCCCATAGTGCTTTTACTACACTGTAGCTGCGTAAAGGGCCAGATGATGTGTCTCCAGTGACCATGTGTGCCTGTGCCTGTGTTACAGGCACACATGGTCACTGGAGACACATCTTCTGGCCCTTTACGCAGCTGCAGTGTAGTAAAAGCACTATACATTTACCCAATGAGGGAGCACTTACTGGATTAGCCAGTAGAAAGTACTCCAGGGCAAATCGCAAAAAAATCCGCGATTTTGCAGGAAAATTCGCGAATTCGCGGAATGCGAATTCGCAAATTGCACCCATGCTTATTGCTGGTGTCGTTAACGGCTGTGAGGGAAAGCACGAATCACCGGCTCGACGAGGACATTGTGCAGCAGCAGCAGGAGGTGTTGCGCCTGAGAGACCAGCATCTGGATCTCCAAACGCACAACGAGGACCTTGAAAACAGGTTTCGGCGAAATAACATTCAGGTCCGGGGAATTCCATCTACAGAAGAGGGCACGGATGTGGCTGGCTACTTACGAGACCTATTCAGGGCGATCTTGGGCGAACCAGCGGACTTCCCAGTCCGGATTGATAGGGCGCATAGGGTAGGACCACCGCGACGTGCATCAGCGCCACCACCGGACATTCTGGCATTTCTCCCAGACTTCCCGTTGAAAGAACGCATTATGGCTGAGGCGCGAAAGCAACCTTCATTCACCTTTCGCGGTCACGCTGTGGCCCTGTATCAAGACTTGTCCGCTATCACCCTCCGAAACGGTAAGCGTTTAAGATTGCAACTGACTTTTTGAGAGAGCATGATACGCCCTATGCCTGGGGACACCCCTTCCGCCTCATCTTTAGGTGGAATGGCGCAATGCACCAATTGCGATCACTGCAAGAGACTTGCGAGGTTCTGGGAATCACAGCTGAGGAGGAAGAAATGGCTACGCCTAGCAAGAGACGCGGCCCTAGGGACAGTTGGCAGAGGGTATCGAGGAGACGAGCGCCCGCCACTCCCAGGAGGCCGGACTCACCCACCATTAGAGCCAGCATGGCAAATGCCGTTTCCGAAGTGGCCAGAGACACTGCTCCCTATGGTGACGTGGCGCTGACAGCATAACAACACTCCGGGGGGAGAACAACACAGCCTTACTGATGTTGCAGGTTTGGGGTCCTGGGAGGAGGGGGGCCATGGGGAGGAGTACGTGGCCGAATGTCCACTTTGGTCATCTGCCACAGACTTGTCCATTTGGGACATGACTGGGACTAAAAGTTGTTGGGGTTCCAGGGGAATGCGGAAAGGAAGGAAGGGAGGGGGAGGGTAGGGGCTGGTCGTTTGCATGAGGGGATTGTTGGGGGGGATGGGGGAGGGGAAGGGGGTGGAAGGGGAAGGGCAGTTCGAAGGAAGTTCAAGGGGAGTTGGGGGGGAGGGGACAGGGACCGTCCAGTGCTTTTGATGCATTCATTCTGGCCTTACAGTGCTCCTACACACTGCTTACCCCAGAGCCGCCCCTCCTGGGCCGTGATTCACTGCTTGAGCTATGCTTCTACCCACACCGATGACAGCCCTTAAGGTTGTCACCCTTAATGTGAAAGGGTTGAATAACCCTGTCAAGAGGAGAGCGGTGCTGTCCTTACTGGAAAACACACAGGCAGATATTTGTCTCTTACAAGAGACCCACCTGCTAGCCCGAGATTGTCAGAGGATGCAATCTCACAAATTCCCAACACAATTTTTCTCATCCAACACTACCAAGACAGCCGGGGATGCAATCCTAGTGTCCAGAACATTTAAAGGGGAGGTCCTACATAAACTTGCAGAACAGAAAGGGAGGCTCCTAGCATATAGAGTCAAGTCGGGAGGTCTGGTGTTTACCATCGGGTCGATATATTGCCCCAATGAACATCAGGAGCGATTTCTCACTTCAGCCATAGTGGACATCACCGCCACCCCGGATAGGTATATAATCATAGGGGGGGACCTGAATATAGTCTTCGACTCGTCCTTAGACAGATCGGCACAGAGACACCCGTAGACAGGGGAAATTTCGCAGATAGGCAAATCCCAACTAGAGGAACTCGACCTCCACGACCTCTGGCGCCGCCTCCATCCCACCACCTGAGACTACTCCTACTACTCACACGCACATAAGACCTATGCGAGACTGGACCACCTTTTGGTCACGGGACCGGTCTGTGACCTAGCCACTGCCTCCGAAATAGGGGTTCTCTCACTGTCGGACCACGCGCCTGTCACCGGCACATTCCGACTACCACCGATATCCCCCTTGCGCGGGGTAAGACGCCACAGGGATACTCTTTTACATAAGAAGACGGTGGTGAAGCACATACACGACTCGATTTGTGATTATGAGACACACAATGATAATGCTGACACCACCCCGGCGACGCAGTGGGCAGCATTGAAAGCGGTGCTCCGGGGGGAATTCATTGCTATTTCGTCGGCGGAGAACAGAGAGCGGCAGCAAAAGCGGGACAAAATCACCCGCAAAGTGCATGAGCTGGAACAGGTACATCAGAGAACGGGAGCCCCCAGAATCTGGAGTCAACTTAAGGCAGCGAGGAAACTCCTGTCAGATTTAGATACAGACAGAGCGGAATACGCTGCGTTACGCTTGAAACACGCGTATTACACGGGTGGAGATAAGTGCGACCGGCTTCTGGCGAACAAACTCCGGGTGGCGCATCAACGACATTTGGTGAAGGAGCTGTCGATCTCCGCTGGAGAGACAGCTACGGAAGATAGCCAGATAGCGGAGGGTTTCCGTCGGTACTACGCAAAACTATACACGAGCGAGCCCCCATCGGCACAGGCGGAGGCAGATTATCTGGACTCGGTTGACCTTCCCTCCCTCACTCTAGAGCAAGCGGAGCACCTGGAAAGAGACATTCGAGTTGAGGAGGTGATTACGGCCATCTCGAAACTCAAACATGGAAAGGCTCCGGGCCCAGATGGTTACACATCACTCTTCTACAAAACATTTTGCCCCGCGCTGGCGCCTATCCTTACCCGCCTCTTTAATTCATTCGCCGTTGCTGGAGCGATCCCTCCAGATCTACTCCAAGCGACGGTATCGGTCATCCTCAAACCGGGGAAGGACCGGACTCAATGCAGCTCATACAGGCCGATCTCTCTTTTGAATATCGATCTCAAATTGTACACTGGGATCCTGGTGGCCCGGCTCGCACGTTATCTCCCGGAACTGGTGGACCCGGGAGGCAAACGGTGGACAATACCAAGAGAGTGGTTCATATCCTAGAGAAGGCCTCCCGGATTCCCGGGGAGAGAATGCTGCTAGCTGTTGACGCGGAGAAGGCGTTCGACCGGGTACACTGGCCTTACCTGGAGCGGGCCCTGTTGAAGGTGGGAATAGGGGAGAAATTTTGCACCCTAGTATTCAATTGTTACAGATTTCTGTCTGCGGTGGTGCGGGTGAATGGCTGCAGCTCTCAGAGGTTTGCGATAGAGAGGGGCACCAGGCAAGGATGCCCATTATCCCCGCTGCTCTTCGTACTCTATATGGAGCCCTTTGCCCAAAGGATTCGCCAAAACCAGAATGCGACGGGAATACGGATGGGGAGGTATACGCATACCATTAGCCTCTACGCAGATGACATTATCCTGACACTAGCTGACCCAAGGAGTGCACTCCCAGCGTGTATCGATGAGCTAGAGCACTTTGCAGCTGTCGCAGGGTTCAAAATGAATATGGGGAAGTCGGCGGCCCTCTACGTTTCGTTGACTGCTGCCACGAGAACCGACTTACAAGAACTCTTCCCCATGCACTGGTCTAGAGACCTGGTGCCCTACCTGGGCATACTATTGGCGCCCACCTTACCCGCTATGGTGACCGCCAACTATGCAGCCTTGGGGAAGAAAATTAAGGAGGAATTAAGTCATTGGAACAGAGGCACACTATCTTGGCTAGGCAGGATAGCCGCAGTGAAGATGACCATCCTGCCACAGGTACTATACCTGTTCCGGGCTCTGCCGCTCCAGCCCCCGAAAGGATGGATACAACAGACTCAAGCTGACCTTGCACGCTTCATCTGGCAGGGTCGCAAACCCAGGCTCAAGAGGGCACTGTCCATACTGGCCCCTGAGGCAGGGGGACTTGGCGTACCGGACTTACGCAAATACTTCCAGGCAGCACAACTGCGCTATCTGGTGAAGTGGAGCAGGTGGGAGTCAGATAAACACTGGCTTTTCCAGGACCAGGCGGTGGTGGGCCGGCCTCTACAGGAGGTGCCCTTTTTACGTAGGGCTCATCGTCCCCCCAACCTGTACGCGTCTTTTATCACATGAGTCTCGATGAGAGTATGGGACACCACTAATGTTGTGCACGATCTCACTACATTCCCCTCGCCGTTCACGCCATTGGTTGAGAACCCGGATTTTCATCAAACCGGGAGCCTTCACACACTGGCAGACTGCAGGATGCAGAACGCTGTTCCATATGTATACCCCGGAAGGCGTCATTCCGTTCCAGGATTTCAGTAGAGAATATCAACTGCCAGAGACGGAAAGGATGCAGTATATACAAGTGCGCCACTGGGCGCTGCAGCCGCAGGTGCGTGAATCGGCAGATAGGAGGCTCCTGCCTTATGAGAAGTGGCTTGTGACGCGCACTTCAGACACAAAACTAATTTCGGATCTATACAAATTCTTGCAGCCTTCCTCCTCTCATCTTTATAACCCGGGTAGGGAACGCTGGGAGCGAGAGCTGGGGAGGGCCTTAAGTCACACAGAGTGGGACCAGATTTCCTACCGAGCACGACACTCCGCGTACCACACGGGACTTACGGAAACGTTTACTAAGGTATCCACCTATTGGTATTACACACCAGAGAGATTGCATGAAATTAATCGTAACATCAAGAACACTTGTTGGCGGGCTTGTGGACAGATAGGCACACTTACACATGTTCTATGGAACTGCCACCTAATGTGCCCCTATTGGACAGAAGTCTTAGACGAGATTGATGCACACTTTGATATCGAATTGCCACGCTTCCCTGCGTATGTACTGTTGGGCTTGCCCAACCGGCTGATGTACCCTCTAAAGTCTCGTGGGGGCAGGCAGATTGCAATAGCACTGGGCTCTGCAGTTCAAAATATACTCATTCATTGGCGCACCACCACAATCCCCTCCACTACAGGGTGGCTGCATAGATTGTGGCATGTTCTGGGGATGGAGAAGTTGTCGCTCATGGTGGCGGGAGAGGTGGAGCAGTTTGATGACCTGTGGCAGCCGTTTCACTCACTACTAGTTACAGAATTTAAGGAACTTACATGTCCCCGATACCTTCGATTGTTAAGATTGACTTCACCAACGAATTCAGTTACCCAATGAGTCTCGGATTAAGATCGGCTGGGAGGGGAGGGTGGCTTGGGGGAGGTGAAGTGGGAGGGCAAATTTAGCACTGGATGGGGGGGGAGTGGGAGGGATTCGGGGGGACGGAAGGAGAGGAGGGAGTTCTGAGGGGGGTTGTTTATTTTTGAAGTTATTGTTGCAGCATACGCACCAGGCGCCACACTTGGATGGACATTACGATTGCAGAGACTTCGCGCGCTGAATGCGCTCCTATATGGTTGTACCATAGCACTGATTCCTTGCGACAACTGTTTTCTATTTTGTAAATGTCTTAATAAAATGCTTTAAACCTAAAATGTTTTCTGCAGTATGAGATTTCTCCATGGCAAACATGGCTACTGTTGCATGTTTCCGGGTAGCTTGAAAAACTGTGTCCGTGTCAACACCTGCAGCTGTCTTCTCTCTAGCCCCTGCAAAAGAGCCCCAGTGTGCAGTGATGCACATGTAATCAAGGGCTTGGCAACTGTTCCACATGTCTGTTGTCAGCTGGATAGTGTGAACAACACTCTTCTGCAAGGCTGCCCCAATCACCTCCAGCACATCTTCATGTAGTGCTGGAACCACAACTTGGGCCAAATAGGACCAGCTAGGAATCTTCCATTTAGGGCAGACTGTTACCACAAATTCTAGAAAACCCGCCCCTTCCACGAAAGAAAAAGGGAGAAGGTCCAGCGCTAGCATTTTAGCCAGCTTTGCGTTATACAGACGTGTTGTTGGGGGGTTGCGTTCAAATGGTGCCTCCGACCGAAACATGGTTCTAATGGTAGGCTGAAACATTTTACGGGATGGTGTTGATGCAGACTTCTTCAACTCAGTTAGGCTCATTGATTTACGTTTCCGCATTGATGTCTCTCCCAGACTCTTAGTGTGCATCATACATGTTGCAAGGGTAGAGGGTGTGCTGCTGCCAGGGGTACTGGGTGTACCAGAAAAAAACGTCTGTTGCTTCTTCACTCCCCCCCTGCATGATAAACTCATCTTCATCATCATCAGATGCAATGGATACATTTGGATTTGTTGTACTTTTGGCTCCCTGGATCTTCCCTAGGTGCGCATCCCAAATGAGAGTGTGGTGTTTTTTTAGATGACCTCTCTGGCCTCCGGTACCATAGTTGGTACCAAGCTTACCACGAGTAACTGAAATCTTACAAATCGAACAAATGACCATGTTTTCCGCCGTTGTGGTAACACTAAAGAAGTCCCAAACTGGGGACTGGAAATGTCTGCTGGTGGTGGAGGTGCTACTTTGACTTTCAATGCCATATGAAGTGGAGGATGGGCGTTGCTGAACGTTACTCTGTTGTGCACTTACAGCACCACTTCTTGAGGTAATGGAGGTCGAGCTGGATGGAGGTCCCTGCCGGCCCTTCTGATGAGAAAATATGGAAGCTATAGGTGTCGTTGGTGTACTAGTTAACTGCGTTGCTGGTGGTACCAGTGCCACGCTGCCCACATCCTGGTCAGCAGCAATTCGGGATAGGGTAAAAATGTCTGTCTGCTGCATGCCCGCTGGGGCTGGAGTGACGTCTGTGATGATGACTGGGTCGTCGTCAAATTGTTCATCAGCAGCAGAATACACCACTTGTTGTTCGTCTTCCTCACCCATAATTGAAAGCTTTGCGGGAACCTTCCTTTTAAGGCTTAGCTACCTTTGTCGGCTCATCATGGCGTGCCTCACTCTCAGACGCAGAATGCATTGTTGTTGTTGGTGGGTTCCAATCAACATCAAGATCATCAGAAGGAAGGGTGCTAGAAGAAGAACTTGTAGTAGCCCTCCTTGTTCTTTTTCTTGCTGGGGATCTGGAAGAGAATGAATCATCAGGAGGAGTGGCTTCCTCAGATGATACCTCTAGTTGAATTTTGATTTCCTGATGTGCCCTACTTCTGGAGGAACACGCATTGTGGCCAGTTGTGCCGCTCCATGCGCCTCTAGTTGCGTCTCTCCTTGCGCCTCTCCTTGCGCCTCTCCTTGCGCCTCTCCATGTGCCTCTCCTTGCTCCTCTCCATGTGCCACACCTTGCGCCTCTCCTTGCACCTCCCCTTGCGCCTCTCCTTGTGCCTCTCTTTGCGCCTCTCCTTGCGCCTCTCCTTGTGCCTCTTGCACATGTACTTGGGCTTGTACTAGTTGCACATGTGGTTGTTGTTGCGGCTGTGGTTGTTGAACCCTCGTCAGATGAGTTACACCCTGCATTGATCGGATGCTACTTTCTTGCGATGAGCCAACATCACTGGTCGATGGTTGATTGAGCAATTATTACAGTGGCTGCCCCTGCAGCACTCATGGCCTTGGGCCTAACTTGGCGTCGTGGCACTGAGCCCAATAAAGCGGAGGTGCTGCTCCCAGCCTGGTCATCGGCGGACCCCGCTGCTGCAGGCGAAGTTTTTTTTCCCAAAAAATGTGCCGGTCGGCACACCAGTCTCCTTGGTAGGTGGCGAAACTTGCTTCTTCTGCTCCTTCTTCCTGGCAGTGGCACTGGCAACTTTCTTGGTAGAGGAGCTACGGCTACCTTTTTTTGGGCCCATCTTCTTCAGATGTCAGAACAGCAGGCCGCAGTTGCATGAGTTGCAGAGTTGTCTGTGGCCACACGTGAAGTCACGTGACGTTGTGCTGCAAACACCGCAGCAGGACTTCTTCCTGGCACTGATGATGAACGATAATGAGGCTGATTCGTCTTTGTGCACCTAAAAGCAAACAAAGACAGAGGAACATCAGTTAAATAAATGTTGCATATGTCGTGCTTCAATTAATGCTTTGCAACTAGGCATTTATATTAATATTACAATTCCACACACGCCAAAACGGAAAGTCCAAAAATAAAAATTGCAAATATATTTCTAATAAAAAATGGATGTTTACATTAATAGAAGAGAGACCACACAAAGAGAGTTGTTTCATGCACCACTGAGTACCCCTGGGCATAATGAGTGAAAGCAAGGCAAAGTGGGTGCAGGCCTGAGCATACTGCCTGGCTTCAAAATGGACCCTTGAGCCCCAGCCACATGGCCAGGCCCTGCTTGGACCAGGTCTCAAAATTGCCCCCACCCACATTGCCAGGCCCCAACAACACCCCAAAAAGTCGAAAAGCACACAAAAATCACCACAATCCAATGCCATCCATGCCCCCAATGATGTTTAAATTCAAGACACCCCACAGAAAGACTTGGTCCAGGCACCACTCACTACCCCAGGGCATAATGGGTGAAAGCAAGGCAAACTGGGTGCTGGCCTGAGCACACTGCCTGGCTTCAAAATTTACCCTTGACCCCAGCCAGATGGCCAGGCCCTGCCTGGACCAGGCCTCAAAATAGCCCCCACCCACATTGCCAGGCCATAACAACACCCCAAAAAGTCAAAAAACACACAACAATCACCACAATCCAATGACATCCATGCCCCCAATGATGTTTGAATTCAAGACACCCCACAGAAAGACTTGGTCCATGCACCACTCACTACCCCTGTGCATAATGGGTGAAAGTATGGCAGGCTGGGTGCAGGACTATGGCTCAAAGCACACTGCCTGGCTTAAAAATGACCCCTTGTCCCCCAGCCACAAGGCCAGGCCCTGCCTGGACCAGGCCTCAAAATGGCCCCCACCCACATGGCCAGGCCCCAACAACACCCCAAAAAGTCGAAAAACACACAACAATCACTACAATCCAATGCCATCCATGCCCCCAATGATGTTTAAATTCAAGACACCCCACAGAAAGACTTGGTCCATGCACCACTCACTACCCCAGGATAATGGGTGAAAGCAGGGCAGGCTGGGTGCAGGCCTATGGCTCAAAGCACACTGCCTGGCTTCAAAATGGCCCATTGTCCCCCAGCCACATGGCCAGGCCCTGCCTGGACCAGGCCTCAAAATGGCCCCCACCCACATAGCCAGGCCCCAACAACACCCCAAAAAGTCGAAAAACACACAACAATCACCACAATCCAATGCCATCCATGCCCCCAATGATGTTTAAATTCAAGACACCCCACAGAAAGACTTGGTCCATGCACCACTCACTACCCATGGGCATAATTGGTGAAAGCAAGGGAAACTGGGTGCAGGCCTGAGCACACTGCCTGGCTTCAAAATGGACCCTTGACCCTCAGACACATGACCAGGCCCTGCCTGGACCAGGCCTCAAAATGGCCCCCACCCACATTGCCAGGCCCCAACAACACCTCAAAAAGTCGAAAAACACACAAAAATCACCACAATCCAATGCCATCCATGCCCCAAATGATGTTTAAATTCAAGACACCCCACAGAAAGACTTGGTCCATGCACCACTCACTACTCCTGGGCATAATGGGTGAACACAAGGCAAACTGGGTGCAGGCCTGAGCACACTGCCTGGCTTCAAAATGGACCCTTGAGCCCCAGCCACATGGCCAGGCCCTGCCTGGACCAGGCCTCAAAATGTCCACCACCCACATGGCCAGGCCCCAACAACACCCAAAAAGTCGAAGAGCACACACAAATCACCACAATCCAATGCCATCCATGCCCTCAATGATTTTTAAATTCAAGACACCACACAGAAAGACTTGGTCTATGCACCACTCACTACCCCTGTTCTCTTCCAGAATTGGTTTTTGGCCAGATTGGAGGTGCTGGCTCCTGAGAAGAGGACAAAATCTATTGCGAGACGTAGTTCTGCTCCATGGTTTACTCCGCATTTGAAGGCCCTACGTCAGGAGTGTAAGAAGGCTGAAAGGGCCTGGCGACGAGCCTATGATCCAGCCGAGAGATTGCAATATAGGGTGGTGACAAGATCATACCACAGGCAAATCTGGGTGGGGAAAAAGGCGTTTTTGGAGCGCAGAATAGATGAGGCGGACAACGCGAGCAGAGAGATTTTTAGAATTGTAAAGGATTTTACTTCTCCTTCCCTAAACACTCCCTCTCACACGCACTCAGAAGCTTGGTTAAAGCAACTAGCCGAGTTTTTTGTTGGTAAAATTAAATCCATCCAGGACTCCTTCCTTCTTGCCTGCCCTTCGTTGGTTGCTAGTTGTCGGTCGTCCCTGCCTCCTCTGGATGGCAATGGTCCTTTTATGTGTGAATTTCCTCCTATGACCCTTACTAATTCTCTTGATCTTCTCTCCCGCTTGAAGTCGGGCTCGCCGCTGGACCCTTGTCCGACGAAGTGTCTGTGGAGAGTGGCGTCAGGTCTTAACACCTTACTGAATCCACTTCTTAACTCCTCTCTGTCCACTGGTGTGGTCCCTCAGGCCTGGAAATGTGCTTAGATCCTACCGCTGATCAAAAAGCCAAACCTTGACCCTCTCACACATGCAAACTACAGGCCGATCTCTCTCCTCCCGGCGTTGGAGAAAGTAGCCGAGAAGCATGTACACCGGTCGATCTCCAATTTTATCGAGGAGAACGACCTTCTTCACATGTCTCAATCTGGTTTCCGTGCGAATTTTAGCACGGAGACTGCCCTTCTCGAGGTTACTGACGCCATCAGGGAGGTTTTAGATTCTGGAAGTAAGGCCATGTTGGTTATGCTTGATTTGTCGGCGGCTTTCGACACCGTCCCCCACGAAGGCCTCCTGATAAGACTCTGGGAAATTGGCCTACGGGGGACGGTGTTGAGCTGGTTTAAGTCTTTCCTGACCGGCCGCCGGCAAATGGTCTGAGCGCCTCATTTTTCTGCTGATATGCCACCGCTAGAGGTGGGGGTGCCTCAGGGTTCCATTCTCAGCCCCATGCTGTTTAACATCTTTATGGCCCCTCTGGCGGCGGTTGCGGAATCCTTCGGCGCCCAGATCATATCCTATGCTGACGATACCCAGCTTCTGTTCACATGTGACAGAGGTGGGATTTTCGATGGCACACGGATTAGGGACTGTCTCGAGGCTGTTTTCGAGTGGTTCCGAGGTCAGGGTCTTAAATGCAACTCCGACAAATCGGAGTAGCTTTTTTTTGGCTGCACTCCTGATCCTAGTTGGAAGGCCTGGTGGCCACAGGATATGTTTCCCCCGGACAATGCCTCTGTCAAGGCAAGAAACCTTGGAATTCTGATTGACTGTGACTTATCCTTTAGGCCCCATATCATCGGGCTTTCAGGGAAATGCTTTGGCATTCTCAGGATGCTTAGGAAATTTCTTCCTTTGCTGTCACTTCACCACAAAAAAACCATCGTGCAGGCTCTAATAGGGTCGCGTTTGGACTATGCGAACGCCCTCTATCTGGGTCTACCCAAATATCTTTTGACCCGCCTGCAAGTGGTGCAGAATTCTGCGGCTCGAACCATTTTTGGACTCCCGAGACGGGCCAATGCCGCTGAGTTACTAAAAGCTTTGCATTGGTTGCCCATCTCCAAGAGAATCCTATTTAAAAGCCTAACTCTGGTTTTTAAAGCCCTTCACGGTATTGGCCCCAAGTATATTGGGAAACGTTTTTCCTTTTATCTGCCTAGCAGGGCTTTACGATCTGCTTCTCTGGCCAAAGTGGCTGTGCCTGCCATTAAGCGTTCCAGAACTGGAGGCCGGGCTTTCCGATATTTGGCTCCGCGGGGTTGGAACGAGCTTCCTTTGGTCTTACGAAGGGCAGGTAACCTTCTTGCCTTCAGGAAGGAACTAAAGACTTGGCTCTTTTCTGCATAGGGGTTCTTCTGGGTTTCTTTCTCTTCAGTTTTTAGTTGTTGTGTTGTTACTCTGCATAAGTTCTCTTTGCCAAAGCGCCGGGATGCTCCTTGGAGTAGCCGTGCGCTATAGAAGAAAATAAATAACATAACATAACATAACATAACATAACATAACATAACATAACATAACATAACATAATGGGTGAAAGCAACGCAAACTGGGTGCAGGCCTGAGCACACTGCCTGGCTTCAAAATGGACCCTTGACCCCCAGCCACATGGTCAGACCCTGCCTGGACCAGGCCTCAAAATGGCCCCCACCCACATGGCCAGGCCCTAACAACACCCCAAAAAGTCTAAAAGCACACACAAATCACCACAATCCAATGCCATCCATGCCCTCAATGATGTTTAAATTCAAGACACCACACAGAAAGACTTGGTCCATGCACCACTCACTACCCCTGGGCCTACTGGCTCGTGAGGTTTTACAGGCACCCCAAAATAAAAAAGAAATGCACATATAACAGTGAGCTAAAATTCCATGACATAAATGAGATTTAAGTTAAAAAAAAACTCACAGAAACAGTTGTATCATGCACCCATGACTAACCCTGGGACTACTGGATACTGTGGCTACCCACAATACAATTTTTTTAAAGTTGTGAAAAAGTTTTACATTTGTAGTTGCAGCAACTGCAATGCCCCAAACAAACAACACCAACTTACTTGTAAAATCTCATATCCAAAAGTTATCCAAACTCCAAAGTCCAAAAAGTACTCAAATACAAATATCCATCAGCAGCCACAAAAAGTAATCCTTCCTGCTCCAGATCCAAATCAAAAGTGACCAGGACATGGACAAAGCACTGGGAGGGGCCTGCTGGACAGGAACAGGAAGTTAGAGACTCTGGGGCACTTCCTTCCTCCCACCCCCCGCCCCCCAAAATGGACTTGTTGCACAAAAAAGAGCAGCCAAATTTTAATCTGAGGAGGTATTCTGATTAAAATCATGGTTTTCAAAAGGTTTATGCTGCCTGCAGTGGATTTCTTGTGCAGAATTGCAATTTTTGCGAATTCGCGAACGCCGGCTGTTCAAATCTCCCGCCGGAAGTAAACTGCGCGCCGCAACTAAGGCGATGCATGATCGCGGGCCCTTATGACGTACTCGTGTTGTCAAATTCTCACTGTTCAAGATGGCGGGCCGCGATGACGTAATTGCGGTCAAAAAACTCTCGCGCGATCACGCAGCAAGATCGAAAATGGCGCAGCACATGCAAACCGGGAGAAAAACAACTCGGCGAACACAGAATCACGGTAAGTCAATGCCGCGCGCGCGATATTGTATTTTTCAAGCGCGACCTAGCAGAACATTTCGCCAACTTGCGAATTTGCGGATTTTTGGGCAAATTCGTGCGATTTGCGAATTTGCAAAAAAAATGCAAATTCCGCGAACGTAACGGATTTTGCGCCCAAGCTTAGAAGTTTGCTTTTAAAGATGTACCCAGAAGAAAAACCACCTCAGAGACTATAAACATCCATGGTAATAGTTTTACAAGAAATGTTGAGAATGTACTGTAGAACTGTTGCTCACCGAGGGGTAAAGGAGAAAATGTTGGTGTGCGTGTCACCAAGTATGGGTGCACACAAAACGCCCAAGGATAAATGGTGTGCGTGTCACCGTGAGGAGTAATTTTCCCTTCCTTCAATAAGCATTGATAAAAAGATACCATAAAAACATAGAAGAAGGCAGGCACACTGTCTAGAATAGGGCACCCACGTCAGGAGACTGGTATTGCAGGAACTTCAAAAACCAAGAACCTTGGAGAACAGATCAGCAAACAAGGCTTTCCACAAGCGACCCTAGACTTCGACAGGCTGACATTCATCTACTGTGAGGCTGCTAACACAAATTATGTGCATAATAAAAGTAAAATGAAACACAATTGTTAAAGTCAAAGCTGTAAGTATTATAATATTATTACTTTGTGTATGGGTAGGAGCACTGGAGATTTATAAGCTGTGCTTGTCAGCGAAGAGATGATAGAATCATAGGGTAAACACTTCCTCCTGTGTAAATTGACAAGCAAAAACGGTCTCCACAAAGAGATTAAGCTGTGCCTGTCAGCGATGTAAAAGGCTGGCAGGCAAAACGATAAGTTTAGAACCTGGCCCTAATGTGAAAGCGAAACACTTATTGCACTGCTGGAGGGAAATTCTCTGTCACTGAATGAATTTGCATACAGGAAAACAAAGAACGGAGGCAGTACGCTCCAACTTCAAGTTCCAGCTAAAACAGACTGGATAATAGCTTAGGATAAAAGAGCTGATAAGGGGGAACAGCTGAGGCAGTTCACTAAAAAAACTTCCTGGACACCAGTAATTACGGTAACTGTGCTTGAGCAAGTCTCCTCGGTGCAGAGGAATATAGGTGTAGCTTAAAGATCAGCTGCTCTGCCGGAATGAAGAGAAATAGAATGGTCCCACCAGAAATATGCAGTCCCGAACAGCGCCAAAGGCAGAATTTTAAACAGGCGCTTCCACAGCAACTTGCGGAAAAGGGTTACTCTTGATGAAGCTGAAATCCGTTCTTCGGCTGGTGCAATAGCAGGATGGAGAGAGCACTGAAAGGGGAAATGACAGAACTGGCCCCCTTCGCCAATTTGTTGCCAGTGTTGAAAAGAGTACTCTGAGGCAGAAGTGAGTACAAGCGTCTTTAATCTGTCATCCACTCTCCATTACCGACAGGCTCACCAACATTCTAGAGTGAACTCTGGAGGAACGTTCCAAGGGGGAAGAGGGAGGAGGGGGGAGAGGAATGTACCAAGGGAAGGGAAAATGGAAGATCACAACAGGCGCCTTACCCCACATAAGAGGAAGAGAAAGATTAGGCCCGCTCGGGGAGAAGGGGCAACATGGCCTATATTAGCGGCCAACACACCACATCCTGACATTGACACAATGCCAAAGGCAGACTCACTCATACATCACAAAGATTTATTTAAAATCTACAGAAACATGACACAATTTGTCATGAGAACTTTCACAGTCCAGCCAACAACAGTTGCAACAAATGGAACTCAATCTCAGGGTACTGCAACGAAAATCACATCACAAACGTTACAGGCGGTAATGGGCAAAATGCCCACGAAACGTGAACAAATGCCATTCTGGATGGCTCAGAAAATAACTCCGCTTGAGGCGGTATTCCCGAATACTACCCCGTTTGAAAAACACAGAATGCTGAATATCTTCTTGGCAATGGGGACAACACCACAAGTAGACGATTGTACCACTTGGAGTACAGTCTTTCTGTCATGGTATTCCTTCGTTAGCAGTAGTACCCAATGAATTAAGGAAAGTACAAAACAAGTATGGAGCAGAGTACTAGCTAATATAAAAGGGGAAGCAGCTTCGGTGGCGATCCGCCAATGCCTAAGTGAGTTCAGTCCTATAGATCAGCAACACAAACTACCCAGAATAATTGAAACTGTGTGTGCAGAATTAGGCAGAGACAGTTTATGTGGGAAAGCTTTAAAACGACAACTTATGGTCCTTCCTGAAAAGGACACTTCCAAGCAGACACCTGCTTCTTCTAAAAAGAACTGGCATAATTAAAAACAACAAACGTTTAAAGGAAACATATGTCAATCCCAAGGCAGATCTCCTCTACAGGAGCCCTCTGAAAAGAGGTATAATCTCAGGAATAGGGATAATATTAGGAAACATGACAGGTATCAGGATACTGATACATGTTCCTCTCGTTCCTTTCAGGGTTCATTGAAAAACTCCCAAAGGGAAGGACGGTCAGAAAGGCAGGAAGAGCGTCCCCAGTCCAGAGACAAACAGCACACTCAAGTCTATACTTCCAAAAAAGAAGAAAAGTCAAAATCAAAACCTCAGTAGAAGCAGAAAGTTGCAGGCCTGAAGATCAGCCATGCCCAGAATTCTCAGGATACAACTTCTGAATGGGGAATGGGCTCATACGATGCTAGACAGTGTGGCAGAAGTAACAATAGCTCGCCAGACCCTGATGGAATTTCTGGTGACAGCGGACTTAAATGATTACATTACGGTGGAAATACCAGAGGGTATGCGTTATATGAAATGGAGGGGAACAAGCCCAGAGAAGTTAAAGGTCTCTTTTGGGAGAATCTGTCATCTGGTTATTACATCCTATTAGCTGAACAAGATTGTCCGCCAGCATTTGTTATGGAGTGCCATAGGGGAGAAACTGTAATTTTTTCAGCCTTCTCCGACCTCGTCCCCATTAATTTTAAACACACATATGCATGGGAGTGGGCAGGTGCCCTAGCTCTAGCACTGCACCTAATCAATGAACAATCCTATCTTTCCTGTAATTAAACCAGACAACTCATATAGTCTAGTTTTAGATTACAGACATTTAAACATATGCACAAAGACATTTGCTGTCCAAAATGCACATAGTGCCGCATTAATGAATAACATTGTAGGGAAAGAAAATACAAAACTACACTTGATATCTCAAATGGATTTTTCTGCCAAAATATAGCGCCTGAAAGCAAGTATTTGACGGCATTCTCAGCATTGGGGTCCCAGAGCCTATTTTGTCATCTCCTCAAGGGTGTAAGAATAGCCCGGGGTTATTTTCAGCAAGAGTAACAGAGATACTCCAAAATTTTGATGAGGAAGCATTGTCCTGTGTGGGTGATATTTATCTGACGGGCGGTAACTTAAAAAGACACTTGACCAGGGTGAGCACCATAATTATGGGATTCACGTCCGAGGGCAACAAATTTAATAAAAAAAATAAAAAATTGCCCACCTCAAAACCAGTCTCCTGAGGCGGAAAGCCGGGAGTAGGCACTATCACGCTCCGAATTTTACCTGCACCATCTTTTTAAAACCAAGACTTACTTGTTTCATCTGTCTTGGGCACCGTGCATCGGAGCTAGCGCTGTCATGGGACCTGTGTCCTACAGAATCTTCCCGCCGCTATCGCCGCTGGCCACGCCCACTCTGAGGCCACGCCCCCGCCCCCCAGGTATTTCAAGCGCTGACTACGAGCGCTCACTGCAAACCAGTCTCCTGAGTCGGAAAGCCGGGAGTAGGCACTATCACGCTCCTAATTTTACCTGCACCATCTTTTTAAAACTAAAACTTACTTGTTTCATCTGTCTTGGGCACCGTGCAGTGGAGCTAGCGCTGTCACGGGACCTGTGTCCTACAAAATCTTCCCGCCGCCATCGCCGCTGGCCACGCCCACTCTGAGGCCACGCCCCCCACTCCCCAGGTATTTCAAGCGCTGACTACGAGCGCACACTGCAAACCAGTCTCCTGAGGCGGAAAGCCGGGAGTAGGCACTATCACGCTCCTAATTTTACCTGCACCATCTTTTTAAAACCAAAACTTACTTGTTTCATCTGTCTTGGGCACCGTGCAGCGGAGCTAGCGCTGTCACGGGACCTGTGTACTACAGAATCTTCCCGCCGCCATCGCCGTTGGCCACGCCCACTCTGAGGCCACGCCCCCGCCCCCCAGGTATTTCAAGCGCTGACTACGAGCGCTCACTGCAAACCAGTCTCCTGAGGCGGAAAGCCGGGAGTAGGCACTATCACGCTCCTAATTTTAGCTGCACCATCTTTTTAAAACTAAAACTTACTTGTTTCATCTGTCTTGGGCACCGTGCAGCGGAGCTAGCGCTGTCACGGGACCTGTGTCCTACAGAATCTTCCCGCCGCCATTGCCGCTGGCCACGCCCACTCTGAGGCCACGCCCCCCAACCCCCAGGTATTTCAAGCGCTGACTACGAGCACTCACTGCAAACCAGTCTCCTGAGGCGGAAAGCCGTGTGTAGGCACTATCACGCTCCGAATTTTACCTGCACCATCTTTTTAAAACCAAGACTTACTTGTTTCATCTGTCTTGGGCACCGTGCAGCGGAGCTAGCGCTGTCATGGGACCTGTGTCCTACAGAATCTTCCCGCCGCTATCGCCGCTGGCCACACCCACTCTGAGGCCACGCCCCCGCCCCCCAGGTATTTCAAGCGCTGACTACGAGCGCTCACTGCAAACCAGTCTCCTGAGTCGGAAAGCCGGGAGTAGGCACTATCACGCTCCTAATTTTACCTGCACCATCTTTTTAAAACTAAAACTTACTTGTTTCATCTGTCTTGGGCACCGTGCAGTGGAGCTAGCGCTGTCACGGGACCTGTGTCCTACAAAATCTTCCCGCCGCCATCGCCGCTGGCCACGCCCACTCTGAGGCCACGCCCCCCGCTCCCCAGGTATTTCAAGCGCTGACTACGAGCGCTCACTGCAAACCAGTCTCCTGAGGCGGAAAGCCGGGAGTAGGCACTATCACGCTCCTAATTTTACCTGCACCATCTTTTTAAAACCAAAACTTACTTGTTTCATCTGTCTTGGGCACCGTGCAGCGGAGCTAGCGCTGTCACGGGACCTGTGTCCTACAGAATCTTCCCGCCGCCATCGCCGTTGGCCACGCCCACTCTGAGGCCACGCCCCCGCCCCCCAGGTATTTCAAGCGCTGACTACGAGCGCTCACTGCAAACCAGTCTCCTGAGGCGGAAAGCCGGGAGTAGGCACTATCACGCTCCTAATTTTAGCTGCACCATCTTTTTAAAACTAAAACTTACTTGTTTCATCTGTCTTGGGCACCGTGCAGCGGAGCTAGCGCTGTCACGGGACCTGTGTCCTACAGAATCTTCCCGCCGCCATTGCCGCTGGCCACGCCCACTCTGAGGCCACGCCCCCCAACCCCCAGGTATTTCAAGCGCTGACTACGAGCACTCACTGCAAACCAGTCTCCTGAGGCGGAAAGCCGTGTGTAGGCACTATCACGCTCCTAATTTTACCTGCACCATCTTTTTAAAACTAAAACTTACTTGTTTCATCTGTCTTGGGCACTGTGCAGCGGAGCTAGCGCTGTCACGGGACCTGTGTCCTACAGAATCTTTCCGCCGCCATCGCCGCTGGCCACGCCCACTCTGAGGCCACGCCCCCGCCCCCCAGGTATTTCAAGCGCTGACTACGAGCGCTCACTGCAAACCAGTCTCCTGAGGCGGAAAGCTGGGAGTAGGCACTATCACGCTCCTAATTTTACCTGCACCATCTTTTTAAAACTAAAACTTACTTGTTTCATCTGTCTTGGGCACCGTGCAGCGGAGCTAGCGCTGTCACGGGACCTGTGTCCTACAGAATCTTCCCGCCGCCATCGCCGCTGGCCACGCCCACTCTGAGGCCATTCCCCCCCTTACTACTCTCCAGCACATATATTAATGTGCAACTTCAGGAAGCGCAGCGGACGGGCGCAGCGGGCGCGCCGTTTGCGCGCCGAAGGCGCGCCTAAGGCAAGCCCGTCTGCGCCCGTCCGCGACGGGCCGGGACTAGGGACTACGACCTCTGGCCCTCCACCCTCTGGTCCACCGCGCGCTTACACTAGGGAAGCTCTCTTCAGACTCAGGCCACCCCAATGTGCATACTGCACTACCATGAATCCTCACCATGTCCCATGCACCTGCCCAGTTTGCTATCTCCCCCTCACTTCCCTTCCCTCCACAACTAACTTAGCTTCATCTGACTTTCCTCTCTCTCGCCCCAAACATATTACTGCAGACCTGTCTCAAACTCGGACACTGATTAGTTTGAATTGTAGATCTCTGGTAAAACATAAGAGAGAAATCTTTGATTTACTTACCTCTGAGGTACCAGCAGCTCTATTCCTTACCGAGACATGGCTAAAAGATCATTCTGGCCCTGATATTGCTGCTGCTCTCCCTGACAACAACACCTATGTTGCAAAAAACAGAGTCATGAAAGATGGGGGAGGGATAGCTATAATTTATAACAGACGTTACTCTTGCAAATGGGAAGACTTTGTAATACCTAACAGCGAGGCAGGTCTCTTTAAGCTTTCGCTGTCTCCCAACTTTACTTTCTCCGGATTGCTCATTTACCGCCCCCCCGGCCCAGCGAGCTCGTGGGCTGCCACTCTCCCTGAGTACTTAGCACCACTAATCCAGAACTCCACAAACTTCTCAATTATTGGTGACCTCAATTTACATCTAAATGATCCCTGCTGCTCCACCAGCAGCAACCTTTTACAGGACTTGGCTGCTCTTAATATTATTCTACATAATTCTGGTCCTACGCATAAAGCCGGGAACCTTTTGGACCCAATTCCCTCTAATCTTGAAATCATCGACTGTGAGGCCCCCTTACCTATTATATGGTCTGACCACTTTATGGTGACTTTTATTATTACCATCGGTCGCCTTCCTAACACCCCCCCTAACTCTAATGAATCTAGACTTTCTAGAAATTGGAATAAATTAGACATTAATGAACTCAACTCCCACCTTGAGAACACTAGACCTCTCACGGAAGTCACTAGTACGGAAGAAACTGACGCATTAAATGTCTGGCTTACACAGGCTGCCGATGCATGTCTACCCCAACGCATGGAAAAGCATAATCTCCATCACCCGCATGCACCCTGGTTTACAGATGCCTTAAAAAAAGAAAAAAACACCTGCAAAAACCTTGAGCGCAAATGGCGCATAAAATATGACCTTTGCTCCAAGCAAATTTACAAAGCTGCTTCAGCCAAATACCATTCTGTATGTAAAATTGCTAAAGCTGAACATGTCAACACAACTATCCTTGAAGCACAAAATCGGCCCAAAGCACTTTTTAAGGTAGTACAGAAGCTGTCAGGCGCGCTGTGTCAGCCCAAACCACCTTGTCTAGATAATGCACAATGCAACTCATTAGCTGAATTTTTTATCGCCAAAATTGATTCCATCTACTCCAACTTTGAGAAACCTCCCCTCTCCCTTATTCTGCCACATCCACCTGCCCTTACCCCACCTCCAGACCATATGACCCTAGAGGATAAGTCCCCTACTCCTGTCCATTCAACCCCCCCACATTATCAAAACCTTCGATCCCTGGCGATTCCAGGTTGCCACGGGAAACCTCTTCCACTGCTCCACAATTGATCGACACATGGGATCCGCTCAATATCACGACCCTCTCTGATATCATCAATAAAATTAAATCCGGTTCCCCATTGGACCCTCTTCCCCCCCAAATACTAAAAAGGTTGGACAAATCTTCCCTTGCACTTATTCTGGATCTTCTCAATGCCTCCCTAAGAGAAGCTACAGTACCTTCGGCATGGAAACACGCAATGATAGTGCCTCTGCTAAAAAAGGCAAATGCTGATCCTAGCATACCATCTAATTTTCGCCCTATTTCCCTTCTACCGGTCTTTTCTAAAATCATGGAAAAACACATTAATGCCCAACTGTCTACCCATGTTGAAGTGAATGGAATCTTACATCCATCTCAATCCGGTTTTAGATCTAGCTTCTCAACTGAAACTACTCTACTAGGGGTCTCTGAAAACATCCGATCCCGAGTAGACAGAGGGGAAACCGTGGCACTCATTTTGCTTGATTTGAGTGCCGCATTTGATACGGTTTCCCATCCCATTCTCATCAACGCCCTTAGATCTTCTGGCATCACCGGCATAGCACTCAACTGGTTTATTAGCTTTCTTTCTAATCGCACCTTTCAGGTTTTCTCTTCTTCATCCATTTCTCAAACCTTCACATCGGCGTACGGTGTTCCGCAGGGTTCCATCTTGAGCCCCTTGCTCTTCAATTTGTATGTCAGACCTTTGGCGAATATTGCGGAGCAAGCTGGGCTCACTATCTACTCGTACGCCGATGATACCCAGATCATCTACTCTCTTTCCTCTGATCCTCACTCTACTTCCTCTTCCCTCCGCACAGGACTGAGCAACATCGCAGCCTGGATGCTAGACAACAAATTGCAACTGAACGGGGGTAAAACAGAACTTCTTCTGTTTGGTCATAACACCACCCATTGGGGACCCCAACATTGGCCCTCTCAAATGGGCACCCTACCCACCCCGTCTAAAACAGCACGCAACCTCGGCGTCATTTTTGACGACCAACTATCCATGAAGAACCATGTGATCAAAACCTCCTCCACTTACATCACCATCATTAAGTGGTTGCGTAAAATCATATGGATGCTTCCCCTAGACAGTCAGAAAACCGTGGTCCAGGCCTTAATCACCTCTAGACTGGACTACGGGAACATCCTTCTCCTGGGAGCAAGTAAAGAGGTGATCCGTAAACTGCAGACTGTCCAGAATATGGCAGCACGATTACTCTGCAAATTACCCGCTACATCCCCTACCTCCAATTCCCTACGTACCTTGCATTGGCTACGTATAGAAAACCGAACAAAATTTAAGGCCTTCTGCATAATGCACAGAATAAATACTGGCCTAGCTCCACCTTATCTTATTTCCTTGGTACAACAATACTGTCCCCCTCGCAATCTGAGATCTTCTAATCAACACCTATTTTCAGTTCCCAGAATAAAAAAAGCCAGAATGGGTGGCCGATCTTTTTCCTGCCTTGCCCCCTCACTCTGGAATTCTCTTCCCCTCCAGTTACGAACTGAACCCAATTATCTTAGGTTTTGCAGACAGGTAAAAACTTGGCTATTTAACATCTAACAGTTCTCTTCTGCCTTTCCCCCCTCATCTTTTTGGTTTTAGCGCCGGGAAACCTATGGGTAGCTGAGTGCTTTACAAACTTAACTATAATAATAATAATAATAATATTAATAATAATGTCCTATTTTTAGGATGTGAGCTTACAAGTGAAGGGAAAAGTCTGGCAGCTAACTTTTTTAAAAAGTGTGCGCCGCTAAAACCAACCTCCAAAATCATAAAAAATGTACAATCAATACTGGAATTCCTACATTTTGGCAGAACATACATTTTGGATAACACAGAAAGAGTAAAACCTTCCTACGACTTAATAAAACCTGACTTTTCAGTTAGACATTGGACACACAAACATCCTACGTTCACTACAAGAAGACATGATAGCTTCAAAACACTTACTGATGCAAGTAAACATACGTAACTTAGTGATTCTTGTAATAGCTGGTCAATGTGGGTACACTTACTTATTACCAACAACAGAGTAGCATTAGGTCAATGTCTCCAAGGAGATTGAATTCAGTGTATAAGGGTGTGAAAGAGTTATTAACAGGAGTCGTTCACTGGGCACTCTCAGACCTACTGATAGTGTTCCCATCAGGCAACCGACCTGTACCGCCCTTCATCATTTGGGACAAACATCTTGAGGCTCACTGGAAGTCGCTCAGTGTGCGAGCACGCACAATAGTGCTTTAGTCGTTTTTTATACCCCAATGATTGGCTTAGTCAAGGAGTAGGTAACAGGGGTTGCTCACAAGCAGTGCAAAAATTTTTGAAATTAAACAAATTAATTAAATATAAACGGTGGTGGTGCCATTAAAATAGGGTAAAGGAAGGAAAACAATTTAATAGGGACCTTCCCTTCCCAATGTTAAAAACAGTGGAATAAAGGTAGCATCAACAAATAACTACCTTAACAGTTCTTTTGGTCGACATGTTTCTGCAGTGTTTAACTTGGGCCCAGAGGTCACCTACTGCTTCTTCAGGACCTATTCATTCTACTGCTTGTAGTGGAAATTTACAAGAAAATAAAGTGTAAACAATATCACCTTCTGCTCTCCTGGACTATTGTTCAGGAGAGTAACGCCTCACCTCACCCGGCATCAGCGCAGGTAGCAAGGAGCCCCGCTCTGCCCGTCGGTACTCCAGACGTCCTTCTGGGCTGTCTGTGGGAGGTCGGCCCAGAAGGACGTCTGGAGTACCGACGGGCAGAGCGGGGCTCCTTGCTACCTGCGCTGATGCCGGGTGAGGTGAGGCGTTACTCTCCTGAACAATAGTCCAGGAGAGCAGAAGGTGATATTGTTTACACTTTATTTTCTTGTAAATTTCCACTACAAGCAGTAGAATGAATAGGTCCTGAAGAAGCAGTAGGTGACCTCTGGGCCCAAGTTAAACACTGCAGAAACATGTCGACCAAAAGAACTGTTAAGGTAGTTATTTGTTGATGCTACCTTTATTCCACTGTTTTTAACATTGGGAAGGGAAGGTCCCTATTAAATTGTTTTCCTTCCTTTACCCTATTTTAATGGCACCACCACCGTTTATATTTAATTAATTTGTTTAATTTCAAAATTTTTTGCACTGCTTGTGAGCAACCCCTGTTACCTACTCCTTGACTAAGCCAATCATTGGGGTATAAAAAACGACTAAAGCACTATTGTGCGTGCTCGCACACTGAGCGACTTCCAGTGAGCCTCAAGATGTTTGTCCCAAATGATGAAGGGCGGTACAGGTCGGTTGCCTGATGGGAACACTATCAGTAGGTCTGAGAGTGCCCAGTGAACGACTCCTGTTAATAACTCTTTCACACCCTTATACACTGAATTCAATCTCCTTGGAGACATTGACCTAATGCTACTCTGTTGTTGGTAAAAGTTAAGATAGAGGGCTGTAGCATCTTGGTCGGTAAAATTCCCTCAGACCCCCCTTTTTGTATTTAGTGGTACACTTACTTAACCTTCATTGAAGGTAAAACAGTACCGACCGCTTACAAATCACATCTGTACACAAACGCAGAAATGCGTTTCACTTCACCAGTTCAGATAACTGTAGCAAGAGAAAGAGCACTGGCTCAGAAAAAAACGCATACATTTCGTAACACCAGTACCAGCTTCAGAAGCTGTTACAAAGGCTAACATTCCGAATGCAAAAGCCCTAAATCTCAGATGGATACAATGTGCTAATTCTCTGACTGCAACGGATGTTGAATACAGATTTGATCCGAAGCTAAAACACAAGCATTTCTGCAATACGAACAAGAATACCCTCTACCAAATGAAATCTTGCCTCTAGATCAGTATGAATATAATATTTACACTGACTGATCTACTCAAACCATCCATAGGGAGTAAGCAACAATACAGCGCAGCATGTGCTATCATTAAAGGTCTCATGAGGGATGGAAAGTTCCATCCAAGTTGCACCAAAACGCAATCTCTATGAGACTGCACGGCACAGTTGGCAGACTTAAAAGTGTTAATACTGGCACTGGTAAACCTAGATTACAAATTGCCCACTCCGTTAGTGTGTGGTTCTTTTTACTGTGTGCAATTGTACAACTAATATTTACATATTTGGGAACAAAAGGGGTTCAAAGATGCAAAAGGTGGCACAATTAAGCATAAAGAGCTATGGGAACAGGTAGTTGAGTTGAGAAACTAACTTGCACAGGCTCTCGTGATTCATACACTGAGTCATCAACGTGATGGCGTTCATATTGAAGGGAATTCATTGGCTGATGAAGCCGCAAAGGGAGCTATATGCAGGGCGTCCGTAGCTGTATCACTCATTCTAAAACAAGGATAGATGGTGAGATTATGGTTCCTGTCATTTCTCCACGCAAAGGGAGCTCAGCAGTACCAAAGAAATTTCCACTCAAGTACTCCTACAAGTTAGATGAAAACAACAGTCCATATGCTCGGATTCCTGGAGTGGGGGACAGAGAAATACCAAATATGGATCGTAGGCAAGGTTTGATTATTGCAGCACACAAGGGTTTGGGCTCTGCACATACAGGCCTTACAGCAACGTTTTTATTGTTGAAACAGTGCTACTGGTGGCCATGTATAACAAAGCAAACTAAAGACTATCTGGCAGATGCATCAACGTAGCCTTTTGCTATTCCTAAATAGCGATTTTTAAGAAACCGCTATTTCGGAATAGCAAAAGCCTATGCATGTAGGAATCGCTCTTAAAATAGCGATTCCTAAACATTCCTTAATTGCTACTTGAAAAATTGCTAGTCGCAATTAAGGAATGCTGTCCCATTCATTCCTATGGGCCTACAGGCCCATAGGAATGAATTGGAGATTGCTATAGCATTTTGCGAGTACCAGTAGGTACTCGCAAATTGCTCATGCAATTTCAAGGGTGCAAGGGTGTCAAAATGACACCCTGTTGCTCCCCTGAAATTGATCTCTGCACATATGTTGCACACACACATGCCCTAAGGGCATGTGTGTGCACAACATGAAACTTTGAAAAATGCACAAAAGTGCTTTTTTCAAAGTTTTAGCGAATTACCATGAAGTTCAACTTCATGGTAATTTGCTACTCCTATTAGCGAATTCGCTATTTTTTTCACTTTCATGCATTGCATTTAGGGAATCTCAATTTGGGATTCCTTAAATGCAATTGCAATTTAAGGAATCTCAATTTAGAGATTCCTTAAATTGCAATTTTTGCATTTGGGATGATGCATCCCAAATGCAAAAATACCGGGAGCAAAGGGGCAGATTCTGAAAATCTGCCCCTTTGCTCCCGGTATTTACTTTGATGCATACGCCTGTATGTCTTGAAATGTGACATCTGCCAGCAGATGAAAGGCTCCACCATAACATGCCACAGACACCGTTACTAAAATCAGACAAACTTCTCTCTTATTTGTATCTGGACCACTGGTACCCTTTAAAATCAGATGGGGCCTTCAAGTATATCATGTTTGTAGTGAATTCATGCTGAAGATTCCTATGGGTATGGCTTCAGCGCTTGGCTAACGCTCGAACAAAAGATTTGCTAGTCTTTATAGGAACATGTGGAGTTGGCACGTTACATTCTGAACGTGGCCCGGCGTTTAGCTCTCGGGCTTACAAAAAGGCTATGGAAATTATGGGCGTAGAATTGCTGTACTCCTCCCTATACCATCCTGAGGGAAATTTGGTTGTGGAAAGGAAAAACCGGGACCTAAAGCAAACTCTAACAGCCAATCATTTATATGGGGTACAACAAGCTCTCAATAACCAGCCAGGAAGTTCTCTAGGGTATATCACTCCTTATGAGGTCCTATTTGGGACACAAATGTGGGTACCTGATCTTGATTGTGAAGGTGCAGTGGCGAATGAAAAACCATTTGATATCCATGATCGTTTGGCTGTTTTATAGGATCTAAATGAATCCAGGACACATCAAAGTAGCTGTTCAAGGAATGAGGACTGTACTTCTACCGCCTCTTCCTGGAATAAATGAGGAAAGATTTGTCTCAATTGATCTCATTAAACCACACTATGTGGCGGAAACATAGTAGTAGGCCTCGTGGACTCCAAAGTAGCAGATGCCCTCCTCTCGCTACAATTCAAGAAGCTCAAACAGAAAGTCTCATCTCGTTCAAAGAGCCTCCTGTATGGAATGAAGGACTGTGCAACAATGCTATGATACTCGTTTATCATGCTTCAAATTCAAAACTCACGCTCAAAATAACACACAGGTTGCAATAGGACCAAATACTGATGTTTATTTCAACATTCCTCGATGAAAGCAAAATAAGATTTCAACAAATCCCGATGCAATTCCAACAATTAATCAAACTGCTTCTGGCTACTTCATAAACTTTGATACATTTTCTTTTGATCCAAGTGAACCAGAAACTATACCAGACCACAAATCACGCAAGCAACAAGATAAAGGCTTTCTAAACTTTCTCAAAAAGACTTACCTGGTATGGCCTTGGGTAGAACTCTGGGTAATTATTGGGATAGTGTTCTTTCTTTTCTGGCTATGCTTAGTTATACCTTTTAGCGTGCTTATTACCGTTATGGCATTACCAGGATGGATAGATCCACTGGGAGGGGGGATTGCAATAATTCATAAACATGCTATACAGTGTACCCTCGAGCTTATGGATATCGTGGACAGCAAAGCTGTTTCTTTTTATTACGGTATCTAATAATTACATCATGATGGGGCTATTGGTATATTGACCCCCAGGATCACCGACACAGTTTGCCCCTAGTTTGATCGAGTGTCTAATTCAGCCGGCACTACGGTATGAGAAACTACTGCTACTGGGAGACATGAATCTCCATTTTGATGATGCTTCTAATTCTGGGGCTCAAGAGATTTGCCAAGATTTGGCAGCTCTACAGATGACAATAAAATCAGAGCGCCCCACGCATCAATTGTGCCACTTATTTGACCCAATTTTTGCTAACTGGGATGCCTTAGAAACAGAGCCCTCGCTCCCGGTCTTATGGTCCAATCATTTTATGATCTCTTTGAAGGTTAGGATGCCTGTTCTAAAGGCACAGGTGAAATTTGAAATCAAGAAAAAACACAGGAGATGGGCGGGCTTCTCGCACAAGAATTTTAATAAGGCCCTTTCACAGGGTGGGCCATTGGGTGGTCTGGATATTGATTCTGCCTGTGAGGCTTTAGACAGGAGTATCACGGAGGCATTCGATAGTAACGCACCCTGGTCTGCAAAGGTGTCAGAGAGATAAGCGAAATCTGCCCCCTGGTTCGTGGATGAACTCAGAATGGCAAGGGCAGCCTTAAACGTCTTGAAAGACGATGGAGAAGAGCCTTCTCAGCTCTTGTTAAGAGTGAACACAAAGCCAGTCTCAAGTGGTATCATGCCCTTATCAGAAAGACGCGGGCTTCCTATTATAAGGAGAGGATTGAGATAGCGGATAGTTCCGTCAAAGAGTTGTTCACTGATTTCAAAGAGATATCCTCCTTGGCCAATATCGCAGCACCCATTATAGGCTCAGTGGAGTCCTGTAACCGGGTGGCAGACTTCTTTGCAGAGAAGATGGAGAAGATTTACTCCACCTTCCCGGTCTTTGCACTGGAGGGATGCATGGATGTTGATGTTTTTGCCAACATACTGGGGATAGAATGTCTTGATACATTCACTGCTCCATCCCATGACATACTGTGCAAAAAAGCCACTAGCATCAAGTCTGGCTCCCCCAGAGACCCTGCAACGCCCAAGGTGCTGAGAGGGAGTATTGAGAACCTGGAGACCTGTTTCAGACACCTCTTAGAGCTTTCTTTCAGCTCAGGCACTGTTCCAAAAAAATGGAAGGAGGCTGTTGTCTCCCTCTGAAAAAGAAACCTAATGTCAGCCTGGACCAACTGGACAATTTGCACCCTATCTCGCTATTACCTTACTTTGCGAAAACTGCAGAGAAGGTAGTTAACATCCAACTGACGGCCCATATTAGTAAACATAGTTTACTTCACCCTACCCAGTCTAGCTTTTAACCATCCTATTCGACTGAATCGGCTCTGCTTTTTTCTATTGAGACCATCCGGAAACATGTTGATTAGGGACAGACGGCAGCCTTAATTTTATTCGATTTAAGTGCTGGATTCGACACTGTACAGACACAACAATGGTCCCAAGCAAGGAGACAAGGTATGGTAGAAAATAAATATAGACTCAGTCAGTTCTATATTACTGAAGACATGCCCAGCCGGACAGAGGTCCTCAAAGTTTATATTTAAATAAGAGTTTGAAACACAAAATAACACCTTCAACAATTCACGTGCGTGGGGCACAAGCCTGTACCCAACCACGACAATACGTAGACACAGACAACATACAGAAAGTGCTTGCAAGGCAAGAGCAGCAGTCTCTGTTAAGTTCCAACTATACAGAGAAATTCTTGTAGGTACCATTACATAGTATTGTATAATAATTCATTTTACAAGTATATGGTACTCAAAGAGTCGACGGCGTTTCGGACCCCCTACTAAATGATGGGGTCCATCATCAGGACAAAACAATAATTGCCTTTAGAATATAAGCCTCTTTAGCCTAAGGAGAAGAAGGGGGGAACAAAATTACATTAAGTTTTAACCAAACACTTAAAAGAATACTAAGGACTGGTGACATTGTGTAGTGGTTATACAAAAAATTCGCTTATTTCCAAGACGGAGACAGCGAGTGATATTTACATTATAGTGTTCACAGGCATGTGACTGAGTGAGGAAAAACATACTGGTGGTGACTTTGGTGACTGGCATACGGTTACTATGCCCGAATTGTGAAGGGTGTACGTAGATAGTCCAAAAGGTTAAAAAACGAGTGGTGACATCATTGTCAGGCAAGAGACGGCGCAGTGATACAATTCAATTGCAATTAGAGAAGATTTTTAGCTCACCAAAAGAGCGTAGGGTTAGAAGCTCACAGGCGAGCTTGGGATGACTAAGTAATCAGCAGGACCAGGAAATTGGATGGATTCTCCGTAGGGCTTGGAGTAGCTAGAATGAGAGGGAATACCCTACGGTAAGGATTATAGCAGCGGATTAAGGGGGACAGCCAGTGCTAAACTCAGGCGGGCGGGGGAGAGAGTGAGAAAAGAATAGTAAGGCAGCTTACCGGGAAAGTTCAAAGTTGTAATTCTTGGGCCCAAGGGCGGAGCAGATAATTTACCTCGTTTCCGCTTGTACCTACATGTAAAGGTACATGTTTTAAAAGGGCAAAATTGGAAGTGACCAAGGCGTATTGTGCCGGAGCCGATACTATTGATACAATATTGATAAGCTCCCCGAGGTCCCTCGCCGATACTAATTGGGGTCCCTTGTTGTTTAAAATAGATATTGTGCGCAATTGTTGGATTGCAAGGGCTTTTATTCCCTTCCACTTCACCTAAGTGGGTCCTCCCCTCCCTGCCCTCCCACCTTTCTATTGATTTACACCACTGCCCTGTCCACACACTATTGTGTCCCCTCTCACCACACTGTTATGTCTGACGACGCCCCCCTTTATTCAGTAGAGTACATTAAAAAAATCTGTGAAGGCCCTTCTTTATTCACTGACCTAGAGGAACCAGTTGCAGTTGCAAGCTCGAATCTAAGTGAGGATTTAGAAAAACAAAAAAAGAAATATGTTCGTCTGGAACTTATGACTATTATGCTCACTGATTATCTAAGGTCTAATACGATACCTTTAGGTCTTCAGGTTCGAAATATACCCGGGGTATTTACCGATAACCCGAAATACATCCTAGGATTTAGCAATATAGGTACCACCTGCTCTAGGCATTGGTTAGTTTTGGGGATTGAAACCGCTTCTGAGGAACTAAAGAAATTAGATGAGATAATTAAAGATCAAGAGAAGCAAATAACGGAAAAGAACACTAATACTGAGGCAAAGAAACTCCTTGAAAAAATTGACAAGACTGTACAGGAATTTCATAGAATAGAACAAAATAAGAAGGCCAATAAAGTTAAAAAAGATATTAAATCATTTACTTCTGAACGTGCATACCCCTACCTTCAGAAGGACTTCTATACCAACCGCAATTTCAACCAAAACCAATTCACACCGAGACCTTGGGGTCGCTTCAATAGGAGGAATACGGTTGTTGGTTTCACTGACTCATCAGCCGAATCCTCAGATAATTCAGACGCCGGGGAGGGTCCCAGTGGCGGACCTCAACGTCACCAAAACCATTTTTTAGCCAGAGGCCAGCAAGAACCCCCCAAGAGAGGCCGGGTGAAGCAACAAACACGATGGCAGAACCCTCCGGGAGAACGACAGACCCGGAACAGATTCTACCAATGGTAACAGAGGCCCCGAATACAGAACTTACCATTCCGTTGTTTAACCTGTCCAGTCATATACTGTCTTCCCATGAAATTTCTGTCTTGAGTAAAGGCTTATCTTTTGTCCCCACTACCTACCCCGATTTCCTTGATTTACAGTCTGAGCTTATGACCTTTTTCCGTAAAATCAGGCTACGTGCCTATTTTGAACTTAACCCGACTGAACCCAAACCTGTGACTACACCCTTCAGACCACCCTCCAAATTTTCCCCGATGGCGGGCATGATTCCCAAGGAAATCATAACATTTGAGAAGGTGGTTCTCAAAGAAACTAATGATCTGTCGAAATCACACATTTTCATACCGTACAATATTTCCTTAGAAGAAAAATCAGCCATTTCCACACTAAAAAACAACCCCAATCTAATTATCAAGCCAGCAGATAAGGGGGGTGGAATTGTGCTGCAAAACATCGATAACTACAAAGATGAACTATTACGTCAAGTATCAAATACCGACCATTACTGTAGACTTCCCACTAATCCCACTAAGGAAATCCAAGCCCTAATCAGAGTTATCACTACTGAGGCTCTGGAAAATGGCTATCTGACAAAACATGAGTATGACTTTCTTAACACTCTCACTCCCAGAACCCCAGTTATCTATACCTTGCCCAAAGTGCACAAGAGGCTTGACCAACCTCCGGGCCGCCCGATTGTTTCGGGATGTGGTTCGGTATTGGAACCATTGGGCCATTACGTCAACTTTTTCTTAAAAGAATTTGTTCCAGCAACCAGGTGCTATATAAAAGATAGCACTCATATGATAAATCTTGTTGAGAACTATCCTTTCAATCACAACACCGAGACCCTATGTACTCTCGACGTCGAGTCGTTATATACGAACATTCCCCAGAGAGAGTCACTGTCTGTAATGGAGGCTATCCTTGACCAAAGAACTCGTCCCCATAGGGTACCCACATTGTTTATAATCCAGCTCTTAGAAATCTGCCTCACACAAAATTTCTTCACATATGACAATGAATACTACCAACAGGTCCGTGGCACCTCCATGGGAGCCATTTTTGCTCCTACCCTGGCTATTCTATACATGGATTGGCTGGAATGTAATACGATTCTCGTTGACAGCAATCCTTTCTACCAGGGCATCCTTTCATGGAGACGTTATATAGACGACGTCTTCATGATATGGGGTAACGACACTGACACTTTCCCAGCCCTACTACATTGGCTAAACAATAACTGCAGTGGGTTGACATTCACCCTTACTCACAGCAAAACAAATATCCCCTTTCTGGATCTAAACATCCAGCACCAGGATGGGCTACTCTATACCTCTCTATACCGCAAACCAACCGAGAGAAATACTCTCTTGAGTTACAATAGCTGCCATCCTAGGGCTTTGAAAGATAGCCTACCTTACTCGCAGTTCCTTCGCCTGAGAAGGAATAATTTCCACAAAAAAGATTACTTTTCTGAGGCGAACATCTTAGCTACCAAATTGAAACAAAGAGGCTACCCTCGCCGCCTCATTAAAAACTCTATGAAACGAGCTTGGTATTGCCCACGTGAGACCCTTTTGGAACAAAAACCCAAACCTACTACAAATAAGCTGGTATGTGTCACGACCTTTTCCACTGTCTCCAACAAAATCACGAAAACCATTAAAAAGAACTGGCATATTTTAAACTCGGGGCAACTCAACCAGGAGCGCCCGCTCTTTGCTTTTAAAAAGAGCAAAAACATCAAAGATCATCTCGTGAGGGCAGCCTTACCATCTCCCGCCCCCTAAAAAGAACGATTAATGACCACTGGGCTACAATGCCTCTTAAAGGCCATTCAAAATGTGGGACATGTGTGGTATGTGATTTCACTATTGAGGGAAAAGAATTTGTTTTCAAAGAAACTAGAAATGTGTTGAAAACGTTTACAAGCTGTAACAGTTGCAATGTTATATATGCAATCTTATGCCCTTGTGATCTTATTTATGTGGGACAAACTAAACAAAAAATCAAGCTCCGTATCGCTCAACACCGAAGCAGAATACGCTGCAGGACTCCCAATGCTCCCTTGGTCGAGCACTTCACCTCCAAGCAACACACTGAAAATGACATTCGCTGGACGGTGATAAACCTAGTGACAATGCCATCGTGAGGCGGTGACCTCAATCTTCTGCTCAACAAGGAGGAACTAAAATGGATAATAAGGACAGACAGTTTGAACTCTGGTCTTAACCAGCAAGAGGATTGGACCACTTTAATCTGACCTTTTGACCAATGCACTCTATGCAACCCTGTTTTTATCTTCCTTATTTTCACAAATGTCACGTGTCTGCACCCTTCACCTGTTTTCTGCCTTCATTCCTTCTACCCAATATGGCTACCCATGTGCAGTCTTTCCTTCATTTCTATGCCCCCCTCATCTGCCGTCCCTCCATCTAACCCAAGATGGCTACCCATCTGTGGTCCTTCCTTTATTCCCATGCCCCAAACACAGCCAATGGCTAACCATGTTATAATGGTTGACGCCACATGACACCCACAACCAGGAAATCCAGTGTTGCCGACTGACCCGGTAAGACCACCTCGCGCCTTGCCTTCGCTTCTGTGGCCCCTTAGACCCCACTGCCCGGTTACCTTATTGGTCCTTATTCATTTCCTTCCCCACAGGCCACCCCCTGGTTCCAGGACCCCAGCGCGACTCGGCGCAACCGGTAATTCACGGATCTAAAGGTAAGCCTCTACTCGGCTCCGGCACAATACGCCTTGGTCACTTCCAATTTTGCCCTTTTAAAACATGTACCTTTACATGTAGGTACAAGCGGAAACGAGGTAAATTATCTGCTCCGCCCTTGGGCCCAAGAATTACAACTTTGAACTTTCCCGGTAAGCTGCCTTACTATTCTTTTCTCACTCTCTCCCCCGCCCGCCTGAGCATAGCACTGGCTGTCCCCCTTAATCCGCTGCTATAATCCTTACCGTAGGGTATTCCCTCTCATTCTAGCTACTCCAAGCCCTACGGAGAATCCATCCAATTTCCTGGTCCTGCTGATTACTTAGTCATCCCAAGCTCGCCTGTGAGCTTCTAACCCTACGCTCTTTTGGTGAGCTAAAAATCTTCTCCAATTGCAATTGAATTGTATCACTGCGCCGTCTCTTGCCTGACAATGATGTCACCACTCGTTTTTTAACCTTTTGGACTATCTACGTACACCCTTCACAATTCGGGCATAGTAACCGTATGCCAGTCACCCAAGTCACCACCAGTATGTTTTTCCTCACTCAGTCACATGCCTGTGGACACTATAATGTAAATATCACTCGCTGTCTCCGTCTTGGAAATAAGCGAATTTTTAGTATAACCACTACACAATGTCACCAGTCCTTAGTATTCTTTTAAGTGTTTGGTTAAAACTTAATGTAATTTTGTTCCCCCCTTCTTCTCCTTAGGCTAAAGAGGCTTATATTCTAAAGGCAATTATTGTTTTGTCCTGATGATGGACCCCATCATTTAGTAGGGGGTCCGAAACGCCGTCGACTCTTTGAGTACCATATACTTGTAAAATGAATTATTATACAATACTATGTAATGGTACCTACAAGAATTTCTCTGTATAATTGGAACTTAACAGAGACTGCTGCTCTTGCCTTGCAAGCCCTTTCTGTATGTTGTCTGTGTCTACGTATTGTCGTGGTTGGGTACAGGCTTGTGCCCCACGCACGTGAATTGTTGAAGGTGTTATTTTGTGTTTCAAACTCTTATTTAAATATAAACTTTGAGGACCTCTGTCCGGCTGGGCATGTCTTCAGTAATATAGAACTGACTGAGTCTATATTTATTTTCTACCATACCTTGTCTCCTTGCTTGGGACCATTGTTGTGTCTGTATGATAAGCTCCCCGAGGTCCCTCGCCGATACTAATTGGGGTACCTTGGTGTTTAAAATAGGATTCGACACTGTGGCTCATCACACACTGCTACAGTGTCTTAAAAAGGGAGTTGTGGCTGGAAAGGCTTTGGAATGGATGGAGTAGTTTCTGCAAAACGGCAGTTTCCAGGTAGCACAGTGATCCCATCTGTCTAAGAACATCAAGTTGAAACAGGGGGTGCCACAGGGGTCCACCCTTAGTCCGACCCTATTTAATCTCTATGTCACTCTGGTGGCAGAGATTACGGAAAAAGTTGGGGTCAAAGTTGTGTCCTATGCAGATGACACCCAACTGGTGGTTTAACCTAACACAATCTGATGAGAAGGCAGCCATTAATTTTACAACATGTCTGCAAGCGCTGGCATCCTGGATGGCTAACACTGCCTCAAATTGAATGGAAACAAAATGGAGGTGCTGGTTATAGGTAAAGCACCATCAGTGTGGACGTCGTCTTGGTGACCACAGACTTTGGTCCCTATCCCCATGCCCAGCAAACAGGTTAGAAACTTGGGGGTGTGGCTTGATACCAAGCTCTTGTTTGAGTACCACACAAGGCGAGTGGCAGGTACTTGTTTTGGAGTCCTTAGTGGACTCCGGAAGACTCTGGATGTGCTGCCTACTGCAGCCAGGAAAACCATAGTCCATGCCTTGGTGACAACAAGGTTGGATTATGGAAATGTACTCTACCTTGGAGCTAATGTCAAGTGTATACAGACAGTAAGCTCCAACGTATTCAGAACGCAGCAGCTCGCTTGGTTCTGATGCTACCAAAGAGAGCCCCTTCTAGGAGGGCGTTGGTCTCCCTGCACTGGCTGCTAATCTAAGAGCAAATCTTGTTTAAGGCCCTCTGTGTCAGCCACCAGACTCTACAAAGGAAGGGGCCCACATACCTACACAATCTTTCAACTCCTTATGTCCCTACCCGTCAATTAAGATCAAGCGGGAAGGGGCAGGTCAGCATCCTACCATCAGGAGGGCAAGGATGGGCGGTCGCTCATTTTGTTTTTTGGAGGCACAGCAGTGGAACAAACTCCAGTGGGGGCTGCGGATGGAGGCTTCGGAGACGACCTTTCGTAAGGAGCTGAAGACTCATCTCTTTCCCTCAGATTAGCCTTTGGGTGTCTTCCCATAGTTCAGTGTCTTTTGTCTTTTGTGAAGTTTGCTTTAGGTCTGTACCACAGCCTAGTGTAACCAGGCGCTTCATAAACTTGAGTATTATTATTATTATTGTTATTATTATTAATGGACGATACCTTCCACACAGACCTGCAACCGGAAAAGTTAATTTGATTCTGAAGCCACATCAATCTTCTCATCGTGAACAAAGAGACTTGTCATCAGTGAGCATTACAGCAGTTCCTATGCCGGTTGATTTAAATAAATTTCTCATGTATTTAAAATTTCATTGAGTGATATCATTATGTCCAGTACATTTTCTGATGATTGGGACTCTGAAACTGTTAATAACATGTTGACTGATTTAGAGAAAACTGCTGAATTTTCCAAACACTGAAATGCTAGAAGGTACTTCAGACTATGACACTTTGTACTGTCACCAACATTATGGTCATCATTTCTTGCACAAATCTATAACACCTAGAACATTTTTTAAGTACCACCAGGGGGAACATTGCCCTACATCACCAAAAGGTAGTCCGTGAAACATTTACACAGAAATTCACATATTTTTCAGGTTTTAAAACTTCTGACCCAATGTTTTTCGTTTCAAAAACTTTTATTACGGTCACCAGGACCATGAAAAGTAAGCACAAGCACAGAATACAAACATTATTAAAAATACAATATGTCAGTTAAAAAAGAACACTCCATTTATAATACAAATCCCAATTTAGAAACGGGTGCAATAGGTTTTACCAATTAGCCATAGGAGGGAGAGGGGAGGCATTAAAAGGACACTGCGGGAAGAATTTATATCAATTAATGTGGTGCAGTCAGCCATCAGGTAAAGAAAATAGCACCAATGATTGAATAAATAATTTAAAATGGCAAGAATAATTAATACTATTTACAATTCCATGTATAAGATAATCTATTGCTAAAATTAGTATCGAACAAAAACTGTACAGATAATAATCACAGTTAAAAATATGCTGCTGGTACACATTTTATGCATTTTTACCCTTCTGAATAAAATCCCACCTCCTGCGCCACATTGTGTTTAAATATCTTGAAACAACAAACACAATAGATTTAGATGTGTCATATTTTAAAACCCGAAAAGCCTCCCTACAGTGCTCAAAACCCAAGTTCCGACAAAGCTGCACTAGCCAATAACGCCTTGCGTTTTGTTAGCCGGGGCGGAAAAATAAAACATGCATTTCTGTTTCTTCTTGTGTAATGCATACAGGGCAACCCTCCTCTTTCCGTCCGGCCCATTTGTTAGTGACCGCGTACAGGCAAAGTGCTGTGTCTGAACTGCACATACAGCTTTCTTGCAACCTGGGGGAGGATATCATCCATTAATAATTCTAACTTATAATCATCCTTCACTGCAAGATGCTGTATTGTAAGGGAGTCTAGTTTGGGGTTTGCTTGCAGTGCTTCATTCTTTAAAGTATGAAAAGTCTTGGGCACTAAGGGGCGAGGGACTGATGGGCAGGTGTCACTCGGAGTGCTCCACGTATAGGGTTGACGAAGTCTTTCACACTCTTGCTTTACATGGGCAAACCAAGGGACCCTTTTAAACAAGCCTGGATAGGATAAAAGCTTGTTTGTGTCTGCCTGATATGATGCTAATTCGGGAGTTGCCCAGAGTCTTCGCCAAAACATTAACGGTTTTAGAGCAATCTCATCCTCAATCGGGGGTATGCCCAGGTCTAGGCGCAGAAGGATTAGAAGGGTACTTGCGGGGAGGCCCATTATTTGTCTTAAGAATCTATTCTCAGTTGCAACTAAAGTAGAGGGCGAAGAATGCCCCCATAATTCCGCCCCATACAAAGTTGCACCGTGCGCTTGAGCCCTGTACATTTCAAGCGCAGGACCAATGGGTTTAAAGGTGACTCCCTGGCTAGTTTGGCTATACTCCCCGAAATCTGTGAAAGCTTAAGCTTGGCTTTGGCTATTTGTGGTGCCCACTGCATGTCTTCTGATAGGGTGACACCAAGGTATTCAAATACAGACACCCTGTCCAGACGAATGCCATTCAGTTGTGGGTTAGGTAGAGTTGTCTTGGGAGGGCTGACGATCATGAATTTAGTTTTAGCAGTATTGATCGCCAAACCCCTGTTACTACAAAATAGGGCAAAGCTATCCAGTAGCCTCTGTATGCCCATTGGTGTCTTTGATAGGAGGAGGGTATCATCAGCAAACATCAATGCTGTCACTTTGTTGTTTGCTAACTTTGGGGCATCGTTGTTTGCTACCTCAGCCAGAAGTGGGATTAATGCGTTGACAAAGAGGCAAAACAGGGTCGTGCGAGCACGCAGCCCTGCCTTACACCTCTGCCAACTGAGAGTCTTTCGGTCAATTCACCTCCCCTGCCACATCTGACTTTAGCATAGGTGTTATCATGCAACCTAATCAGTATGTCAAGTAGGTAGACAGGGATCCCCATATCTCTTAAAACCCCCACAATTTAGTTCTGGAGACAAGATCAAAAGCAGTTTTCAGGTCCACAAATATAAAATAGAGGCTGCCACCCTCTATTGATACTGTCTTCCATGTGATGAGTTAAAATATGAATTTCGATTGTGGAGGTGTTTTTCCTGAATCCTGCCAGGAATGGGCTGATGATAATATTTTCTTCCATCCAGCCATGGATCCGGTCCAATATTACCCTAGCAAACAGTTTTTGTGTGACATCGATCAAACTGATCAAACTGATCGGTATATAGTTTGCTGGTAATAGCGGAGAACCCTTTTTAAAGATTGGTACAATCTCAGCCCCGGTCCAGGTCTCAGGGATGGGCAAGCCCTTCCTAATGGCATTGAATAATATTAGAAAGTATGGGCCCCAAATTGATGGTTCTTCCTGAAACATATCCCCGGGGAGTTTGTCGAACCCAGGCGCTTTTCCTGCAGTTAACCTCTAGTAGCGTTATTTCCTCGCAAACATCATTTGCCCCACTACTCATTTGGGCCAAATGGGCTTCTGCAGAGAGGTGTTCTGTGCAGAACGTACCCCTGGGGTCTGCCTGAGGGACCTGTTCCTGATCAATTGCATATAGCCTTTGGAAGTGCTCAGACCACACTTCGTCAGGCAAATTAGGTTCACTGGCAGAAATACCTTCCTTGCAACCCGTTCTTATTATTAGCTAGAATGCTTTCATATCCCAATTCAATAGGGAAGATTTAATATTTAGCCATTTGTTTTCCCTCCCAGGACTGTTTTACACTGGAAACAACTTCTTTATAGTGGGCTCGCCTACTTTTTATCAGTGCCCTTTGCTCCCCTTTAATAGCCTCTAACAATGCTTTCTTGGCCTTACGACATTCATCATTGTACCAAGAATGTGGTGAATCTTTGATTTTCCTTGGGCGACTAATAGGATTTAAAATATCAGCTAGATTAGCTATAAGCTGGTTGTGGAGCGTTGCAACCGAATGTAAATGAGTGGAGTTAGTCCCGTCATCCCTAAGCATGCTTATTTCCTGCAATATCGGGATAATAATGCCATAGAGCTCTAACAATTTCTCAGGGGATTGTTTCACAGCTCCCCATTTCAACCTTCTCCTGTCATTGTCAATAATTATCCTGTCGCCAGTCTGAGACTTGCTAGGAGGGGATATGTCTGAGTCTGGGACCCCAAAAGTTAGTGACAAGGCATTATGATCGCTGTCTGTTCGTGAAATGACCTCAAAATCCTTCACCCGATGCCAGGAGCTGCACTCCACCATGATATAATCAATTTGGAAGGCCTGACTAATTCTATTGAATGTCGGCCTGCTGGGCCTGTCCGATGGAGCACGGCCATTGCAGGCCCTCAGGGAATGTGTTAGGGCAATAGAGTTAATCTGCAAAACCAAGAGTGACTAGGATTTTACTGGGTACGTTTGGGGGTCAGGTATGGCCCACTGTAGATCCTCCTCTCCAATGGCAGCATCCTGTGAACCTAGAAGGGGTTCGAAGTGACAGTTTAAGTCACCCCCCCACTATCAATACTAAATTAGATGGCACCATTGGGATAAAAAGATTTAACTCCTCCAATGTTTTTGATTCCTGAGCGAGGGATACAGGGCTGGAATAGATATTAATAATTGCTATTCTCAGTTTGGATGGAAAAGTGAGCAATATTGATTGGATGTCATGTGAGTGGGTGTTCAAGATGGTGGGGTGGCAACCCACATGAGAAGCTACCTATATAGTTAGTCCTCCCCTATGGCATTCCTCTCCCCCTGTGTTAGCAGGTATATTGTAGGTAGCAAAGCCCACCCTTCCACAATCCTCTCTTGCCCATGTCTCCTGGAAAAGGCAGACATCAAACTGATCAACAAACCCACCCCATTCAGGAGACAATAACTTAGCCTTAATACCTGCCAAATTCCATGACAAGATCTTAAGATCCCTACTTTGCATTGGTGTCTCATCAAGCAGGATAGGGTTAGTTTAAGATGGAATTTGGGGATTAAAGGAAGTAGGGACGTCCATAATAGGATTGGAGGGTGTGGTGAATGAGGTTAAGACAGAGAAAGGTGCCCTTGCCCCCTCCCCAGGCTTTATCCACAATCCCCAAAGGTATATACGATCCAGGTTTTGCAGCAGCCATGGGTAGCCCCTGTCGGTTCCCTGAACTTGTCATTACATCCCCTTTCTGATTACCATTGTGACTCTTGCCACAACAGGTAGCTTTTGTGTTTAATGGTCAATCCACTCCTTCTAAAGGGCCGTATCGGTTGCTAACTTGCAGATTATACAATTGGAGCCTATTATGGAAGTGGTTGTGTGTCAACTGGTGTCCCTCCACCCACTGGCTATTGGCACCTGTGAGCCTCCTAGATCGCTCCTGTTCCAGGTGATTATGATAGAAGTAATCAAGGGGGGAACATTCTCATTCTGTTGTCGGAACCGTTAGTAGGGCTTCTTTGGTTCAGTAAAAGGCTTACCGTCAGAGGTGTTTTAAAGTTAATGATCACACAGTCCCCCCCTGGAGGTTTTCCTATGTGTTCCCACCCATTCTACCCTTCTTGCCATCAGAAAATCCCCTGCCTTCTCATAAGGTAAGTGCCTGTGTGTTGCCAACCAAAACAAGCTCTTGTTTCTAAGATCCAGCTGTGACTCTTTCTGGGGTGCCTTTAGAGGTGGAACCCCAGTTAAGACTACTACATAAGGTAGTGATTGTGGGGGAAGATCTATGGTTGGCAGGTCAACATTACCCCTGCCCCTTGTATCAATATTGTTTGTGTGCTGTTTCTCCCCTGCAATTACGGGGTTGGGAGGGGTATAGACCAACAGCTGGCTACTTCCTGTGCCGCCTGGTACTACTGCCTGTTGGCTAATATTGCGCTGGGCATACTCAGATTGAGTGGGCAGGGATTGTTTGGCGCCTTGGGTAGAGGATTGATTATTGCTAGGCATTGGTCTGCTAGTGCTCGATGGATTAGTCATGGCTTTCTCAGGGCATATACTAGCTCCTTTGGCTGGGTTCACTCCTCTTGGGTCATTGCTTTTATCGAGCGGATTAGGGTGTGTCTGCCTCGCTAATACCCTATCTGTCAGGAGTTTCACTTGGTCAACTAGCGGGGCGACCTCTCGTTTGATTAAATCACCCAGTTGTATCAGGAGATCGGCAATCAGAGACTGGGCCCAGTCTGGGTATTTAGGGGCAGAAGTCACACTAAGAGTGGAATCTGCTCCATAGTCCCGGGAGTTAGAAACTTCTTCTCCCTGATCACACCTCATCTTTGCCTTCTTGTTTGTGGTTACTTTCCAGTTGCTAGTTTATACTTCCCTTTTTTCCGTGTAGTCATACCCTTATTAGTCCGTGATATTAGATTTACAATGGGATCCACATGTAATAAGGCTGGTACTATATCAACTGCAGGTGATGGCGGTTTGCCAGGGGAGTTAACTTCAACGGGAAGATCTGGGGTGGGGCAACAGAGCCCCGGGGTAATGGAAAGCCCCCTTTCAGTCCGTTGTATTTCTGAGGTAACAACACCCAGGGCCCGTTGCAACATTTTATCAATTGAGGTCACTGGTGGAGGTGTTGCTACAGCTGACTGTCCCCTAGCTACATTTTTCTTGGTAGTGCCCGTATTTTTCCCCATAATGCTTGCCTAATAGCAATTTATAAGAGAGACCACACCTTAACCAAGTTACTATAGAGTGCACTTTTTTCCAATATAGCCCTGGAGACACAACCCAACACACCCATCAGTGGCCTAAGCTTGTTGGACCCAGTTAACACCCCACAAAAAAGTCGTCTCACCTTGCCGCTCTAATATTCACTAACAGTGATTTAAGCAAGGGATGATACACTGTGGATGAATTCCACGCTCCCGAAGGGAATGAAGTTACATTCTGTCCTTCAATGTCTTCTAGATGCAATCCTTTCAATAGGGCTTATACTTGTGGGGGACCAAGGGGAATGTCCCTACCCTGTCTCCTCCTGTCGCTGACACGCGCGGGACAGGCCCGCCCTTGGCCCGGGCTTCGCCCGGGCACGACCGCACGCGTCCCGCGCTGCGGGAGGGCCAGGCCAACTTTGAGGGACTCCGGCGCCCTCTCGTAGCGTCACTGTCTCAGCGCCCTGCAGAACCCTCTGGGAACTGTAGTCCCAGTCCAGTCCCTCTCCTCGCGGCAGCGCTGGCAGTTGCGGCGGTGAGAGTAGCAGTAGCGGATGCAGTGGTGGCAAATGACGCGATGGCGGGATATTCCCACTGTCCCCCGGTGGCTCCCGGCAAGGTAGGTGACGATGGCCGTTCCCCTCACGGCTGGCTCAGGCTCAGCAGCATCCCACGCTGCGGGAGGGCCGGACGATTTTGAGGGCCTCCGGCGCCCTCTTGCAGCATCACTGTCTCTGCGCTCTGCAGAGCCCTCTGGGAACTGTAGTCCCGGACCTGTTCCTCTCTTCGCGGCTACGCTGGCAGTTGCAGCGGTGAGAGTAGCACTAGCGGTTGCGACGGTGGCAAATGACGCGATGGCGGGAGACTCCCACTGTCTCTCGGTGGCTCCCGGCAAGGTAGGTGACAATGGCAGTTCCCCTCACGGCTGGCTCAGGCTTAGCAGCATTCCCAATGTAATTTTATTAGAAAGCGGCATCGACATCAGCACAAAAAATTATGTTGACTAACACCAAACAGATTTACTCTGCTTCCTTTATCACTTTCTTTATCGCCCAATTGTCTGATGAGGGTTTTGACCTATGAAAGGCCACAAAGACTTAAAATCAGTCTGGGGTACTAGAGACTGGCAAGTCCAGGTAACAGAAGCCCTATTTAGACCACAACTCATTCCACAGCAGATGATATTTCTAAATGACACTGTGCATCAGTCATCCTGTCTTGGACTAGCCAAGAACAATGACCTGAACACACCTTGGTTTCCAACACCATCACAGATGGACGGGTGGCAAAAATCAACTTCACAAGAAGGGGTAGAATTATATGACATTTTCTGGTACAATGGATCAGATCCTAATTGGAAAGGATGGTTGGTTTGCCCGTAGGCACAAACAAATGTCAGCAAAGATTCTGGGGTACCACCCAAGGGTTCAGCATCCATAGGCCAGACCCATGCTATGTACAAAGAGAACATCCAGGTGTAGCAATATCATACAGTGTGGGGAAGTTGTGCCTTGATTGGCTGGAAACCTCAACACTCACAGAAGTGAAACAGCACTTATCCTTACTCACTCATGATATGTATCTTAGGCCCTAGGATACCACGTTAGAAATGTATGCAGGCATTTATGCTGCCTACAATGACATTTGGAAAATATCCCAACAAGAAGCCACAGAGAGAATTCACGAAATAGATCATATTAACTTAGAGAAGGCACTAGCGGTAGTGGATAATGGGTTAACAGCTCCATGATACATTCCTTAGGCAACATTGTATCTTCTGCAATAGGCATACTGAAACAAGATTTGGCCATATTACAACATGGGTATTCTCAGTTACGTTTTATTATGTTGTTAAGCTGGACACTGCAATCTTTGCTTGTAAGCTATGTGCCTTGCCGTTTCACCAACAGTACGGCCCTGTTTCTGAATAAAATCTAACTGATAAACAGGTAGAAATGGCACAGATGGGAGCAAAATATACAATGCTGCGTGACTAGAGAGATTACCATTTATGGTAGCTGAATCACCATCCACGGAATGGCTAATCCATGGCCACATCATTCTACCGGTCACTAATTTTCAGTTTCAATATTGCCTTGAGCAACTGCAGGGAGGCAAATATGAAAAAAATGGGTAAGGAATACATTGAGGAATCTTAGGAATTACCTACAGATTTTGATGCCGGAGTGGGGATCGAGAAGTGTTTCTAAGCGGTACAAACTGCAATAACGCTTTGAGTGGTTCACTTAACATCCTTTGATTAACTCTGCCCCTTAAGTTTCCTCAAACAGTGAACGCAGACATGTCTGTTTATGAATTCTCATAATGGTAATTTTCACTCAGTAATCCATTCGCGTTTGTCTAGGAAATGTCACAATCATTTATACTAAAAGAATACATGCCTGTGGCTTAGTGCTTGCTTGTTTAGTTAACATCTTATGTGCATCATCAATGTTGTTCGGATTTTAATAATTGATTGTTAAATGATTAACAGTTTTTAATTGTATCAAAACATAGAGATTTTAACATGTATATCAATATTTTCCTTCTGTACTTTTTATGGTTCTGCTATGTGATAACCGAATAAAAGTTTTAAACAAAAAAAAATAATATTTGATTGTTCTTTTGTTAGTGGGTCGCGACCTTGATTTGGTGTCTTCTTTGTTTGTGTATGTCATGACATTTGTTATATTTCGTAAATTGTAACGATTTTAGGTAATCATATATAATAAACTATGACTAATGACTAATGATTGGTTCTCTCATGTTTCAGGATAATTTACTACACGGAGCTTGTATTGGTTAAGTAGCATACGTGTCCTGCCACCTGCAAGGGACTTCATCAGTTGTGATTACACTGGTATTCAAGCTGCTCTCAAATGGGAGTTACTTGATGCTGAGTGATCAAGGTTGTTGTGGGATGCTTCTGGAGATTGTCTATATGCTCACGGTGAACTCCAGGGTGACTTGCTGTATGCAAGTATAGTTTCCCCCAACAAGTACAGTCAGGGAGGCGCGCTATGGCCTTCACTAAATGTTTCCTTTATGCAATTTCATACTTTGAGCAGAATGAAAGCTATGCTTTTACAGCAAACTGTGCCTTTAACGTCTGCCCGGGAGACCCTTGATCTTCAAATCACAAGGACCTCAGCTGAGATACAGGCACTCACACATACAAACTGCCCTTCTCATTTCGCAGAAATGGTGGGAAGCATCTTTAATATTTCTGATACCAGTGGTATTGTACACCTATTTAAGACCGTAGGGTCAGGATTTCTAAACACCTTTCAGACATTCTTCATTATTACAAACTTAATACACTTTGTATTGGGAAGTATTTTTGGAGGTCTTACGCTGATCCTGCTCTCAATAGCAGGTATCCTGATTGTTATTATTCTGCTACGCCATGGATGGCCCAATCCCCAACGAGATGGCAAAAGCACTCCTGGAGCGTAAATACCGTGAACCCATGTTACAACATCTATGCACACCTCGCCTGCGGGAACTGAGCACCTCATGGTTGCTATTGTTTAGACCAGTCTGGATGGACTGCATCTTACCTGTCCCTCGATGCCTGTTTTGCGGAGTAGAATGCGTGTTAGATCTCTGTCTGAAACTGCCATCTGCAACGCCGCCGGACATGAATACCATGCTGGAACTGGTGAGTAAGCATGGGCGAATTTTGCGAATTCGCGGTTCGCGAATTCGTGCAAATTTGCAAAAACATCCGCGAATTCGCGGATTTCCCTGTGAAATTGCGGATTCTTGGGCAATTGCACTACTATACTCAACTGGAGTACTTTCTACTGGCTAATCAGTAAGTGCTACCTCGTTGGGTAAATGTATTGTGCTTTTCCTACAATACAGCTGCGTAAATGCCCAGAAGAGTTGACCCCGTATGTCTGTAACTTTGCCAGTGCGCCCATAGGCGCCAATGTCCCTCAAGTGAGCTGTCCATCACAGTGGGGGAAAGGGCGGGAAGAGGTTTCATAGCCTAGTATGTGTGGGGCCGGGCTTCTGTGCGAGTTCACAAGCCTCTTGTTTATGAAGGGTCAGCGACCATTAAGAGCAGCAGATGAGGAGAAAGCAGTAAGTGCTACCTCGTTGGGTAAATGTAGCGTGCTTTTCCTGCACTACAGTTGTGTAAATGCCCGGAAGAGTTGTGTTCAGTGACCATGTGTGTCTGTAACTTTGCCACCGCGCCCATAGGCGCTGAGGTCCCTCGAGTGAGCTGTCCATCACAGTGGGGGAAAGGACGGGAAGAGGTTGCATAGCCTAGTATGTGTCGGGCCGGGCTTCTGTACTAGTTCACATGCCTCTTGTTTATAAAGGTCAGAGATCGATCAGAGCAGCAGATGAGGAAAAAGCAGTAAGTGCTACCTCAGTGGGTAAATGTATCATGCTTTTCCTACACTACAGCAACGTAAAGGCCCGGAAGAGTTGTGTTCAGTGACCATGTGTGTCTGTAACTTTGCCACTGCGCCCATAGGCGCCGATGTCCCTCGAGTGAGCTGTCCATCACAGTGGGGGGAAGGGAGGGAAGAGGTTGCATAGCCTAGTGCATGGGGGGCCAATCTTCTGTGCGAGTTCACATGCCTCTTGTTTATAAAGGGTCAGAAACCGATCAGAGCAGCAAATGAGGAGAAAGCAGTAAGTGCTGGGCACTGGAAGTACAGGGGGATTGCGCTCGAGAAACTCGTGGATGCCTAGACCCCCATCACGGATTACAGCTAATTGCAGACAGTAGATCTGGGGAGAAAGCATACCTGCCTAGCATCGACCGTGCTCACTAGATTCTTGGGCTGATTATAATGCGTAAAGGAATTTGAGCTTCAACTCGGGCACCTGCTTTTTTTTATCTGTAAGTGCTTCCTGCTGAGGTTTAATTGTTGGGACAGGCACCTTGTTGCCTAATTGTAATTAGTCTCTGACCCTGCTTCGAGGGTCAGAGAATAGTTGCAAGTAGGCAACGAGGCGCCTTAGGAAGCACTTACAGGGTTACAGCAGGTGCCTAAGTTGAAGTTAATTTCTTTGTAACCATTTTGTAAATGGTTACAAAGAAATTAGCTTCAACTTAGGCACCTGCTGTAACCCTGTAAGTGCTTCCTGAGCAAAATTCGTCCCGCTTGCGGATTTGCAGATTTTGCTGCGAATTTGCGCAATTCGCCGATCGCGAATTAGCGGAAAATCCGCAAATTCCGCCAGCGGAACACATTTTCCATGCTTGGCAATGTACCCAGCGTATTCCTATCTTGATAGCTGCATTCCTTGAGAACCCGTGTTGGAAATCTGAAATAATCTTCGTTAGCCTAAGCTGAAGCCATCTTGGTCGTGGCATCCATTTTGTTAGGTTTGTAGATCTCCCGTCTTCACTGTTGCTTGCCCTTCTATTCTGCTTGAGTCATCAACTATAGTTAACCCTTTCTGTCCCAAGCCAAAGTAATGTACGTGCTGAGAAAAGGCTTGTAGCTGCTAAAATGCACCTGGTTAAAGATGTAAGTGTCGACCATTTATTGCTGTTTTAAACAGTTCTGTTCTCCTCCCACTTTGCTGACTAAGTGATCATCCATCTGCCCTTGTTTGTCGATAGCTATTCCTGTGTCTAAACTCGTTCTTTCCATTTCTGTCTATATGCTTACTTTGCAACAAATATGTATAAAATGTGCATGGTCTGCGTATTCAATGTACTACCTCCTGCAACACATGAGGGTGTTGTATTGACGTAGTCCCGATCATGAGTGATTAATAAACTTGTTATTCTGATTCCAACTTCAGGGCCGATATCTATTTATTGGTCTATGGACCCGTGGACAAGAGAAGGGTGACCCTGCACTAGTGTGCACATTAAAAAGAAAATTTTTACAACGCATGTGCCTTTTGCTACCACTGGGTTGAGCATCAGCTCTTCCATTAGCACTCAGGTATCGACTACAGCACCACCAGCCTCTGCACCAGCTATTGGCAGTTCTGAGACTCATCTGTGCTTAATTTACATGCTCTGCAAAGTATTACATGGATCGTCCTCAGCAACATCGCGCAACAACAATGTTACGTCTCCCAGCCAGGACACTTAATCTATAATTGGCAAACTGTGTGCTGGGAAAGAAATCAGAAGTTTTCTTTTTCAAAACTCAACTAAATTTGGAATGTTTCCTTTAGTTGACACTTTCACTAGGAAAGCGGCTTTCTGATGCTTGAAGTGGTTCGATTTATATAAACAAACTCGTATAGGACTTTGGCTTAAAGTGACTTTTCCAATCCTAACTTTTGAGAATCATTTTTTTCTCTCCCCCATATAGGACTATTTTTAAATGGTTTTACATATTTTATGAAGCTCACTGATATTTGTATGCACTGCTACCTAGTAAAAAGAGTAGTTCACTTGCATTTTCATCATTGTTGACTGCTCGGAAGTGGAGTGGGTGTTATGTTTCATATAGGTACCCTAAAATAGGCCAGGGTAATATCATACACCTTCACCTACATTATCTACCTTATACCACACAGTTACGAGCCTTTAGGATTGAACCTTTACCTAGTTCTAGCCTTGAGAACAGAAGGAGTTTTTTTCCTAAAAAATAGCGTTCTATAACTTCATCAATAGACTCATACAGTATGAATGAATATTCATAAGGGTTCTTGAAAACCAGGCAGAGGCTTCAGCACCTGCATTATATCTACGTACAAGGTTCATCCCATGCGTCATCTTCAAATCCAACAATGGCAACAACGAAACCCTAGATACTTTCTGTATACATACTGCACATCTTTATATCTCCTAAACTGAGAACAATCCTAACTTTAAGACTTTCGGTATTCACAGAAGTCATTTAGTAGTCGTAAAGTTAGGAGTCCTAACTTTACTACTCCTAAACTGAGAAAAATCCTAACTTTAAGACTTTTGGTATTCACAGAAGGCCTTTAGGAGTCCTAAAGTTAGGAGTCCTAACTTTACTACTCCTAAACTGAGGAAAATTATAACTTTAAGACTTTCGGTATTCACAGAAGGCATACCGAAATGAGTAAGTGCCTTCTGTGAATACCGAAATGAGTAAGTGCCTTCTGTGAAAACCAAAATGGTAGCAAGTTTAGGATTTTGTCTTAAGTTAGTTCTGTGAATCGGGCCCTCTCTCATTCCAGGTAAGGGGGTTAGACTTTAATTCTAGAGGGATTCTTTGCTTCACAACTGCTCACATGCTAGGTACACTTAGGAACATCTAGATAGGCAACGTAGGAGTACACACACTTTTTTCATGCATTTTATGTTCATGTATGTATTCATGATTATTGCAAGATGGTAGAACTGTAATATCCTTTTATTCTCACTGTACTGCTAATCATATATATCTGCTACTATTTAGCAGTTATTACAGCACATTTATTTTACACTCGAAGAACAACTGTGAAATAAATTCTTATTTTAAGACGCCCAACTGTTTCTTCTGTGTAACTATCTAAGACCGAATAAGTGAGCATGAGTGACTGAGCGAAAGGTAGTAAATTGTTTCCACGATCTTGGGGATCAGGGTTGTCATGTTCAGAGGTTGCAAGACACTATTCTCTGCCCGATAAGAGGAGATTCTAGTGGCACCGTGAGCTAGTTAAAACAGAAAGACTAACATTCTCGGTGGGGGTGTTCAGAGTCAGTCTGCCGCCAATCCTGCAGTTTATGTTATCCAAACGTGCAGGTTCTCTATGGGTAATATTGGAACTACACAACAGCAGAAAAGGGTGATGCCCATACTTGAGAAATGCAACAGAGCTACCATGGTGATGTTCATACTTGAGAAATGCAGCAGAGCTACCATGGTGATACCCATACTTGAGAATTGCAGCGGAGGGTGAAACCCATTCTTGAGAAATGCAACAGAGTTACCACGGTTAAGCCAATACATAAGCAATGCTAAGAGCTACTATGGTGATGCCCATTCAAGAGAAATGCAGCAGACCTACCCTGGTGATGCTCATTCTGGATAAAGGCAGCAGATCTAACATGGTTATACCAATACATAAGAAATGCACAGAGATACTATGGTGATGCCCACCTCTTGAGAACTGCAGCAGAGCTAGCATTGTAATAACCATACATAAGATATGCAAAGAGATGCCATAGTTTTGCCCATTCTTGCATAATGCAGCAGATCTACAATGGCGATTCCCATTCTCGAGAGATGTAGCAGAGCTCCCATGGTGATGCCCATTCTCAAGAAATGCAAAGAGCTACCATTTGTGATGCCCATTCATGAGAAATGCACAGAGCTACCATGGTGATACCCTAAATTGGGGAATCCTGGCAAGGTGTATTTCAAATGAATGGGTAATTGTAAAGGTGATTGTATTCTGGCACCCAAACCATGCCTTTGACAGGCAGGAGTAATATATTTTTGAAATAATCATGAATCAGAGAAGGTTTTTATAGCTTCCTTTCCGGAACAGGGGGCCTGGCAGTTCAGGCTGTACTGTACACTTGAGTAGCAGGCTCCAGGCATGTTTAGATATTTCTGGGTTAAAAATAAAGTGGCATGATGAGCAAAATACAATGGATTGGGTTGTGGCTCGAGCGATTGCCATTGGCTGAGACTAATTCAATCATTCCATCCATCACCTTGTTGGTTTCCGATTGTGAATATAATCATTGCTGCTAAGTTTCGGGCAGGATAGCTTTATAAATATAAAATATGGACGAAATAGTAAAATATAGATAACATAATCCTACTCCAGGCTCCAGGCAGCACCTTACCAAACGATTGGTCGAATACACAAGAAGGGTCGGCTTTGGTGCAAGACATCATAAGTATCTGTAGTGCCAGCAGGCAAGAGGCAAAAAGTAGAGGACAGGCTGCCAGTAATAAATTGCAATGATGATTTAAAATATGGTTTAAACCCGATGGAGATGGATATCGAGGGCCCCTTTTTTCACTCTCGGATCATTCTAACTCATCAGGGGAGGAATCACTACAGATATCTGAGACCCTCTTGGCACAACAAATAGGCGGTGGAGTGGAATTAGTAGTATAAGACAGGAAGAGCAGACCCATGGAAAGCATAATAGGATATCTATCTCTGGGACAATACATAAAAAAACATTTCCTACCACAACTGCCTGCGTCTACGGACAACTCCCAGGGAAAAAGCAGAGTGATGATGCCAACTATGGGAGTATACTAGGAGCCCGAGACATGATCAGGACATTCCATCAGAATGCCCAGGCGAAATTGCGCTAGCAATAATATATGAAACAATAATGTCGCTCAGAGAAGAAAGTCGGGTGGAAAGCCAAAAAACCCAAGGCTCTTGTAGAAAACTGCAGAACTCAATCCGGCTGGTGGATAAATCATGTTTAGAGATCGTACAATAGATTTCCAAAGCCGAGAATCAAATTTTCACTCTTGAAGACGAAATGATTTACAGAAAGCAGCCACGGATGCGTTGACGACACAGAGGAATTATATAACTTGGAAGCTAGAGGAAATGGAAAACTGCCTCTGGTGCAATAATTTAAGAATTCATGGTGTACCTGAAGGGGTTGTAGGCTCAGACCCCAGGAAGTATGTGGTGAAACTTTTTACCAAAGCCTTCCCGGAAGTGACACAGTGGATATGGGACATGGAGATTCCACACAACTGGAGTCAAGCTATCCTTGCTGAAGACGGCTGATAGCCAGAAACCGGTCCTAGGATGCTTGATTCCGGTGCAGGAAAGACATGGCTTGGCAGTTCGGGCTGGACTGTTCCCATGAGGCACAGGGTCAAGGCTGATTTGCATATGTCCATGTCTGAACTGGGGTGGTGTGGAGTGCAAAATAACAATGGATTTAGGCCCAGATCTCTGTACTGGGGTAATTGTATGACATTGTTCTGCATTCTGTCCATCAATTGTTGTTTTTGCATCTGTCACCCTGAGTGGGATGGTTATGCTCAGACGTGAGTCCCATGCTCTCCACACTACTGGAGTCAAGCTATCCTGGCTGTAGACAGCTGATAGCCAGAAACCGGTCCTAGGATGCTTGATTCCGGTCCAGGAAAGACATGGCTTGGCAGTTCGGGCTGGACTGTTCCCATGAGGCACAGGGTCAAGGCTGATTTGCATTTGGCCATGTCTGAACTGGGGTGGTGTGGAGTGCAAATAAACGATAGATTTAGGCCCAGATCTCTGTACTGGGGTGAATGTATGACATTGTTCTGCATTCTGTCCATCAATTGTTGTTTTTGCATCTGTCACCCCGAGTGGGATGGGTATGCTCAGACGTGAGTCCCATGCTCTCCACACCACTGGAGTCAAGCTATCCTGGCTGGAGACGGCTGATAGCCAGAAACCGGTCCTAGGATGCTTGATTCCGGTCCAGGAAAGACATGGCTTGAAAGTTCGGGCTGGACTGTTCCCATGAGGCACAGGGTCAAGGCTGATTTGTATATGGCCATGTCTGAACTGGGGTGGTGTGGAGTGCAAAAAAACGATGGATTTAGGCCCAGATCTCTGTACTGGGGTGAATGTATGACATTGTTCTGCATTCTGTCCATCAATTATTGTTTTTGCACATTAAAAGTTAGCCAGGTTAGATAATTTTTTTGTAACCAAAACCTATTTAACCCCATCTGTGCGGGGCTGTTTCCCCCGCTGTGCTGGGGGTGCGGGGGGGGGGGTGCGTACAGCGCCCCGGTGCTCATGACGAGGTCAGCTCATCATGAGCTACGGCGCTCGGGTGCTCATGACGAGCTGAGCTCGTCATGGCCACACCCGTTCCAATGGAACGTTCAGCACAGCAGGGGAATCAGCCCAGCGTGTGAGCGTTCCATGGAACGGGCGCGGTCATGATGAGCTCAGCTCGTCATGAGCACCGGAGGCCGTGGCTCATGATGAGCTGACCTCGTCATGAGCACCCAAGGGGTGAATAGATGCACATATACAGATTTTTCCCCGAGGTACCTTGGATCATAACCCTGTTCTTTTACAACTTACAATGTATGGTCTGGCATGCTCCCGAGGAACATTTTCTTTTGATAGGAAGTGATTATTAAATGAAGAATTTGTCTGTCATATACGACAATGGTTAACCTAATTTTTAGCCATAAATCGAAACTCCACCAAATGTGACATAGTTTGGAATGCTATAAAAACAGGGCTCATGGGAGAGATATTGAGCTTTGGGTTACATGTAGAAAAACAACTTAGGCAGCATCTACTGGAGCTATATGATAAGTTACGATGTGCTGAATACGCGTTGATAGAGGGGGTTAAGGGGAAACTTGACACTACACAGGAACAAACTGAGTTTGCATGCTGTAAAGCCCGGATAAATAAGGAGTGGGCCAAAGACATAGCAAAGAAATATCATCTTTTCAGGAGAGAGTGTTATGAGTTTGGCGAGGCAACTGGTAGATGCTCGGCCAGGAAAATTAGATGTAAGGAGGCTAAAAATACCATTACAGCAATTGAGGATTCAACAGGGAATATAGTAGAAACACCAGAGGAGTGTTTGATCATGTCTCCTAGGAATTTTTATGGGCAACTATGAGGTGGCAGGGGTTCGGAACTGGATTTATCCAGGCTGTTAAAACTATGTACAGATCCCCAAATGCGCAGGTCTGTGTGCTGGGACTTGAATCGAACCCCCTAGTAATATCAAAGGTTAACAGACAGGGCAGCCCCTGCTCTCCTCTGTTATGTGCTTTATATATTAACCCGCTCCTAAACTTACTGGAATATAGGCTACATACACAACTAAAGAGCCTCAGGTAGGAGCGGGTTAATATATTGGCATACGCAGATGAAATTGCAATAGTTTAGCCGGACCATGCCACTACATAGGTAGAGACAGAACAACTAGCATCAATAAATGGGATGAGCTCAGGCTATTAGTTAAATTTGGCGAAGACACAGGTTATATGTACAGACCAAGCACACTTTAATGATCCAAGGGTGTTGAAGGAGGCAACGTATCTGGGGTTGCATTTGAATGAGTGCCCTGATACGATGGTTCTGCCCAATTGGGATCCTATGTTATGCAAGATTAAAAAGGAATTAGATAAATCATATCAAATCAGGTGTTTGTTAAACGCAACTACTCACCCGTAAGGGTCTCAAGGCACTGGGGCATGGGGGGGTTCGCAGGTTCCAGTCCATCAAGAAGGGGGTCTGTCGAAGAGCCAGGTTTTGAGGTTTCTTGCAAAGATGGGGAGCGATGTTATCTGTCTGAGGTGGAGCGGAAGGTCATTCCCGGCACTGGCCACATGGAAGGAGAAAGAGCGGCCTCCTGATCTGGTCTTTGTGGTGCGGGGGACCACAGAGTATCTGTGTTATTCTCTCAAGATACCTCTGGGCACGGACTGTTTGTTCCATGAGGTTCTGTGTATTGCCGGTTACTGGACTTGCCATATCGGAGCAGAAGAAATAAAAATAGTATTCCTGCTACGAGTCCCAAGATGAGAGGCAGGCCGCCGAACACAGAGTGCTCGAAATTTGGAAAAATGCCGAAGACTGCTTCAAATGGTGCTAACAATCCCCAAAAATTTGTCTTAAATACATGTGCGATGCTACTGGTATCAGACATGTTTAAGATTTGACCTAACATTTCTGTGAAATGCACAGGGCAGTTTGTTGATAGGAGAGTAGGAGAGCTGGGCTGATCGTAAGGTCCTTTGGGGTGCGTGGAATTTGAGTTGGCTGTTCAGGTAAGCAGGTCCGGTGCTGTGGAGGGCCTTGTGAGCGTGGGTTAGCATCTTGAAGGTGACTCTAGCTTCGATGTAGAGCCAGCAGAGTGTGCACAGGTGTTGGGAGATGTGGCAGTGGCTTGGCAGGTTGAGGACTAGTCTTGCAGCAGCATTTTGGATGTTCTGTAGCTTGCGGATGAGGTTTTTGTTTATTCCGGCATAGAGTGTATTATCTTAGTATAACCTGCTGGTGACCAGGGTGTGAGCGATGGTCTTTCTGTGTTTGAGGGGGATCCATTTGAAGTATTACATAGGAGGCGGAGGGTGTGGAAGCAGGAGGAGGAGACGGAGTTGATCTGGGGGTCCATTTTGAGCTCTGAGTCCAGGATGATTTCCATGTTGCGTGCATGGTCCATGGGGGTGGGCGGGCTTCTGAGGGCGGAGGCCACCAGGTATCGTTCCAGGCATCTGGGTTTTTGCCCATGATGAGTACTTCCATTTTGTTTGTGTTTAAATGAAGGCAGCTGTTTTTCGTCCATTTGGCAACAGCTTCCATGCCTTCTCAAAAGTTGTGTCTTGCGGTGTTGCATTAGTTGGATAGAGAAAGGATGAGTTGGGTGTCGTCTCCGTATGATACAATGTTGAGTCCGTAGGTTCTGACAATGGGGGCGAGGGGAGCCATGTAGACGTTGAATAGAATAGGGCTGAGGGAGGACCCCTGGGGGACTCTGCAGGTGGTAGTTGTAGGGTCTGAGAGGAAAGGTGGTGTAGTGTAGTTCCTATATTCCCAATAGGCTCTGCGCATTGGAATAATATATCCTGTAGCTTAGACGTAGGACTGAGGTCTACTAGGTCTCTACAGGTTATATTAGACTTAATTGTGAGTGCCACCTAGCTTAGAGGTCACTAGAAACTTTCTCGAATAAACAAGAAGGGATTAGTTTCTGACAAGCAACTAAAAGATGACAACTTTGTTTCCCAAGAATAAGAAATCAAATCTCTAGAGTCGTGGAAACAATAGATAACTATTTCACTCAGTCAATCGTGCATGCTTAGTATCACCAGAAGTGCAAGAGAAATAAAGAGATGGGCGTTTTAAATATAAAAAAGGTATTTATTGAACAGTCTTCTTTCTCAAGCATTGAAAATGAACTGCTACAATAGTAAAGCTTACTAGGAAGTACAATGCATATAATAAGAACAGTATTATAAAGTAGTACTGTAAAAGCATGATATGGTTTCTAAGCCATAAAGTATATAAAATGTATAAAATTCATAAAATACATACAATGATAAAAGGATGACTAAAATACTCAACTGGTGCTTCTAAATATGCCTACCCCGGTGTACCTAACCTATGTCTATTACGAGGGAGGAAGTATAAGAGGAGTAGCTTAAGTTTTAGGAGTTCTCTGATTCCAATAATTCTCTAAGAGGTCTAATAAGCTCCGTACCTTTGGTTCTAGAATGAAGGAGGTCTCGTATCTCGTTCTCGGGACTCGATTTCCCAGATACCTGCAAGGGTAGCCCGAAAACACTGGAGCTGGATTTCTCGGCAGGAGAAATGACAGAGTCTCGCAGTGCGTCTGCTGGAGGGTCGGCTTCCTTTGGCACTTGCTGCTGCAGGGCGTCGGGCAAGTAGATAGTCGATCTGCTCCAAACCACTGTATGTTTGTTTAGGCAAATCAAGGCATATTTATACTTTGAAGGTGCCAAGTTTGACGTATGTTTGGACTTGATAACGTCACTCAAAGGCTCATTTCTTGGAAAACGCCGGGAGTTCTAGGAGAACTTAATATTCAAGCAGGGGAAAGTCCCGGGCTGCTGAAGGTGGGTTTTTCCTAGAAAACGTTGTTAATTTTTTGGAGCTTAGTGGAAGTGTCCATGCCGTATTTGGGCTGTTTGGTTTAGGCCAAATATGGTAATGATTTTTATGCATATATAAGGAAATATTAAAGTATACCTATATAAGGGCATGAATCGGGAAATTTATACTAGGGTCCGAGATTCATTTAAAACAGCGGGAGTCTGCCAGCTGTGTTCTGCCAGAGAGGAAGGAGCAGATCCAGTCAAGGGACTTGTCTTGGATTCCTGCGTCGTGGAGTCAGCGTATTAGGGTATGGTGAGAGACTGTGTTGAGCACCGCTGAGAGGTCGAGGAGGATGAGGGCTGCTGTTAATTTTTTTTTCCAGTAAGGTTTCGAATGTCGTCTGTTGTGGCAAAGAGGGCAGTTTCCGTACTGTGTTTTTTTCTGAAGCCGGATTGGGAGGAGTCGAGGATGTTGTGCTCTTTGATGAATGTGGCGAGTTGGCTGTTGATGGCTTTCTCAATGACTTTCACCGGGAATAGGAGCAGGGAGATAGGTCTGTAGTTTTTGAGGTCGGTGAGGTCCACCAAGGCTTTTTTCAGGAGGTGTTTCCAGTCGTCAGAGAACGAGGCGGTTGTCAGGGAGTGGTTAATAATGTGGCAGAGCATGGTTGCGATGGTGTCGGCGGCTCTGTTGAAAATGTGGTGGGTGCAGGGGTTCTTTAGGGCCCCGGAGTAGAAAGACTTCATCGTCGTCAGTGTGTCTTCGGTGGTGAGGGCTGTCCAGGTGTCAATTGCTGGCTTCAGGGTGTCAGGGTTGGTTGGTGAGGGTAAAGTGTGTTGTTTGTCTTCGTCAAAGTTGTCATAGATGCTCTTGATTTTGTGGTGGAAAAAGGTGCAGAGTTTGTCTCAGAGGTCTTATGAGGGAGGGATGTCGGTGGACTTGCTGGTGGGTTGGGCGAACTCCTTGATGATGTTAAAGAGTTTTTTGTTGTTGTGTGCATGAGTGGAGATTCTGTCCTCAATCGCTTTTTTCCTCGTTTTTCTGATGAGTTGGTAGTGGGCGTTGGAGGTGGCTCTGAAGTTGTTGTGGGCTTCTGTAGATTTGGTGTTCCTCCAGGCCTTATCAAGGGGGCGGCAAGTGCTTTTGGACTCGCAAAGTGATGAGGTTATGATGGAAGACCTTCACTGGTCTATGCTGGGAAGATGTAATGTTTTGAAAATGAATATTCTTCCAAAAGCCTTTATTTTTTCAGGGCGGTTCCATTAGAAATTGCAGGGAAACAAATTCAGAAATTACAATCTATATGTAGTAGCTTCTTAGGGGCCCAGGGTGAACCCCGCCGAGCTATGAAATTTATGACCCTTCCACGAGTATGAGGAGGTTGGGCGGATCCCTATTTTCAGTATTACTATTGGGCATGTTTACTACAACACATGGGAATCTTATTAGTTGGGGAAAACGAGGAAAATGTAGATGAAATACCGCATATTTTCCAGATATTATTGGATTCTACAGCAGAGAGAAGTTTTTTTAAGATTCTTGAGCTCAGCTATTTCAAAAAAACATGTTTCAAGGTGGTCCAGGCCGCCCACAAGGCTTGGCTTCAGATTTAGAGATATCTGCAGATTGATAGGATGAATTATTACACCCCTCACAGATACTCCATCTTTACATTCCTCTATTTTTTGGGATGGTATTATGAATAGATGGAGATGTAAACGCATTCAGATTCTAGGAGACTTAGTAGACAGCAGTGGGGTTAGGACATACGCTTTGTTATGTCTAAGTATCATCTCCCTAAAGTAGACTTTTTAAATATCTGCAGATTTGTGACTATTTGATTAAAAGATACAATGTTTCACGCCTAGCACAGAAAAATAACTTACTAGAGGTAGTAAAGGGACGGGGGAGGATCGGGTATTTGTACCAAGCAATTATTGAAATACAAAACAATGATGTATAGGAACAGAATGCTAAATGGAACACCAGGCTGTCTCTCAGAGGAAAGATCCTACAAAAATCTATTATATTAGCTGATAAACTTTTAATCTCCTCTAGTCTCAAAACTCAACAGTATAAGACCATGTTTAATTTGTAATACAAACTTGCAAAAATTGCTCGCTGGGAGGGGTGATTGAAGATAAGTGCACTCGGTGTGGAATGGATCAGGCAGATCTAGTATATATGTTCTCTACATTTCGACAACTGAAACAATTAATGAATATGATGCAGACCTTCTTGACAGAAGTTACAGGGGCACAGATTATGATAACTCCTACAGTTATGTTACTGGGGGTATTAGAAGATGGTGTGCTACCACAGGGAATGTATACATTTAGATATTTAATATATATTGCTGTTGCAGTGGCTAAACTATGTATAGCATCAATGTGGTGACAGAAAGAACCCCCCACCTTTAAAATGTGGAGAGGAAGGTTGTATGGTATATGTAAGCTGGAAACTAGCCTTTATGCCATTAAAGGGTTACAGAAACGGAGACTGGGTATTAAGATCTGGGGGGCTCTTTTTGAGCATTTAACATCTGCAATATTAAGATTATCCTCTGAAGGCCTATATCTGATATTACTATATTGGTGTCACCCCCTGTAAACTTTGCTTATATAGTCATTTTCATAGAGAAATGAGGAAGTATACGATTTGCGTTTTGGTTTAATTTGTACTGGTGTTGCAACCTGTATGTTTTTGGAGTGATCAAATTGTATAATGCTCTATGTCTTCCTCTTTTTTTTGTTATTATTCTCCTGCACTCATGGTTTATGTATATGTTTTCTGCTAATGGCTACTTGCTAAAAAAATAAAATAAAAAATAAATAAATAAAAGGAAGGGTTCTCTTTCAGTACAAAACCTATGGCAGACACTATGTACTATAGTGAAAAGGTATCGCTTTGGATATTTTGCCATTCTGCTCTCTCCCTTTAATGCAACACGTTTGGTTGCTGAGATGTGTTGCCTGAGCCTTTAGTAAATATACCCAACAGTCTTCGCTAGAGTGAAAGTAAGAAGACTAACTGTGCCTAAAACTTTTTATCTTCTTACATTTATGTTTTTTGTTATCATTATGCACCTTTTTGTCAAGAAACAAATATTACATATTAAAAGGTCTCACATTTAAAAAATGTGTTTTTTGTTTCCTTGCATTCTTTCTGGCTATATAGGAAAAAGCTTTATTGTAGCCTTCACTGAAAATTTGGCAACCTCACCCACCCTCGCACTACAACTGAGCAGTTATGATGAGCCATGCATGGTGCAGATCACAGTCTCCTCTCCACCCTACAATGAGACTGTGCTCCTGGCGAAGAACAGCACAACAGAGGTGGTCCTACCTTCAAACTACATGCTCACTGCAGGTGAAAGATCAAGGAAGCTGGTGACGGTGAGCTCAGATGCATATATTTCAGTCATTGCGTTTAACACAGCTTCCGGCTCTGCTGATGCCTTCGCCTGCCTCTCCAAACAAAACTTTGGCACAGAGTACTTCGTTTTCACAGCCGTAAGTGGGCTTGGAAACCATTTTGCTGTTGGCAATGGCGAATATGTTAAGACTCAAGTCAATATTACAGTGTCCGGCTCCTTACTCGTTGATGGCACCAGATATCAAGACAAACAGATGGTCACCATCACCCTGGCTCCACAGGAGGTCATTCAGCTCAGTGGCGATAATGACCTGACTGGCACCAGAGTTGTTTCTTCAACACCTGTGGCTGTTTTCAGTGGTAGTAAATGTTACAACTCACCGTTTGCCACCTGTGACACTGTAATCGAACAGCTATATCCTGTGCAAAGTTGGGGGCAACAATTTGTTGTTTTCCCCCTAATGACTAAAGAAGTGAGAGACCGTATTATTATCATCGCTGCGAGACCAAACACCTTAGTCACTCTTCGTAATGAAAGCACCACACTACAGCACAGCCTTCAGCCTGGGTCTCAGGTCAGCATGGACTTAGAATCAGGGATGCTTGTGAATGCGACCGAGCCAATCACGGTCGCATATATCTTCAAGGGGGGCTACAGTCCATTACCATTCTCATTCGATCCTTTCATAGCAACTGTGCCACCCAGCAACTTTCATTGGAGATACTACAAGTTTGTTACCAAAGCCGATTTCTACAACTCCCTATTTGTTGTGTCTCGCTCATCCTCCTTGTCAACCGATTTTCTTCTCGACTACAGACCACTAAGTGAATATGTACCAACCGTGCGGCACCTGGAAGGCTTCACAGGTTGGGAAGTGAATTTAGGAAAAATCAGTGGGCAACATGAAATTTCCCATCAGTCGGAGACATTTGGAATATATGTATATGGAGTTGAATTTGGTGTATCTTACGGCTATTCACTTGGCCAAGCAAAGTCATTTTCAGGTATTGAACAATTAAATTTTTATATTTGCCATTTTTTAAAAATGTATGATGAAGTTTGAACTGTGAAAATATTGAGTTTGTATGCACGTCGTATGTATGTGCATTTGTGAAGCACAACGCTATCTAGAGAGCTATCTAGAAAGGAAAAGAGTGCAGAATGTAGGTCAGAGCCCACAATATGATTCAGGATCTTTTACAAGAAGCAGAATGTAGAAGGAGGTCATGGACCTCAATTCATCATAATGCCTGGGGTAGCGGAAGTGGCTTCAAATGCCCCTTGACCTTCACTTTCACTGACACATATGTTTATACATACACACACATTCACGTATACACACACACTTTGCCTACACATGGACACACACACACCCACACACACACACTATCTTACATAAACACACTCAAAACTGCAAGATACACACATCATATATACATTTGATAGCACTTTTTTTGCTTACCTCAGCTACCAGAAAAAGTCCCATGCCAGCTATAGGCTTTTAGTGCACACTTGATTTCTTTAGCCCCTTTTGATAAATCAAATGTCTTCTGCTCAGTAGGGAAATGTTTGCCTTGGTGGACACGGTGACAGTAAATAGACAAAATCTCCAAATTTATTTAACCAATGGGAGTACTTCGGGATAAGAAGGTCCCATCAGATCATGCAGTAACTGATACGTGCCAAATATCTTGCCACATAATTGGAACCTTAGATCCTAAAGAATGTTGGTAAAGGACCCTCGATTGGAGAGTCAGAGGTCAGAAAGCAGAAATGGCAAAGAACCCTTGGCGGGAATCAGAACCTAGATTACAAAGTTAGTAACACACACACAGAGATAGCCCAGTCACCCCAGATCAATAAAAATTATCATAACACTCATGTACCCAGGCAAACTTTCTTTGGGGGGGGGGGACCTTAGAAACCCCCAAGAGAAAGTCTTTAGCTTCTGTCGTGCTGAGATCAGTGTTTCTGATTTAGTGCAAATTCAATTATACCTTTTGACACAATTTTACACTAAGACGCCAGTCCTAAGTGCTTTAAAATGCCCTGAAAATGCATCCTGTCATATTATCTAAAATGCCCTTCGAAACTTTCTTCACATGATATCCAGTCTTATTGAGTATTACTGACCATTGATTTCTGAAATACCCTGTGTTCCCACAAATGTCCTATGGTAATGTAGTTTGTCAGTCCATTCCAGTTAGTGCCCAACCAATTGAGAACTCTTGGCTACACCCTTGAAAAGGGCACATCAAACATATTAGTTTCTCAGCTATATGTATGTATATGCTATTTCTATATCTAAAACTTAGTGAAAAGACAAAGGAGTGATGCACATGATCAAAACCAGCATAAAGTCATCAAGTAATAGGAGATGAGGCTGGGTTGTGGACAGAGAATGTATTGTGATGTATTGTTCTTTTAAGACGTTTGACATCAGCTTTTCCCTAAACTGGAGATGGGTTGGGGTGGTCCTGATGAATATTAGGATGTTGTTCCAGATCCTGGGTGCATGGATGTAAAAGGCCTACTTCCTTGTTTCTTTTTACACTGCTTAGTCTACAGTTTGATTGGTTCCTGGCTGTGGGTGTGCTCAGAACCCGCCAAAGATGGCGAGCTTATCCGCAAGATAAGCAGAATGCTGGGTGCGAAGACTGTAAATGATGCAGCTAGTTTGGAAGATATAACGCAAGAGAATGGGTATCAAAGCATAGATGCCCGTACCAGTCTTAGCATCCCTATAGTTTAAACACCAAACAAGGTGCAAAGAGCTTGGGACACAATCCCCTGGGTCCCAATATAAAGAAACCAGAAGAGACCTAACTGGTTCCTCTAGTACCATAAAACAGAAACAGCTCAGCACACTTATAGATATCAAATTTAAACAATCCACAGTGAGATAAGCTTATAACAGAACTGTTTTCCCAAGAAGAGTCGATATGTTCTTTCAATATTTGAAATTCATCCTTTATTCATAAATTTCTTTGCAACCGCCAACGTGATTTGTCCACAATCGGACTTCTTCAGGGCTCACAATGTAAGCTTTGTATGTTTTCATATATCAGTTGCCAATATGTTTTACCAATTGATTTGGCAATACGTGTATCCAAACACAGTATATGTACTGATTAGAAAAGGCTCAATTATAAGTGTGTCTAACGGTGAGTAAATGCACCCGTCTCTCCGTGATCGTCTGGCTCAAAAGGAAGTTCTCGGTTTTAAAGATATTGTTGCCTGGCATGAGTATCCAAGGAAGTTCCTTCATGATGGGGTAGATGTGATCATATTTCTTCAGGCCCTGGATGAGACGTGCTGACGAGTGTAGGATGTTCTAATACCTTCAACATGTTGCACACTGATGTGTACACTTTCTTTAACGTTTTTGAAGTTGTGCATTCCTGTGCCTAAAATGTAAGTTTCAAAAAAGGATGAATAGCATTAAATTGAGAAATTTTGCAGAATACAGAATAACCACCAGGACAGAGAATTCTAGAATAGCGACCTCAAAGGGTGAGCTAATAAAACCATAACTTGCATAATGTTTGACTTCTAAGAAATTAATCACTGCTAGCCTCTCGTTATGAGATGGATTTGTCCTGTGAAGATTGATTTCAAGAGGAATTAAATCCAACTTTGTTTTGAAAGAGAAAACAATTAGATGGACTGAAAACAAATAGTCTAATCGTCAACACGATTAACTAATTTTGTCTTCTTTAAACAGCTCATATAAAACCTAGTTTTCATTCCTGATTTGATCCCCAATCATCCGCTGAAATGCTTTAGTTAATTTGGCTAGTAGGTGACTCTTCCCTATTTGCAAAAGTGTGACTGCTAAGGCGACATTTTACTTCTTAATACACTGCAGTCCCTTCACATTAAACTTGGTTGAGGGCAGCAGCACAAACATACTCTGCTTATTACTCCAATCTTGTTTAATCTCTATATAGAGTCCTTACTTACATTTGCCAAAATCTTTCAGTAAATCACTGCTTGAATATTGACATGGGAGGTTTGATTTCACACAGTGTATTGTTGTCCCATTCCATTTTGTATGTTAAAGGCTCATTTTCCATGGATACCAACAATTGGGACCGACTGTTCATTTTTTCTTTACACCTAGTTCCCATGTTCAGTGTTCTTGTTAGAGGTTGGAAGATGTACATCAACTTGATGCCACTACACTGCCTGGAGGAAGTTTCTTCATGCTAAAAATAGACCACTCACAACAGACCTACAGTATGATCCCTAGTGCTTAAGTTATGCCGGTGTTCGCTGGTGCTTGGCACTAGCACTTATCGCTAAACAACAACACTTATTTAAGACACCCTACCATATGATTGCACTGTATGTTTTAGCAGTGTTGTTCACTAAAGTATTGAACGGTCATAAAAAACAAAATATCCAGATCTAAGCCATGCTTTCAGCCGGAATATTCCAAAACACCACGCTTGTATTGTGTAATGCTGAGTATTTAACTGTTTGGACAAGGACAGCGTGCAGTGCCAACCACAATGTCCTTCAGAGAAATATCTCGTGCCCTGACACATACATTTCTAAAAATGAGGCACTGATAGTGCCCATATATGGGAAATGCAGCATAGCTACAATAGTAATGCCTATTCTTGCAGAATGCAGCACAGCTACTATGGTGATGCCCATGCTTGAGAAATGCAGCAGAACTACCATGGTGATGGTCATACGTAAGAAATGTAGCTGAACTACCATGGTGATGGCCATGCTTGAAAAAAAATGCAGCAGGGCTACTATTGTGATGCCCATTCTTGAGAAATGCAGCAGACCTACCATGATAATACCCATACTGGAGAAATGCATTAGAGCTGCCATGGTGATGCCCATTCTTGAGAAATGTAGCAGACCTACCTCGGTGATACAAATACATGAGTAATGCAGCGGGACTACTATAGTGATGCTCATTCTTGAGAAATGCTGCAGTGCTACCATGATGATGCCCTCGCATGAGAAATGCAGCAGAGCTACCACGATGATGTCCATACTTGAAAAATGTTGCCGAGCTACCATGACAATGCCCATCCCTAAGAATTGCAGCACTTTTGCCGTGGTGATACCCATTGTTGAGAAATGCAAAGAGCAAATATGGTGGTTCCCATTCTTGAGAAATGCAGCAGAGCTACCATGATGATGCCTATGCTTGGGAAATGCAGGAGAACTTCAATTGTGGTGCCCATTCTTGAGAAATGCAAAAGAGCCATCATGGTGATGCCTATACTTAAGAAATGCAAGGACCAACAACGGTGATGCCCGTTGTTGAGAAATACAACAGAGCTGCCATGATGATGCTCATAATTTAGAAATGCAGCAGAGCTACTATGGTGATGCCAAATTGTGAGAAATACAAAGAGCTGCCATGATAATGCCCATTCTTGGAAAATGCAGCAGGGCTACCATGGTGATGCCCATTCTTGAGAAATGCAAGAGAGCTACTATGGTGATGCATATTTGTGAGAAATACAGGAGAGCTACCATGAGGATGCCCATACTTGAAAAATCAATAAAGTGGTGTGTTCCGTACCCATGGGGTAATCCAAAGTTCAAATACTCTTTGTATAGAGAAAGTACACTGTTTGGTTGGTGTGCAATGGGGTACCATTCTCTGAGCCTAGACGTAGAATTCAATTAGACTGTCGAAACATCCCTCAAAAGCTGCCATGAAGCCATAGTTGTGCCCATTCTTGCATAATGCAGCAGATCTACCATGGTGATGGCCATTCTTGAGAGATGCAGCAGAGCTACCATGGTGATGCCCATTCTCAAGAAATTCAAAGAGCTATCATTTTTTTGTCTATTCTCAAGAAATGCAAAAAGATACCATTGTGAGGCCCATTCGTGAGAAATACAAAGAGCTACCATGGTGATACCCTAAACTGGCAAGGTCTATTGTAAATGAATGGGTAATTGTAAAGGTCATTGTATCCTGGCACCAAAAAGGCATGACTTTGACAGGTAGGAGTAATATATTTTTAAGATAATCATGAATCAGAGAAGGTTTTGTAATGTAATGTAATGTAAAAGAAATTTGTAAAGCGCAGCTAACACCCAGCGGTTTCTTGGCGCTAAAGCAAAAGGAAGCAGACAGTCTGTGGGGCCAGAAGCGTTAATTGTAGGCATTACAGAACAGGTGGGTTTTAAGAAGGGACCTGAAATGGGTGTAGGAAGAGGCTTGTCTTAGACCTAACGGGAGAGCATTCCAAAATAACGGGGCAAGGAATGAGAACCTTAATCCTCCCAGTTTTTTGCGTTTAAAGGTCGAGGCCCAAAGTAAGGCCAGATGGGAGGAACGGAGATTGCGGGAGGGATCATATGGATGCAATAAAGAGGAAATGAAAGAGGGGCCTGTACCTGAAAGGGACTTAGAGATAATGCAACCCAATTTGAACTTACAGCATTCGGAGACAGGGAGCCAGTGGAGTGATTTTAACAGAGGGCGGACATGTTGGTGTCTGGGCTGATGGTAGATAAGCCGTGCAGCCTGATTTTGTACAAGTTGTAGCCTCTTCAGTTGGTATGCCGGTATGCCAACGTAAAGCGAGTTGGCATAGTCTATCCTAGAGATGACTAACGCCAACAGAACCAGGGTAAGAGCCTCGGTGGTCAGGAAGCGGGCAATCTTTCGGATTTTCCTTAACTGGAAAAAACTAGAGGAGACTACCGCGTTGATCTGGGGCTTCATAGTGAGATCATTACTGATGATGATCCCGAGGCTTTTTACTGAGTTGACAGGATTGGGGGGAAGGCCCAACCTCGTGTGCCAAAAGGTGGATTTCCAAGGATTGGCAGCCCCCCCGACAACACCAACTCTGTCTTGTCGGGTTGAGTTTCAGGTGATTCACCCCCATCCAGTCACTGATGTGACAAAGAGTGGATTGGAAGTTGTCAATGGACTGGTCCGAGGAGCTGATATCGAAGACCAGCTGAATGTCAACCGCGTAATTAAACGCGGTGACACCGCTGCCTCGTACGGACCGAAGAAGGGGAGTCAAGTATAAATTAAAAAGAAGAGGGGATAAGGAGGAGCCCTGTTGGACGCCGCAGGTTAGTCCGACCTCGTCAGCAGAAAACTGAGAGAGCCGAACCGCCTGACGGCGATTGCTCAAAATGGAGTGGACCCAGTCAAGGGCGGTGCCCCGGATGCCAGCCTCCCTGACACGGTCGACCAGGATGTCATGGTCGACCGTGTCAAAGGCGGCCGACAAATCCAGGAGCACTAAGATCTGACTGGTATTAGAGTCAGCCCCTCTCCGCAACTCCTCCATAACTGAAAGAATAACAGATTCCGTGGAATGATTGGGTCGAAATCCGGCCTGTTGGGAATCGAGGAAGTGAGAGTCTTCAATAAAGGTGCTCAAGATGTTGGTGACATGAGACTCAAGGACTTTACTGAGATAGGAGAGGAGGGAGATAGGGCGGAAATTACTCATAACCGTGGGGTCTGCGGTAGGTTTCTTTAGGATAGGCACAACCTCTGCCCTTTTAAATGACCCGGGGACTAGGCCAGAGAGAGAGTTGTTCAGCAGTGCCAAGGGGGGGAAGGGCAGGCTATAAAAGCCTCATGGAGAATCAGGGGAGGTCAACAATCCGTGGGGGATCCAGAGGCAACCTTCCTTAAGAGAGCAAAAAGCTCCATCTCCGAGATTGGAGGAATCTGAGTCAGCTGCATGGAGTTGGGAGGGAGCAGGGAAGGGTCGGGCCTAAGGAGGTGGAGCGGGGTCAAAGATGGGATGCTGTTTTTGATATTGGCGATTTCTCCACGAAGAAAAGATTTAAGGAGTCACAAAGTGCACGAGAAGGGAGAGGTTTAATGGTGACCCTATCTGGGTTTGACAGCTCCTCCACAATAGAGAAAATATCCTTGGTTCTGGTGGTGGAGTCGACAATTTTTTTTGAAAAATAAGTGGTCTTAGCTTGCAGGACCGCTATTTTGTATTCTTTAAGCAGGGTTGTAAACACTATTTTCACTATTTTCATGTCAGGGGCGTAGCCGCGTCGCCACTGACGCTCAGCCTGCCTTAGACCCAACTTCAGGACCTTGAGGTCCTCAGTGAACCACCTTTGAGCGTCATGCAGGCGCTTAAGCTTAATCTGACTGAGCGGAGCCACAGTATCACTTGCTGATTCTAGCCAGTGTGTAAGGGCGGAGGCTTGGGTGTCGATGGAGCCAAGATTGGAGGGGGTGGAAGATCTAAGTAAGGTGACAAATTCACTAAGATCGGCCCTATTCCAATTCCTGGCCGAGAGGTTACCTTCCAAAACTCTGCTAGGGCAGGGGACAACCATGAGGGAAAAGGAAATTATAAAGTGGTCTGACCATAAACAAGGTGAGATTAAGAGGGCGGCTATATCCAGGTTGGAAGTCCAAATCTGGTCCAAGATGTGACCCTTGATGTCGGTTGCTGATTTTATGTGAGAGAGACAATTCAAACTAGATAGAAGGTCAGAAAATGTAGCAGAGCAAGCACTCTCATTTATGTCGAAAGGCCAATAATTGAAATCACCTAGAACTAAGATTTTAGAGTTGTTGATAACAAGTTGGGAGAGCATGTCTCCGAACATTGTAGGGAAATTGGGCATGGACTGGGGGGGGAGGTAGACTAGAACACAGATAAGAGGGGTCACTGGAGATTCCAGTCTCAGCACAAGGTAGTCGACCAAGGGAATACCGACTGAGGACAGGGCAGAAAATCTGATAGAGTTTTTAACAATCGCTGCGACCCCACCTCCCGATTTACCAGAAGCTCTGTTCGCTTGGATGATGTAGTAGCCAGTGGAGATTGCAGCAAGAATATCAGGGACAGACTCCTCATTAAGCCATGTCTCCGTTAGGAACAATATGTCCGGTTTCTCCGAATCTAACAGGGCAAAGATTTCCAACTGGTGTTTTACCAGTGAGCGTGTGTTGAGATAGATCACTGTGAGGTTGGAGTATGGAGGCCTATTGATAGGGGGAGAATTAATGGCTGAAAGGGGAACTGGGGGTATAGAAGTTACCATCTCAGGGAAGGTGTCTCTGGCGCACAGAAGCCCCAATGGCTCAAGGCTCGACAGATACGCAGGAGGGGTAGGACAATGGGAGAGCAATCGGATCAGGTCAGCATAAGTGTATTTAATAAAACCGGCAGGGGGACATGCCCTATGCCCCGGCCGGGCACGGCCGGGCGCAGACGGGCTTGCCTTAGGCGTGCCTTTGGCGCGCTGACGTCACGCCCGCTGCGCTCGTCCGCTGCACGTCCGAAGTATACAAATTTTTTTAGGGTGCTGGTAGGGGCGTGGCCTCGTGTTAGTGGGCGTGGCCTGTGGTCTGCTCCAGTAATGGCGCTGATGAATGATTTTCCCCGTCCGCGGCAGCGCTAACCTCCGCTGCGCGAGATTGACCAAGTGGGATAGAGTGCCCAGAAAGCTTCAAGAAAGCAGGTAGAAGTTAAAACAATTATTCAAGTTACAATTTTTAAAATCGCTAGAGTCTCTCCCGGCTTCCGCCTCAGGAGTGTCGGGATCCTACGCGCGGGCTCGTATTCGGCGCGGCTTAAGAGGAAAAGGGATGTGGCCTCGTGTTAGTGGGCATGGCCTGTGGTCTGCTCCAGTAATGGCGCCGATAAATGATTTTCCCCGCCTACGGCAGCGCTAACCTCCGCTGCGCGAGATTGACCAAGTGGGATAGAGTGCCCAGAAAGCTTCAAGAAAGCAGGTAGAAGTTAAAACAATTATTGAAGTTACAATTTTTAAAATCGCTAGAGTCTCTCCCGGCTTCCGCCTCAGGAGTGTCGGGATCCTAAGCACGGGCTCGTATTCAGCGCGGCTTAAGAGGAAAAGGGGCGTGGCCTCGTGTTAGTGGGCGTGGCCTGTGGTCTGCTCCAGTAATGGCGCTGATGAATGATTTTCCCCGCCCGCGGCAGCGCTAACCTCCGCTGCGCGAGATTGACCAAGTGGGATAGATTGCCCAGAAAGCTTCAAGAAAGCAGATAGATGTTAAAACAATTATTCAAGTTACAATTTTAAAATCGCTAGAGTCTCTCCCGGCTTCCGCCTCAGGAGTGTCGGGATCCTAGGTTTTTACAACTTTTCTTCAGGATCAGGGTGCCTGGCAGTTCAGGCTGTACTGTCCGTATGAGTAGCAGGCTGCAAACATATTTAGATATGTCTGGGTTCAAACTGAGGTGGCATGGTGAGCAAAAAACAATTGATTAGGATGTGGCCGGAGCGATTGCCGGTGGTTGAGACTAATTCAATCATTTCATCCATCATCATGTTGGTTTAGGATTGCGAATATAATCATGGCTGCTAAGTGTCAGGTAGCATAGCTTTATCAATATTAAATATGGACAAAATAGTAAATTTGGATAATATAATCCGACTGATTTCAATGATTTTTTCATACTAGACGACCTACACTTTGAAAATGTGAAGTTCAGAGTTTATTCGTAAAACGTGTGATACATGTATGTTATTCATGTTATACTTTTAAAAGCAGGCCTTAAAGCCTGCTGAAGAAAACATGTGTTTTTGGCATGTTATCTTTCTAGTTACAAATGGATTACATATTCCCTTCAAGCTTATGTTCCATAATTGAACTGTGCAATTTCAGAAAACCTTTGCACAGATATTACGTTTTTTTTTTTAACCAATGTATCTGCTATGTCAGCTTTACAGCTCATCTATATCTATAAATATATATATAGAGCGGTTTTATTTCAAGTTTTGGCCATGTCCGGGCATGGCCAAAATTTGAAATAATCTCTAGTAAAAGAGAGGGACCCAAAATCCAAAGGGGTAGGGTACCAAATGACAATTTGTCAAATCAAAGTTTCCCCTTTGGGTGACTTACAGCAGCAACAAAGCTTCTAACCACAACATTCACATACAAAATGGAGCAATGAGTAAAGTATAGAAATGATAATAATGTATTCATAAAAATGTCCAGTTTTTTCCAATGTTATATTAAAAAACACAGTATACATGGTTCATCAATAAAAATAATAATACAATAATCCACATACGAAATTACACATAAAAGTGGGAGACACAAATAAGGAAAATGATTCCAATTATGATGAGACAAATACATTAGTCAAAAACACGATCAAACTCCAAGACATGTAACGCTATTGTAATTGGAGTAGTTGTTTTCCCAGACTTAACATATCATTGCTCATAAATTGCATCAACGCGTTTCGGTGGGCACGTGTTTAGAGAGCCAACACCTTCTTCAGTATTAAAATTATGAGTCCCACATACAAATTACACATCTGAAATACAAGAACAGTACATAATATAAGAAATATGATTTTAAAAAATGTATTAAAAAAACATTGTTTATAAACAATATTTTACATTTACAAATCACTCAGTGCTCCAATAACAGTTTTATAACACAGTCACAGTCATATATATAACAGACACAATTCATCTTTATTGACAATTACATAGCTATTCTATCAAGGAGCACAATATTGCATTCCTCAAAGTGGCAGGCCTCTATGCCTTTCCAGTTCCTATTCTATATTCTGGAATGAAACCCAAAGGAGTTGCTGTAGACATACTCCTAAATTCCATACGTTATGTAGTTAGTTAGTTGCCACTCTCAACTTATACCTCATGTTATATTGCATACATGCCACAACGGTAACTAACATATTGTTTACCTCATGCTGGGTCGCCGAGAGACCTCAATACTTCTAAGTTGTTTCCACGATACCATATATTGGTTATCTGAGTATTAAATGAAAGCATAAATGAATTATCATTCTCGCATGCGCTATTATTCGTACTACTCTGTGCATTCACTTATGCTAGATAAAATTCGGATATCCTTATTCCACATACTTCTATCTAGTTGATTAAGGGAGTCGGGCTCCGTGGCCATACATAAACAGGCTCACCAATATTGATTCTAGGGTAGAAAAGCGATAAATTATTCCCTCATCAATCATTTCAAACTTCATAGACAAGAGTTACACCTCCTCATTCAGAAGGCCTGTTATGAAAAACCATTGCCCAGTATATGTCCACACCAAAGTGGCAATCATATGTACTTCCATACGTACAATAGGCACATATTAACTGTCCTCTCCTCCCTTAATTTGACATTCAGTACGCTGTTGTGTATATTCATACTAGCCACTAAAAAGTCCTAAAATGATAGCATCAAAAAGCCATTGTAGGAATAGTTTGTTAAACACAAAAATCATGGCATGGAAAATTAACTAAAGATATCCTTAAAACAGAATACAACCGCCGATGTTACAAGATATAATCACCGATGTTACCTAGCTGTTAACGGTACGTAAGAGTGGGAATGTGCCCAAAACAAGATTTAGCCATTTGATTTGAAATGATGGAGTATATCATGGGTACAGATGTAGTCCCGATCCCCATAAGATGCAAGACCGCCCGCAGTCTGAAAAACAGTTCAGAAAATAGGGAGAGGTATGTCAGTTATCGTCTTTTCTCCCAAAGCGTACAGGTATAGTATAGACGGCTAAAGTTGAAGTCATACCTGCTTAATTTCCGAAAAACGGATGATCGGGTCACACGCCTCGAACGATGTATGTAAAGCCGCCATTGGCATATCGAGTTTAAATACCTTAACTCGCACGCATTTGCGGAGGGCGTCGCTTTTATCCTCACTATTGCTTCCGGTTTTTACTATTACATCCGGGTTAAGGATCTTAATAATATCAAAACGAAGAACGGACTCCCGTACCGGGACAATACTCAATATACTAACACTCATCCATAGCCTAACTTACCAGGGCATACTTGGGTTATACCAGCCACGCCATCAATGTGAAATATATCGGCTGATACTCATGCCCGCATATAGTAAAAAGCACCACATGGGCAAACTTCATAGTTTACCACACACCATATTCTGAAAAAATGGCCATATCATTTTTGCCAATAAAGGCAATATTTATATGGCATAGAGTGAAGGGTTTTCACTACTACATGTTCACGTCCATTGTTTATATGCATGTCATTAGAACGTGTATATATTCCAAGATGGCCGCTATAGTATTCATGTCTACAAATCGCTTTGTTATATAGATGTTTGAATACATTGATTAATATTATCTAAAAAAGGTGCGATTTATCAGACCTCAGAAAATATTTTTACAGATACATGTACAGTATTCGGATTCATCGCCCATGTCAATTACTATTCCCATTAACTCATAATAACAATTGAATGCAGCATGTGGTACAGTCCACATGTTATATACATTTCACAAATATAGCATAGGATCACATTTGTTAACAAGAGCACTATCTCTATGTTGAGTGAGATCTGAGTAGAGTCTGATTCGCAGATCACACTTTTGCTAAAATGGTGTAAATCCCTTCAGTAGTTCCTGAGAAAATCAAAAGAAAAAAATATATATTTCTAGGAGCGTGCACCGTGCGAGCACCATGCACGTATCGGGTGTGCGCGAGCGGAATTATGATTTGCTGTTAGACGTCTGTCAACATTCCAATCGGTCGAAACCAAGAAGTGTTGGCCGCCATTTTGTGTCTCAGAGGCAGAAGAGAGCCAAAAACAAAAGTGGAGAACGTGAAAAGGGTGGCAGGGTAGAGACTCCCTGACCCCCTAGGCCTTCTCAGGGGGTCCTTGAAGGACCCCAAAGGCCCAAAAAAACAATTTTCTTTTTTAAAAAATCGCGGGGTACGCACACGGTGCACGCACCCGTACGCGCACGGTGCGCATACGTCGGCAAAAAAAAGACAAAAAAAATACAGTTAAATAACAAGTTTGAGTGTTTAGATGTTGGTTGGCTCTAAAAAGAGCCGTTGTGTTCATTGAGTGTTTTTTTGTACCTACAAGTAAGTACCGATGCAGAGTCTAAAGTTCAAGAGGAAGACTCTGTTCCCCTCATCTGTGAAATGTACATCGTCTCCTCTATAAATGCCCTGCATGTTGTAACTCAAGTTGTTGTGGTATATAGAACCCATACCATAGTCTCTGAGGAAAGCAGAAACAGACTTATTCACATGTTTCCTTGCTTTCTCAATCGAGTCGCATATGAATGACGTTTTACCAGATTTTCGTAAACGTGTTTAAAGCTAATATACGGTTCTTAAAAGTCAAAAATACTATTTTTACAATTATGTCAGATAATGTCTTGCGTTATTATGTACATTACATTTACAGAAATGTCTTTTTGGAATGAACAAATTTTCACGGAGTGTGTGCAGCGCTCGCATGCGTGCGAGCACCGTGCGCGCACTTTTAAAAACCACAAAAAAAGCCAGAATAATTAAAAAAATTAAAAATTAGTAAATAACAATACATAAATCAAAATTAAAATTTAAATATTGTAAAAAAATAGAACATTTGTATAATAACAAATAAATATATTAATTGATACATTTTAAAATTAGCATTTAAAAAACCTTTGAAATTCACTAAAAAAACCATAGGCTTCACACCAGACATTTTACTCATACAAAACCATTGAAATTCCCCCGTTATAGTTAGTTGTACTCACTAGAACTCGCGCGCCGGCAATCCACTGCTGATGATGTCACATATTACATCATTCATGACATGGTCAGCGACATCACTGATGACATCACTGATGACATCTCAAATGTCATCATTAGGTAGTTATAGTTAGGACCTAGTTTCCATAGGAAATCCACAACATTCTATTTGGAATAACTTTAGCGGCGGTGGACGAATCTTTGTGAATTTCTCCAAGATAATGGCCTGCTCTGCTCAGCTCCTTCCCTGAAAGTTTAGGGGTGATTCATGAAGCAGGGGCTAAGAAAAACGGGGGGTCCCAAAACGTGTTTTCCCCATGTAATTTTCCATAGGACCTTTAGCCAGGGCTACTGCCCGAACAGCTGAACGGAATTACACCAAATTTGGCAGAGAGGTAGAGTTCGGTTTGCAGATCACGCTTTTTCTTAAATAGTGTAAATCTGTTCAGTAGTTCCTGAGAAAATCATAAGTAAAATCATAAGTATATCTATAGGAGTTTACTGTACGCGTACGGTAAGTGTACCTTAAAGTGCACCATTACGAGCACGAGCTGCTTTCTCATTGGTTGTCAACTGTCTGTCAACCCTCCGAACCAGGAAGTGTTGGCAGCCATCTTGTGCCTCGGTAGAACTGAGGTACAATAAAGGTGAAAACAAATGTGTAAATCATGCAAAGGGGGCGGGGTAGACACACCCTGACCCCCTAGGGGTCAAAATCGCGGGGTATGCGTATGGTACGCGTACGCAGTACAAAAGAAAAAAACGTGAAGTTTTTGTTTTATGTTAATTAGCCCCCGGGTAGGCCAAATCCCTGGGGCATTTTTGTTTGTAATTGGGGGGCCCAGAGGGGCTCCCCAGCCCCGGGGATTTTTTCAATTGTATGTGGGGGACTCTCGGTTCCCCCCCGCAGTCCCAGGGACTAGTAGCCCCGGGGCTTTTCAATATTGGGAATATTGGGAGGGGGGCCATGTGGCCCCCCTCCTTGAGACTTTGATGGCCCTGGGGACCGCCACCCCCCAGGAGCGGCTTCTGTAGTGTCCCGGGGTGCCTACCCCCAGGGCACTGCTGTTTTCTATGGTAGGACGGGAGCCTCGCGTCTCCCGTCCTACCATAGCAAACTGCTTTCCTATTTGAAAGCGAGAGCAGACTTCCTGCTCTCTCTTTTAAGTAGGAACTCAGATTGCTTTTCGTCAGAGACAGCAGCATGTTAGCTGCTCTCTCTGACAAAAAGCAATGCCGGCTCCCGAAGGAAGCGGGGAGCCGTCTGGGACCGTGGGGGCTTTGGGGCTCCTGCCACGGTCTCCAACGTTATAGTTTCGCCTCGGGGGATGGGGTCCCCGAGGTTTATTAAAAATTAGTATTAGAGGCTATTTTTTTCTTACGGATGATTTACCAGACGCGTACCATGCTCGTACTGAAAATGTATGGTGCGACGTCTGTAAGTCGTCCCGTAAGCGTACTTAAGCAAGAAAAATTAAAATATTTTTAGATATTTATGAAGTGCGTGTGTTTACATGTTGGGTGGCTCTAAAAAGAGCCCTTGTGTTTATTGGGATATTTTAGTACATACAAGTAAGTACTGATGCAGAGTCTAAAGTTCAAGAGGAAGACTGTTCCCCTCATCTGTAAAATGTACACCATATCGCCTATAGATGCCATGCATATTGAAGCGCATATTGTTATGGTAAATGGACCCCATTCTATAGTCTCTGAGAAACGCAGAAACAGATTTATTCACATGCTTCCTAGCTTTCTCAATCTGTGGACAACATTGATTAGACCAGTTCCATTTTTGCCTTTGGCATATGTTAGAGTAGACAAAGGCAGTTTTGGGGAAAAGTGTCATCAATTGTTGAAAGGTGTCCTTCATAAGCATTTCCAGACCTACCGCATTCAAAGTGCCTAGGTCATTGCCTCCACAGTGCACAATTATGAGGTCAGGGTGTTGGAGATGCATAAAGGATTTCACCAATGGCATCAATTGGTGCAACTTTAATCCTCTCTGTCCAATCTATTTAATGTCTACATTTGGTAATGTTAGCTCTTTGTGAATCCCTTTCTGTTCTGCGTACCTTTCACTCCAGAAAATATAGCTGTGTCCCACAATCCACACTGTAAGCATGTTGAAGAGAGGTCTGGATGCACTCAGATGGTCTCTGTAAAAGAAAGAGCAGTTTGAAATGTTTCTTTTTCTAAAATGGTGGATAATAGACTTTTGAAAAAAGGTAAAAAGAGATTGGTTGTTTGAAAAGTTATTAACTACAAAACTAGGGTGCAATTTACTGTTTTTTAAAAGCCTGTTATTTATTGGTTAAGAAAAAGTGGTAGAAAAGTAAATTACTTAAGATAAGCTGGTATATTGAAAAGTCAAGCACACTTGCTATTTTGATTTGCAACATTGTATGATTAACTTTTCACCTGTGTTCTCAGTTAGGTGTTCCCTGAAGTGTTTCTATGGTAACTGGTAGAATGTGGAATGGGGGAAGGGTTGTAAGTTGTTTCAGTTGGAAAGGGTTCAAAAGTTCAATTAATCGAAAATTGAGTTTCACTTTGATTTAATGTGGGAATAAATGTGTTTTGTTATTTATTTGTATATGTGTGTGGATTCAGTGTGTAGTTTGTCAGGAAATGTTTGCTGTTTGTTATAGGACTTCCTAACCTATTAGTGTTGTTTAGGGAGTTTTATAATGATCCCCAATGTTAAATTCTTTTTTTTTTCTTGGTTAGGTTCGCTCACAGGACGACTTACAGGCTTTGTACTGTATGTCGTACGTACGAGCATGGTATGCGCACAGTAAATTTATCGTAAAAAAAATAGCTTCTATTAATGATTTTTAATAATCCCCGGGTACCCCATCCCCCGAGGCTTTAATGATATGTTTGCGGAGGGCTCTTGGCCCCCTGCAGCCCTGGGGACCGCCACCTCCCCCGGGCTCTAATGTTGTATATAGGGGGGTCCGTGATGGACCCCCCCGCCCCGGGGACCGCCACACCCAGGGATTTTCAATATCAGGAGGGGGCCGTGTGGCCCCCCCTAGAGCCTTTGATGGCCCTGGGGAGCACCACCCCCCAGTGCTGACTCCTGCAGTGTCCCGGGGTGCCTACCCCCGGGGCACTGCTGTTTGCTATGGTAGGGCGGGAGCTTCGAGTCTCCCGTCCTACCATAACAAACTGTTTTCCTGTTTGAAAGAGAGAGCAGGTTTCCTTCTCTCTCTTTCAAGTAGGGAAGCATATTGCTTTTTGTCTGAGACAGCAGCATGTTAGATGCTCTCTCTGACGAAAAGCAATGCTGGCTCCCGAAGGACGCAGGGAGCCGGCTGGGACCGTGGGGGCTTTGGGGCTCCCCCCATGGTCCCCAACGGTATATTTTCACACAAGGGGATGGGGTCCCCGGGGTTTTTTAAAAATTAGTAATAGAGGTAATTTTTTTTTACAGGAGAGTTCCCGTACTCGTACCATGCTCGTACGAAGAAAGTATGTTGGCGATGTCTGTAAGTCGGTCCGTAAGCGTACGTAAGCAAGATAAAAATCAATGTAAAATATGTATTTGTTACAGATATTTATGAAGTTTATGTGTTTATGTGTTGTTTGGTTCTTAGGAGACCTTTTCTCTTCATTGTAAGTTATAAGTAGGTACTTATGCATAGTCTACACTTGTTGAGGAGCAGTGTTTCATAGAGTGTTGAACTTTTGACCTATGTTGACAGTTGACTTTTGCATGATGTGTTGGGGGGAGGGTGGCATGTTATGTCAGTTGGAAAGGTTTGAAATGTTGAACCAATAGAAATGTGTGATAGGTTTTGAATTTTTGAGTGAAGGAATTTGATTTGTTATTAATTGTATATATGTGTAAATTGAGAGGGAAAATGTGCCATTTCTTGGTTCTGCTGAGAGCACTGAAGCAGAGAGATTCTGTATAAGAGTATCTGCTGTGTGATTGGTATTCTTCTTAATCTATCAATCAGTTTGAGAGGTGAGTTGAAAACATGTAAGGAAATGTATGTGGTGCATTTTATTTGTAGTAAAAGTAATGTGTTTATTGTTGTATACTTTGTAGAATCGTTTTTTGAGTTTGACTGATTTTAGATAGTTATTGTGATGAAATAATTTGGTAAGTTAATGGGTGTAGTGAGTCACCTTTGTGCAATAAAGTGCAGTACTAAAAAAATGTAGAATATGTGCAGTCACTTTTTTAGTTGTAGAATACTTAATAGTGTTGCTTGTTTATAATTAGGATTGTGTTCTAAATCTACAATTTTTTAGTCAGTATACATAGACTGCTCCATACACATTTGGGCCTCTTTCTTGTTGTATTGTGTGACATATTTGGATGTAAGCTTGGCAAAAAAATATGCAGTAAATTGGAAATGTATTTGTAAAATGAGTTAGGCCTGTCCATTGAAATGTAGTAATTATATATATGGAATGTATTCAGTCATTAACCGTTTTACTGTACTTAATGTGTTTTGGTAAAATGTATGGTTTTAAAAAAATGTGTCTAGAATCAAACTGAGTGTCTGTGTACCTTAAAGAGGTATACTAATCTATTTTTCAATAATCTCTCCTGTTTGTCCTCACAGTATACCTGTCTCTACTTATTTTTGAGTGTAATGTTGGCAAAAAATGATGCATCAAATTGGAAATGTATTTGCAAAATGACTTAGGCCTGTGCACTGAAATGTAGTAGTTATATACATGGAATGTATTCAGTAACTTAACTGTTTTATTGTACTTAATGTGTTTTGGTAAAATGTATGGTTTTACATTTTTCTTTCTAAAATGACACTGAGCATCTGTGTATCTTAAAGAGTATACTTGCCCCTTTTTCCATAATCTCTGCAGTCTCTCCTCGTAGTCTATCTGTCTCTGCTTATACTGTCTGGTGTATTGTAATATCTTCCTTCTTTCTTTATTTTCACTTGTCTTTCGTTATAGTGCTGCTTGTTTCCACAGTCCCTTTTGTACTAATAGTCTCTTTCTGTGCTGATTGTCTCCTCTGTGTCCTAATAGTACTCCTTCTATTTATACTCTATTGTGTCTCCTCTTCTCTTCCTCTTTCATCATTCCTCTCTGTTAAGAATCCCTCAGTCAGTATATATAGACAGTTGCATACACTCTTTGGCAGATTTACAATCCTTAGTGGCATCATATGGGTTGGTGACACCTGGTACGGGTAACTCATGGTGTCACTCCCTTGCAACTTACTGGATGGACCAACTCTGTCTCTGCCTGCACCATGTCCCCTGTGTCTGCACCATTTCTACCTCTGCCTTCAATATCTCTCCCTCTGCATGCATCATCTGTCTCTTCGTCTGCACCGTCTCTCTCTCTGCCTGTAGCATGTCATCCTCTGCCTGTACCATCTCCCTCTCTGTCTGCACCATCTCCCCGTCTGTGTGCTCTATCTGTCCTTTGCATGTTACATTTCTCCCTCTGTCTGCACCATTTCCTCTCTGCTGCAGCATCTTATACCCTGCGTGCACCATCTTTCTCTCTGCCTGCACCATCTCTTACTCTGCCTGTACTATCTCACCCTCTCTCTGAAGCATCTCCCCTCTGCCTGCATCATCTTTCCCTCTGCCTGCAGCCCTGCACCATCTATTCTCCGCCTGCACCATCTCACTCTCTGCCTGCACCATCTTCCTTTCTGCCTGCACCATCCCTCCCCCTCTGCCTGCACCCCCTCCCCGACTGCTGCTATTTTAACTCTTTTCTCATCTCCTTTTCCCTCCCCATCCCATAGGTTCTCCCTCACAGTTCTCAGCTTTTCTCAAAGTCACTGAAATAAACATATGAAATGTGTTTTGAATTTGTGCGTGCACTGTTGAAATAAGTTTAAATAGACAGAGATCAGAGGCGAGACTGTATAGCTGTGTTACATACTCAGCGTAAGCAGGTGGTTTCACCCCATGTGAGGGTTTCATCTGGTGCAGTATGCACCCTCTGCACTTCCCTAGTGATGCCACTGACAAGCCTCTTGGGTCTGTTTCTTCTATTATTGTGTCTCACTTTTGGTTGTAATGTTGGCAAAAATATAATGCAGCAAATTTGAAATGTATTTGAAAAATGAGTTAGGATTGTCTACTGAAATGTAGTGTTCATATACATGGAATGTGTTGAGTCACTTAAACGTTTTAGTGTGGTAAATGTGTTTGGCTGAAATGTATGGTTTTAAATTATTTGTCTAGAATCACACTGAGCATCTGTGTAAATTAAGGAATTATAGTTGCAGCTTTTTCCATAATCCCCACAGTTTCTGCTTACAGTCTACCTCTCTCTGCTTATACTGTCTCCTATCTTGTGATTATTTGTCTTTTTATTTATTTTCAGTTGTATTTCATTATAGTGATGCTTGTTCTCACAGTCTCTTCTGTACTCTTAGTCTCTTTCTGTGCTCATTGTCTCCTCTGTGTCCTAAATTTTGTGGAGAAGTGTGGCTCAAATGGTTAGAGCAGCAGACCTTGATGCAGAGCTCAGGCCCGGTACCAGGGTTCGATTCCTGCCTCGGTGGGTCTCGGGCTCCTAAATTCTTCTGACCTGATATTCTCGCCTCAGTGCCTATTCTAATCATGGGCCCCGCGCTGCAACTCTGGGCAATAGCTTGCTTAATCTCCACAACGGCCCCCAACAGTGCTGGGGATGCTTGGTTTCACCATGGGGGTGTCCAGGAGTGGACACTTCACAAAGAAAGCCAGGAAGGGTTCCTCAGCGGTATGAGTACAAGCGCCGGGAGACCCTTGTTGGGTAGCTGTGCGCTATACAAGTACAAAAACATTTACAGTTTTACATTTACATTTACATTTACATTTAATAGTACTCCTTCTTTCAATACTCTATTGACTGACCTTTTAATTCTTCCTCTTTCATCATATCTCTCTGTTAAGAATTCCACAGTCAATATATATAGAGTGCTGTATATACTGTTTGGCAGATTTACAATCCTCAGTGGCGTCACTAGGGTTGGTGTCACCTGTTGCGGGTAATTCATGGTGTCAGTCCGTCACAATTTATTTGATGGTCCAACTTACTCTCTGCCTTCACGATGTCCCCTTTGCCTGTATCATCTCTCCCTCTGTCTGCACCATCTCCTCTCTGCTGCACCTTCTCACCCCCTGTGTGCACCATCTCTCTCTTTGCCTGTACCATCTCTCTCTTTGTGTGCACCATCTCACCCTCTGCCTGCAACATCTCCCCTCTGCCTGCACCATCTCTCCTTCTGCCTCCAGTCATGTACCATCTACCCTCCGCCTGCACCATGTCACTCTCTGCCTGCACCATCTCTCTCTCTGCCTGCATCATGCTTCTCCTTCTGCCTGCATCCCCTCCGCTGCTTACCGCTATTTTAATCCTTTCCTCATTGCTTTCTCCCCCCCCCATGGTTTCTCCCACACAGTTCTTGGCTTTTCTGAAAGTCACTGAAATAAACACATGTAATCTGCTTTGAATGTGTGTGCACGCTGCTCAAATAGGTTTAAATAGAGACAGAGCAGAGGTGAGGCTGCAGAGTTGTGTAAGCTATAATGAGAAAAGTGTTAAACAAAAGATTAAGATGTTGCAAGGATTAGACCCTTGTAGAGTGAGAGAAAATACTGATTTGCAAGGTCATTCTCTGCCTTGTCTTTCAAACAAAGTCTGTCGAAGTGTTTTTCACCATTTCAGGATGTTAGCAGTACATCATACGGAAATAAGGAAATTAGTGAGAAAGCTGTATTATGCCAAAAGTCCAGCATTAATGTTAAAAAAGTTGAACAGTGTTCTTTTGCATGGATCTGTATCAGATGCAGTTAACGTTTGTGATGAAATTCAGATTAGTTACTTTGGTTCTCAGGAAGACAGTGCAGATATAGATCCGTTAATAGAAGGAAATGCAGAAGAGAATGTACAACATTGTAGTACAGAAAAATTTGAGCAAGAAATTACTAAGTTTAAGGTGATTTCAGGTGAAAGACCAAATTATTCTTGTATATGTTGCTGACGTACTCATTATAAAAATCAGACCAGGAATGTTGATTTGTATTTAAAAAGTGAAAAGGAAAATAATAATGAGTGGAAGGAATTTGTAACTTATTTGTTGGTAGAGAATTGTTTTGATTTGTGTTGTGATCAGGGTATTTGTAAATATTGTTACAACAAATTAGATGAGAACAACATGCCTGCTAGAGCTGTGCATAATAATCTTGAGTTGGTAAATATTCCTCATGAACTGATGGATTTAAATACTTATGATTCTATTCGTATTAAATGAGTGCATCCTTTTCAGGCTATTGTTCGTATGGAGCCTAAGACAGGAAAATTGCCTCCTTCAGATTTACAGAGAGGATTAAAGGGAAGAGTTGTATATTTGCCTCTAGATTCAAAGAAAAATATTGATACAATTGGTGTAGAAAATGTAGAAGATGAACCTTTAGTTATTCTTGTTAATGGCGTTCCTACTAAGAATAAGAAAATCTGGCAGGAATTAGTGGATGTTGGGAAAGTGAAAAAGGCAAAGTTGTATCTTGTAAAAAATAATGAATATTATAAAAATGTGTTTGTGACAGAAGAAGAAGTAAGTGTAGAAGAAGATAGTGACTCGCAATCTGGACAAATTGAAAAAGTGGATGTGTCCAGAACTGAAGAAATCTATGAACATTACAGTGTTCATCCTCTTGATTCTAAAGAAGTGTTGGGGAATACTATAGAAATATTCCAAATGAAAGAAGCAAAGGGAAGTCCCATTAGTGTAAGGGAAAAAAGCTTGGAAGCTCGTTGTTCCCTCATTGTTTCCGACTGGAAAAGGAGGACGATATGATGACCGACCTGTGCAGATTCCTGCATCTGAATACCGGACATTAAGATTGTATGCAGAGGATCCAAGATTTCAACAATGTATTCCGTATTTGTTTCATCTTTTGTTTGAAAGTGATTTGTCTGAACTTTCCTATGCTGTAAACCATATATTGAAATCAGGTGTACATTTGCAAAATGTTTCGGCAAAGGAATTTATGGATAAAGTGCGCCAGAAAGATAATGTTTTGGAATCACAGCTAATAATCTCATGGCATGTCAGCGTGGTACTAATGAGTACTGGTACCGTTGTCATGGAGAACTTAAATGTATGCTAAAAACTTGGGTACTTCTACATGGTTCCTTAGTCTAAGCTGTGCAGAATATGCTTGGGATGATTTACTTCAATTTCTCCGAGAGGCAAATTCAAATATACAAAATATTGAATACAAGACTCCCGGAGAATTGTGCTCTTTGGATCCTGTTAATGTATGCAGGTATTTCAATCATAGATTTGAAGCTATGATGTCTTTTATCAGTAATACAAAAAATCCTCCTCTTGGAGAGGTTTTGGACTTCTTTTGGAGAAAGGAGTGTCAAGCACGAGGTGCTCCTCACATACATATGTTAATATGGACTAAAGATGCTCCTAAATTTGGAACAGACTCAGACGATACTGTGTTGTCTTTCATTGAAGAATATGCCAAATGCGATATACCGAAAGGTGTACAAGATAAGGACTTAAAACAACAAGTCCTATGATTTCAAAGTCAACGTTGTGGAAAGTACTGTTGTCGTAAGTACAAATCTAAGGATAAATTCTACACCAAATGTCGTTTTGGATTTCCACATCCTGTATTATCGAAAGAGTGAACAGTTTTATGTAATCTTTTTGACATACTAGCACAAGAAAGTCCCCCAAAAATACGTACAATTTAAGAAGAAATGAAGAGTCAAAATACATAAATGACTACAATCCAGTAATTTTCTCCATGTGGAATGCTAACATGGATATTCAATATGTTGCAGACAATTCCATTGCTGTTGCTCGATATGTAACGTCATACATAACAAAATCAGAAAAAAAAGAATTGAAGGAAATGTGGGAAGAGATTTCCCACGAGTATAGTCTAAGTAAAAAATTATATACTTACAGTTTGAAGATGTTATCTCATCGTTAAATTGGAGCATATGAATGCTCGGATTGCTTATCATCTGCAAGTCTATACTCCAAATCAAGAAGAATCATTTGGGTGAGTTTAGGTCTTGCTGTAACAGAAATTGAATATTTAGCTGAAAAAGAGCCAGAAAGTACAGATATTTTGAAAACAAATATGTTGGATACATATTATCCAAATAGAATTCATCATCTTGAGAATATTTGTCTCTATGAAGTGCTGCAAAATTATATTTTTGAACGGAATATTTCAGAAAGCATCAATAATGGTATACATGCCGTGATTGGTTCTGAAGGATGATTGGTCAAAGAAAGAAAAGGACCTTTGATTAATCACCGTTAACTGAGTTGTGAAACACCTGACTAAAAGGGAATTTTACTACTTAGCTCTTTTGCAACTTTTCAAGCACTGGTGTTCAGAATTGGATTTACTTGGAGATTTTGACAGCTATGAAGATTCTTTCAATGCAACTAAAGATGGTATAGAATGTGCCGTTTTTGCTAATTATGTGAAAATGTTGAACGATGAACTTGAACAAGAAGCTACAATTGCAGCTGAGATTGCTAGAGACAGTTCTCAAGACAGTCAAACTTCTGCTCCGTTAACCCCTTGACCGCGGCGCAGATTCTGCTGCGGTGCTGGGGAAGTAGAGAGTGTGCTGGAATCGGACAGCCGGGGGCCGTCCTCTGCACACGCCCACCTTGACGGCTCCCGGCCGTCACGCGCACACAAGGGGTTAAGTCAGGATCCATCAGGATCCATAAGCAGGACCAATTATTCAAAATGAAGCAGCAACTACTATGGAAGAGGTGGAAACAGCAAGAAGCACAAGACTCAAGAAGATGTAAGAAATTTAGAAAATTTGGAAGAAGAACTTAATATTGAGCAGAAACAAATATATGAGCAAGTGAGAGAACAGTTTAACCATGGATTACTTCATGAAAAGAATGAGTGCTCTTGCTCATTATTTCAACCTATCCGGTTGTATGTGAGTGGACAAACTGGAACAGGAAAACGTTTTTTAATTAAAGTAATTTCAATTTATTTACACAAAACAACTGACTCGCATTTGTCTTGTGTTGTCACTGCTCCAACTGGGTTGGCGGCACACAATATTAAAGGAGTGACTTTACATTATTTATTAATGCTACCAGTAGAGCATGAAAACAAATTAGAATACTACAAGCTATATGGAGAAGCTTGTTTTAAAGTTGCAAGAGTGCTGAACAAAATGAAAGTTCTCATTAGTGATGTGGTAAGCATGGTATCAAACTTAATGCTTGCCTTTGTGCATTTAAGCATGCAGCAAATTCTAAAAACAAACAATGATGTATTATTTGGAGGCAAACACGTCATAGTTTTAGGAGATCTACTACAACTTACTCCTGTAAAAGGAGAACCAGTGTTTAAAACACTGGCACATGAAGATACCAGAAAGTCTTTGGGGAGCATTGGAAATGTTAATATTTGGTCTTATTTTGAGTATAAGGAACTTATTACAAATATGCGACAGGCAAAGGATGCAGATTATGGAAATATTCTTCAAGATATCAGAATTGGAAAAGTGACAGAACATGGCAAAGAAGCTTTATTGAGACAATTACTTCCCAATTTGTTTCCCAATGAAAATATTGTTCCAGAAAAAATGTATATGAATATTGCAAAAAAAAACGTCTGTAAGCTGCTTTATGCCAACACTGTGTGAATGTTCTGTATTCAATAAAGAAATGTTACAGTTGGAAAATCAAGAAATTATAAAATTGGAAGCTATTGATATGATAGAGCATGAAAGAATTACTATTATTTTGCCTGAAAAGTTGAAGAGGAAATTGGATTCTTTGGAGAAGTCGATAAGTCAAACTGCTGGTTTAGAAAAGAATGTATATGCATGTGTAAACTGTAGGGTAATTTTACGCTGTAATTTGAATGTGGAAAAATGTTTAGTAAATGGAGCAATGGGTAAAATTGTTGATTTTGTTAATTATGTAAATAGAGATGGAATTGAATTTTTAAAGATCAAATTTGATGACATTTCTGAAATACAACGATTTAGTCGTTGTTAATCTCGGTTCTTCCTTGTAAAAGATTTGTATGTACGCAAAAAAACAGTTTCCTATTTGTTTGGCCTATGCAGTGACTATTCATAAATCTCAAGGTCTAAGTGTAGATAGTGCGTTAGTGAATATTGGAAGTACCGTGTTTAAACAGGGAATGGCATATGTTGCTTTTTCCTGAGTCATATCTTTATCTGGGTTGTACCTAAATGATTTTGATGAGACAAAGATTAGTGCAGATGCAAATTGTGTGAAAGAGTATAATAGGTTAAGAAGAGAATATTCTCCCTATTTAGATCAATATCCAGTATTTGAAAAGGGTGTCATAGGTAGAAAAAGAAGATTTCAGAATATCTGTAGTGAAACTGTAGAGAAAGAAAAAAAACAAGATAAAGTTGCGCCTGCAAGCAAAAAAAAAAAAAGGACAGTGTTGAAGAGAATGTTGGTTATAGGTTTGAAAATAGTTGTGGTGTCAACTGCTATGCTAATGTAGTAGTTAATGTTGTTTTATTTCTTGAAAGTTTGCAACAGCAAATTGTTGAAAATCGGGACGAAAGATTGTGCTCATTGTTGTATTCTGTTTATGAGAAATGTAGTAGTGATAAAAGTAAAATACAATGTGTTTCTGATATTCGAAATGTTTTGGACATGTATTCTGGTTCAACTCAATTTATGCAGAATATTCAAAAAGATTGTCAGGAATTTTTAATTTTTATGCTTAGTGTACTAGAAGATGAAGGTATAGATATTGAAAATCTTTTTAACCTTTCTTATAAATGGCAACATGACTGTCAAAATTGTTTGTTTACATGTAACACTAATGTAGACAGTGAAAGATTCATATATTTGACTTTACTAGACTGCGAATCAGTGCCCTTTAACAATCTAGTTAGAAGAGCAAGTCAAAACATGCAGTGTAGCCAATGTAAATCAGAAATGTCATCAACATTATTTATACAAAGATACGGACAATATGTTATTTTAATGATGCAACGTTGTAGAGCTGATGGAAGAAATCGGAAACTTTAATTAAAAATGTTGTAGCTGGTCAAGTTTCAATATCAGGAAGAACTTTTGTAGCTGTTTCGAATATTTTTCATGATGGACCTTCTACAACATCTGGACATTACACTGTTTATTTAAAATGTCTGAAAGGTTGGATACATTGTAATGATACTCAATTCGTTTTAAAGGAACGTTTGCTTAAAGTGTTACCAAATTCTTCTCTAATATTTTTAAAGCCAAAATGTTAAGATAAAAATTTGGTCTTTCAGGATTACTGCTGTTAAGGTAGATTCATTTGGTGTTGTACAGTCTTTTGTAAGTGAGGGTGAGGAGCTTGAAAGTAATCATCTTGTTGATGTTGAGGCAGAGTAAGTGTATCATGTCGTGGATGGTGTGGTGTAGTGGATGACATTAAAGATCAATCAGGTGGGGGTGCTTTTGATTGGTTGTAGTCGTTATAGGTGTTTGGCTGTAATTCTTGTGTAGAGTGTGTTGCCACAGTGTAGTCTGTTTCTTCTTGTTTTGTTTAGGATGTACTAGTAAATGTTGTGGAGAATATTGAGGGTAATATAGCAGTATAAGAAAATGCTGCAGACTTGTTTACATTTGTAGAGGGAGGAGTTCAATATGATTCATAGGTTGTATACATGGTCAGTAGGTGTTGGTACTGTCCACAGTGTAGGTGATCAGCAGGAGTTATCTGAACCTAACTGGGTGAGTTTCAGAAAGAGTATCTTCATGTTGGGTGAAATCATGTTTAAAGAGCTGCTCCTGATCCACTTAGTGACGTGCTTAATTGTGTCGTGGAAGTTGTGTTTGGTGGTATGTGGCTCCTTGGTGAGGAAGAGGATGAGCTGGGTGTGGTCGATGTAGGAGATAATGTTGTAGTTCAGTTGGTGGGCCATTTGTGTATGGGTGGCCATATAGATGTTGAATAGCGTTGGACTGAAGAATGAGTAGTGGAAGATGGTGCAAATGATGTCAGTGGTTTCGGATCTGAACGCTGGGAGGCAGACACTCAACGTTTCTTTTGAACAACTTTTAAAATAAGAATTTCACACATACTATTTGGCTATGGGGAAAAGTTCGTGAAACTCTTAATGACTTTTTGTTGTAAATTTTGTCAGCATATATATGTAAGTAACATTATTTATAATGGAATCAAATTAATGATGGTGTTTTGTTTTTTGAAGATTGTTTGCCATATCTTAAAGTTTCGTAAGAAATTTGTCTTTGAAAAAAATATTTAGGATTGTTTTTTGTTTTTGAGATTGTTTTTTTTTTTTTTTAGATAGTCTTATTGATTGTCTTTTTTTTGCCCGCTGTTATGTGATAAGTACTATTGAACTCACTGTTTCTAGTGATTTTCAATATATTCTGAGAAGAGCAAAAAGGGCTTTTGAAATGCTTTACATATAATTTTGTGTTGTAAAAGATAAATTGTAATTGTATTTTTCTTGTCTTCTACAGATGCTAAATTTAAGAGTTTTTTTAAAAATAATTATTTTGAAGGTAAGTATAACTAAGTGTTAAAAATGATCGATGGGATATACTTCTACAGGCCTACAGTAAGAGAACGTCCATGTTGTACATAAGTTTGTAAAGATGGTTTGTATCTTTTAAACATTTTTCAAGAAATAAAAAAATATATATACAGAGTGTACCTGTATTGTATGCATTTAACTACAACACATCAACTCCTTTGAAACTGGTAAGGTGAATATATTTTTTGTATTTTTTTTAGTACTGCATTTTAGTATAATAGCTCTAGCTTTTTTTCTATAGTGATAAAAAATGATTGGTTGGAAAATGTGAAACAAATTAAAAACTAAAAATTCATATAAGCAATTTCATTGGTATAATCATAAAAAGTAGTTCAGAATGATTTTTGCATAATATTTTTTAAATAGCAAAATAGTTGATAAACCTAGTTTTATATTATGTATTTGGAAAAATTATAAAATGTAGTGTTTATATTTTTTTTACAGGGATAACAACATTAAAATATTCACTATGGAAGAAGAACATATCAATACAGAAATTAATTTTGAAATTAGTAATACTTTGCTTGAAGAAATAAATATACCTTTCTTGGGGAGCGAAAATGTAGATAAAGATATTGCTGCTGGAGATGTCACCTGCGATTTTTTAGACGAAACATTGGATGATGATTTTGTTCAAGCATTAGAAGAAATCAAGTTTCATGAAATGAGTTTCGAAATTGATCATCCTGAAAATGAAATTTCAGGCGAAATGATGTTAGAATTTCTATTAAATTATGAAAAGCTAGAGGAATAATTGTATGACTTAAAATTAAGAATGGTTTGAGAGACTCTTCTTGTAGAATTCTAATCATTCAGGTAGTATCTAAGTACTCATGATGGAAAGTGAACTTTAGGACATGTACTGCTTCAAACTTTTATTGATTATGTGCGCACTCTTATATGCTTTAACAAAGTTGTGTTTTATAGCTTTTATTTCCAGGTCTATATTCCTGTGTCTCCCTCCCTCTGTCTCACTCATTTTCCCTTTTTGTTTGTCTCCCACAGTTTTCTTTTTTACTCTTTTTCCCTCCCTCTATCTGTTTCCCTCCTTATGTCTGTCACCCTCTATTGTTATCTCTTTTTGTCCCTGTCTTCCTCTCTCTGTGTCCCTCTCTGTCTCTCTTTTTTTTTTTTTTTTAGAAAATGTTTTTATTGCAGGATTCAGACATGCACATTAATAATCATGGACATGGTATGAGTCATACATCATTTGCGTATTGTCTGCATGAATCACAGAATAGTATACATATTTGTCATTTTCTCATTTTAGTTCCATTCCCCGTCCATACTACAACACCCCCCTCCCATTAACCCTCCCGGCACTTCAATATTTCAAACTATACACGCCTCATACCGTGTTTACGTCTGTTAGAACCACACATAGCAAGTAGGTCTAATAATACCCAGTCTATGACATTGCACTCCTATTCACACAAATCGCAGTAATTGCATATCATCTAATCCTGTCAGTCCGTCTGCACCTACCCGTACGGTCACCTCTGTTCATCTAGGGGGGCAAGTGCCGTGGGGAGGCAGGGGGGGGGAAGAAGGCTGAAAAAGAGGGGGAAGGAGGGGTGGGGGGGCAAAGTGGGGGGGAGGTGAGGCAGGGGGAAAAACCCCCGGGATACAGAATTTAGACATGTATAACAACAATCATGAACATTGTATTATTCCCACTTCATGTAGTTACGGGCTGCAGTAACATAGAACGGCATTCACATTACCCAGATTTTCCCCGGTCACAATACTACCCCGCTGTCTCCTGTAGCAGAAGGAGTCATGCTAACATCAATACCAGTTTCAAAGTCCAACAACATTGCGTGCCATTCCATAGAAATGGGGGTCCTGCGCAGGCCTCTGCGCTCCTCCCGCTGTAATTCCATGCCCTCTGCTCGCCCCCATCTTAACACCTCACCCCGTCAAAGATCGGGCTCTGGTGGTCTGGGTGACTTCCATCGCATTGTGATTGTTCTCCTAGCTAGTAGTAAGGCTAGGTCAGTTAATCGGGTCGCTACGCTCCTTCCCTTCTCAGTGGGCCCCAGTCCCAATATACTGTATGCCATATTGGCATATGGCTTTGCCGGTGCCACCCTAGCTAGCTCGTCATGTACTGTGGTCCAGTAGTACCCCAACTTCAGACAGTCCCATATCATAGGTTTCAATCGTGCATCATCAGCCCCACATCTGGGACATGTGTCTACCACATCAGGGAACATGGCATAGAGCCGGTGCGGTGTGAGGTATGCCCTATGAATAATCATGAGCTGTATAAATTTAAATTTTGGGTTCCTTGATACTTTTTTAGGGAATTCCAAGATTCTATCCCACTCCTTGTCTCTAAGCTCTCTACCCACATCTCCCTCCCATCTGGCCCTGATGGGTAAAAGCAAAATGGCCTTGCCCGCTCTAATGCCATGCGTTATCCATTTTGTTAAATGGCTGCCATCCCCATCAAATACTGCATAGGTAGTAGTGAGTTCACAGACGGTTCTATCGAAGTGGCACCCATGTTGATGTTACATAATGTTTAACCTTGGCGTATAAAAGAAACAACCTCTCAGGGGTTCCATGTGATCTATTAAAATCTGTGTATGTCATCATAGCGCCGTCATGAAACAGATCACCCACTTGCCAGACGCCTGCGTCAAGTCAGTCAGTTAGTGCATGCTCCGTCAGCGTACCCGTCCCAAGAGGGAGCCCCAACAGCGGTATTGCGGGGGCATATGAAGTCATTGCACTCGTGTAGCGCACCGCCTTCTTCCAGCAGCCAATGGCAAGCTTAAGCAGGAGCGTCGCCGAACCGGGTATTTTAGCCCACGGGAGCAATAGTTTGTGGATGGTGACGTTCGCCCTGTCTGCGTCGGTCATATCGATCTCATGGAGATTGCGACCCGCCAGCCATTAGGCCAGCCATTGCAGTTGACAGGTGTACCCATACGCCCTCAGATCCGGTACGCCCATGCCCCCTCTGTGGTTGAAAGCTGCAACTTGGCCAGGCTGATACGTCTCCTGCCCGAACCCCACACCAGTTCAATCAATATAGTATTCAGTATCTGGAATGTACTTGCGGGGATCATGAGCGGCAAGTTCGTAAAGAAGTAAAGAAGACAGGGCAATACCACCATTTTAGAAATGGCCATCGATAACGGCAGCTTATTCCAAAACTGTACTTGTACCTTGAGGCCGGCAATCGCTCTCCCCAGATTCCCATCCAGCATGGCCCCCGCCTCTCTGTATATTTGTACCCCAAGGTATTTAAAGGTTGTGTCTGCGATCTGTAAGGAGTACGACGGGAACCGCAATAGTGCATCCTCACCCGCGTTACGGAAACAGAACCCATACGACTAGCGTTAGTTAGTTAGTTATATAAGCTTATAGAGCACCTGGTTACACTGTACTAGTGTGTCCCCGCACTGCGGACTGCTCTTGGGTAAGTGAACTGCTGCAGAAAGTGGCCCCTAAACCTGCCCTAGCAAGTCTAGCCCTATTATTTAGGGAACAGGAATGTTTTCAGTTTTTTACGGAATAAGAGCTCAGATTTCTCCACCCGTAGTTCCAAGGGAAGTTTGTTCCAGTACTGGGTCGCCAGGACCCAAAAGGAGTGGCCTCCCATTCTGACTCTCCTGAACTTGGGCACCTCCACCCTCCCTGTCCCGCTAGATCTTAAATGGCGGTCTGGGTGGTAAGGTGTAAGGAGGCTGTGCAAGAAGGAGGGGCCTTTCCCCTGAAAAATCCGGTGGCCAATGCAGAGTGCTTTAAAAGCCACACGTTCTCTAATTGGAAGCCAGTGCAGGGTATTCAGCGCTTTTTTAGAGGCGGCTCTCCTAGGCAGCATCAGGACTAGGCGTGCAGCCGCGTTCTGCACGTTCTGCAGCCTTTGTAAGCATCTGACGTTAGCTCCCAGGTATAGGACGTTACCATAGTCCAACCTGGATGTAATCAGTGCGTGTACCATGGTCTTCCTCGCAGTCATGGGCAGATAGTCCAGAGTCTTCTTCAGGACCCTCATTGTGGCGAAGCATGTGCCTGCCACACGTTTGGTGTGGTGATCGAAGGAGATCTTATTATCGATCCACATCCCCAGATTTCTTACTTGGTTGCTGGGTTGAGGTAGGGGACCCAGTTCAGTTGGCCACCATGCCGAGGTCCATACTGATTGATCTTTGCCCACAATTAAGACCTCTGTCTTATTTCCGTTTAATTTAAGACAGTTGTCAGCCATCCATACCGCCAGTTCCTGCAGACAATAGCTAAAGTTGTCTGCTGCCTGTTCTTTAGGCTGGGACAGGGCCACCACCAATTGGGTGTCATTTGCGTATGCCACGACTTGTAGCCCATACTTTTCCACTATCTTGGCCACAGGAGTAGCGTAAAGATTGAAGAGGGTAGGGCTTAGGCTGGACCCTTAGGGTACCCCTGCTTCAAGTCGACAGGATCAGAACGAAAAGCACCCTGTGCAACCTGGAAGATACGGTCCCGCAGAAAAGACTACAGCCATTTCCATGCCCTCTTAGCTACTCCTCCTCTCCTGAGACACTGTAATAGTGTGTGATGGGCCACAGTGTCGAATGCGGCGCTGAGGTCAAGTAGGATCAGTGCCGCCGTGTGGCCATCATCAGCGTGTTTCCGCAGGGTCTCAGTGTCTCGCAGTAGTGCTGACTCAGTAGAGTGAAATGCACCGAAACCCGACTGGGTGGCATGGAGCAGTTTGTTGGCCTCAATGTGAGCTGTCAGCTGCGCATTGACTGCCTTCTCTGCAATTTTGGCCATATAGGGTAGGAGAGAGATTGGACGCAGGTTCTCCATTTGTGCCATGCCAATGTTGGGATTTTTTTCCAAAGGAAGTACCACGGCCTCCTTCCAAGCTTTAGGGACCCTCCCTTCTTTGAAGGAGAGCTCTAGCAGATAGCTAATGTAGGGCTCCAGCGTCTCCACGCATCCTCCCAGTGTCTTGGGGGTCGCGGGGTCTTTCGGGGAGCCTCATTGATCATTGATCATTAATCATTGATCATTGATCGTGAGGTCCGATAAGACCCGAAAGTCTTCAAAGATTCCCGGTATCGAGTGCAGGCTGTCCTTCATATTCCCTACATACAATATTATGTCATCCGTGTACGCTGAGACAACATGCGTCGCAGCATTCCTCTGCACACCCCTGTGTCGGGCAACGGTCCGGAGTTTATGGAACAGTGGTTCTAACACTAAGATGAATAGTGGTGGTGACATCGGGCAACCCTTCCTAGTGCCTTTCTCGATATGCAAAGGGCCGGAGATACATTTATTGGTACGCACCCGGGCAGTCAGCCGAGTATAAAGCAGAGTCACCCATGCTATAAACTCTGGTGGGTTGCCGAATTTACCAAGTATAGCAAACATGTAAATCCATCTGAGGGAATCAAACGCCTGTTTCAGGTCTAAAGATATGCAGCCCTCCACGCCAATAGTCGCCGTCTTGTGGAGCATTACCTGGCTGAGCCTCCTCAGGTTCATTGCCGTGCTGAGCCCGGGTACGAAACTGCATTGATCCAAATGGATCAATTGTGGGATAAAAGAGGCTAACCTGGACACCAGAATCTTACTAAGGATCTTGTAGTCCGTGTTTAACAGCGAGAGAGGCCTGTAATTAGCGAGGTGCAATCCGTCCCTGCCCGGCTTCAAAAGAGAAACTATCAGCGCCTGCAGCGATGTAGTCGGAAGCCCGTGTGCGTTCAGCGACTCCAGGTAAAGCATGTGTAAATGTGGTGCAAGGATGTCCACAAACGCCCCTTAGAACTCAGCCGGTAGGCTGTCAGTCCCAGGTGCTTTCCCCCTGGGTAGGGCTCGGATTGCCTGCCTTATTTCTACTACAGTAATGGGGTGAGCCAACTCCAAACTCTTCTCTGCCGTGAGGCTTGACACAGTGAGGTCCGTCATGAATGCCTCATAACGCTCCACAAACATTTGCGGGTGTCGCCCGTACAGTGTCTCATAGTAACGCTGGAACATAGCATTTATATCAAGTTGTGACTGAACTGGCGTGCCCTGCGGTTTATTCACTTCCAAAATGGGGGCATGTATGGGTGAGTCGCGCACCAACCTCGCCAGCAAGGGACCTGACCTATCCGCGTGTGCATGTTGTCTGCATGTATATTCCCTAAAATCCAGTACTCTCAACTCCTCCAGCAGTTCAGCATGTTGGATGTGCGCCTCCTGTAATTGCGTGGGTTTATCCTCCGGGCCTGCTGCCTCGCATTCGAGCATTGCCAGCCTCCCCTCCACCTCCTTCAGTTTCTCCATAACCGTGTACCTCATGCCTACCTTTGTACTCAGCGCAACACCCCGTATTGTCACCTTAAAGGCATCCCATTCAATCTGCTGTGAGCTAGCTGTGCCTGTGTTAATGGTAAAACATTGGGTAATAGCCTCGGAGAGTGTAGACCTAAAAACTGGGTCCTCTAACAGTTCCGGTGACAGACGCCATGTTGGTATGGGAGTTGGGACCCTACCCCACTGCATAGTGATTTCTACCGGGTTGTTTCACACTTTCCGCACTATTAAGGTGTGTCTCCTGCAGGTATGCTACGTGTACCTGCCTCCTGTGCAATTGCGCCAGTATCCTATGTCTTTTATGTACGGATCCCATACCCCGCACATTCCAGGTGCAGACCTTATACGTGTTAGGAGTTGCCATAAGAGTGTTCGTCTATTGCATGTGTGTGACCTAATGTCATTGCCATGTAGTGTGGATCAAGAAAAGTCATAAGTGCCATCAAACGAATAAACCCCTTAGCTTGAAGGTCTCCATCTAAAAGGAGCTGGGGACCAAACATCTCCGCCCAACGTGGGCAACAATAAACAAGTTTGTGCCTGCGCTCTGGGCGGTGCGAACGAGCACAGGCACACACCAACAACTGAGTACAGGTACATTAGAGTGCCCTGCGCCCATAAAGCACCCTGCCTTGATTCACCCACCCCTGCTGTTACACATCATTTTTATACATTACCAACAGTTGCCTTCATCGGTTACTCCTAAAGTTCGTTCGCCTCCTGTGCAGTAATTTTTGGGAACAATTGCACGCTGGAGACCGAACCTGACATGTCTGTATGGGAGTCCGACCCACTGCCCATGTCCTGTTTGCCACCTGCATCGCGCTCTGCCAGAGCGTCCATCGTAAGTAAAGTCACCACCTTACTGGAGCGTGATCCGCCCTGTGTCCTCTGTCCCTTCATGGGGGTTTTCTCCAGTGCGTCATTCCGTGTGGTGGGGTGGTCGTCCCCTATTCTAGATGCCCCTTCTTCTGGGTCATCCGCCAACGGGTCCTGCATGTTCAGCGGCGTGAGTGTCACCTCCATCCATTCCAGTGCCTCCCCTGGAGAGTAAAAAAAGTAAGGCTTGGGTCCGTGCATGATTTTTAGGCCGGCCGCGAAGAGTAACGCATACCTCACATTGTGTTCGCTGAGTTTGCGCTTCACTCCCAGGAATGTTGATCTGCTCTTCTGCACCGGCTGGGTGACATCCGGGTATACAGATATCGTCTTATTCTCAAATTTCAGAGGAGCTTTCTCCCTGGCTGCCCGCAGTACCGAGTCACTGTCTTTATAATGCAGCAATCTCTCAATCAGAGGTCTTGGGGGGGCTCCCAGTCTCGGTGGTCTCAATGGCATTCTGTGCGCTCGCTCCACACTGTACAGAGGAGTGAGGTCCGCGGGGCCCACCATCTTCCTTAGCCAGTCCTCCACCAATTGCGTGGGGTTTCTCCCCTCGCTGCGTTCCGGCATACCCAAGAAGCGGACATTGTTCCGGCGGGAGCGCCCTGACTCCTCATCCACCCTATCTCGCAGTGACCGCAGCTGGTGTTCCATGGCCTCCAGTTTTGTAGAGTGTTCAGTGGATTGCAGGATCAGAACATCCAATGCAAGTTTCTGCTCCTTAACTTTCTCCGCCAAGTTATTGCGTCCAAGCGCCAGGAAGCCGATTGGTCGCAGTGCGCTTTATTAAGAACTTTCTTCTTCTTCTTCTTCTTCTTCTATTGTGATCCGCCCTCAGAAGCGACATACCCGTCGCCATGGCGTCCATTCTGGATTCAAGCGCTTCCCTAGAGGCCCGTATTTCCAGCAAAATCAGGTCCAGTTTGGCCTCCTGCGAGTCTTTGCCCGTCGGCAGAATAATCTCCATATTAGACAAGGTCAGCGGGTTCGCTGAACCAGTGGAGCCTTGGTCGGCATCCGCCGCAGGATCCTGAGTTTTGGGTCTGGTCCTACCCATGGCCGCGCATGTGTGGCGCTTCAAATGCCCTCTGCCAATCCGGCGCTCCGATCCCAACAAGACAGCGTCAGTGCCGCATTGCACTGACCCAAGCCGGCGCAAGGGGGTCAATGTCCCTGGTGCAGTCTCCACGCCGGTTCAGCAGCGCTATCGAGCACAGGTGGACAAATTCTGCAGCAATGCAGCCAGCAGGGGTCCCCGAGGCCAGTCCCAGCACTAGAGCAGCGCGAGATCCCACACACTGGCACCCCTCGATACAGCCAGACTGCAGGGCTTACCAGCTCTGCGTGCCTCCCTCCGAGCACGGGTAGAAGTATCTTGACCCACTCGGCGCCGTGAAGCACCGGGTCCCCTGGTCACAGCCAGGCCGTCCCCGCCAGCCACACGCTTCTCGACATCCGGTCTCAGGCAGGCAGGAGCAGACGGTCGGCGTGGGGCCCTGCAGGCCGCTATCTGTGTCGCGGTAATACAAAATGGCGTCTGCGACCGTCCGCCCCGAGCGCCGGAGCAGGTCCCTTCTCCCGTCTCCGTGCACCAGGGCTGTTTCAGCTTTTCGGGGACCCTGCAGTGCTTCCTCTCACCTCCCGGTACAGGTTCGTGCTGACTTCCACGCACTCCACCTTATCGCACTTCAGCCTCCGCCCGCCGGCAGCTAGTGTCTCTCCGGGAGTTGGGCCCCCCGCAGTAGTACCCACAAATGTCGGCGCAGTCCGCCCTCACTCTCCTTCCCTTCCCAAGGATCTCGGGGGGTGCCGTTATCGGTCAGCCGGCAGGCCACAAACTCGGGCCTCCTCTCTGCGAACCGGAGCGCGCGTCTCGCATGACCGGCCCTCCCTCACTCCAGGCCGCGGCTTCCTGTATCCCACAGGTCTCGGGGTTGTCGTCTCGTTTCGGGGCACAGGGGCGTCACTGCAGGCACAGTCGCCGGCACCCCGAGGGACCGGAGTCAGTTAGGCGAAAGTTGGCGCCAGCTCGAGGCAGGGCTCTCAGGATAAACAGCTCAATTTCAGGGCATGGGACGGAGCGAGCTCAAATCGCGTCCGCCATGCTGGGCTCGTAGCCTCCCTCTCTGTGTCTTTATCTCTGTCTGTCTTTGCCTCTATCTCTTTGCCGCTGTCCCTGTATCTATCTCTATCTGTATGTCTCTGTCTTTATCTCTTTCACTCTCCCTCTCTCTTTCTCTGTATTTCTCTATCTCCTTCTCTGATGAGATGGATTGAAATAAAAGGTGCTAAACGATCCATGCTGGCCTCATGTGTGTTTTCGCAGCCCAGGAAGAAGAACCATGAGCCCTGAAATGCGTTGGCAGTGGTAATTATGCACGGAGGAAACTGGAGGGCTGCACATAGAATGCTGGAGGGCAGAGAGCGGCTGAGTGCTCTCCCAAAGCTTGAGGGCGTGTGCTTAAACTATTATCCACACGGCTGCCTGAGCGTGGGGAGAGGCACCACCGTCAGCTGGGGGATACATGGGTCAACAGCTGAAAGGAGACTGCGGTCGGGACTGAGCCTGACATCGCAGCACCGCTCTCTACGTGCGGATTAAGCTTTCCGCTTTACTCCTTCGTGACTCACTTAGAGAAATGAATATTTACAAGAAAACAATGGGGAAACACAAATGAACTTACTAAAAGGAGACTGTTTCCAGCATGCCGAACTCCATCCCCCATAATGCTCGAAGGGACAGTGGATGCAAACACGCCCATCGCTGATGGGATGGATTGAAATAAAAGGTGCTAAACGATCCATGCTGGCCTCATGTGTGTTTTCTCAGCCCAGGAAGTAGGGGCCATGAGCCCTGAAACGCGTTGGCAGTGGTAATTATGCACGGAGGAAACAGAAGGGCTGCACATAGAATGCTGGAGGGCAGAGAGCGGCTGAGTGCTCTCCCAAAGCTTGAGGGCGTTTGCTTAAACTATTATCCAAACGGCTGCCTGACCGTGGGGAGAGGCACCACCGTCAGCTGGGGGATACATCGGTCAACAGCTGAAAGGAGACTGCGGTCGGGACTGAGCCTGACATCGCGGCACCGCTCTCTACGTGCGGATTAAGCTTTCCGCTTTACTCCTTCGTGACTCACTTAGAGGAATGAATATTTAAAAGAAAACAATGAGGAAACACAAATGAACTCACTAAAAGGAGACTGTTTCCAGCATGACGAACTCCATCCCCCATAATGCACGAAGGGACAGTGGATGCAAACACGCCCATCGCTGATGTAATGCATTGAAATAAAAGGTGCTAAACGATCCATGCTGGCCTCATGTGTGTTTTCTCAGCCCAGGAAGAAGGGGCCATGAGCCCTGAAACGCGTTGGCAGTGGTAATTATGCACGGAGGAAACCGGAGGGCTGCACATAGAATGCTGGAGGGCAGAGAGCAGCTGAGTGCTCTCCCAAAGCTTGACGGCGTTTGCTTAAAATATATATATATGTATTACCTACTGGCGGTCGCCAGTAGGTAGTTATAGTTAGGACCTAGTTTCCATAGGAAATCCTCAACATTCTATTTCGATTAACTTTGGCCCTGGTGGATGAATCTTTGCGAATTTCTCAAAGAAGATGGCTCGGTCCGCTGCACTCCTTCCCTGAAAGTTTGGGGGGGATTGGTCAAGTGGGGGCTGAGATAAAAGGGGGTCCCAAAACGTGTTTTCTCCATGTTATTTTCCATAGGACATTTAGACACGGCTACAGGTCGAACGGCTGAATGGATTATTAAGAAATTTGGCAAAACTGTAGACTCCGGTTCGCAGATTATGCTTTTTTTGGAATGGTGTAAATCCGTTCAGTACTTGCTGAGAAAATTAAAGTTAAAGTCAATTATATATCTATACGCGCGCATAAGTGCGCGCACCCAAGCGGCTGCGCGTGAGCAGATTTTTTTTTTTGCTGCGTGACGTCTGTTAACGTTCGATTCGAAGGAAATCAGGAAGTGTTGACTGCCATTTTGTCATTGCGAGTAAATATATTGTTAATTTCAAAGCGTTGGAATATGGAAAGGGGAGAAGGTAGAGATTGTTTTGCTGCGTAGGTTTTCTCAGGGTGTACAGTAAGGCCCTTAAACGCGAAAATATATATTTTTTAATTAAAAAAAAGTTGCGGGGTGCGCGCACTCGGTCGCGCACACCTATTTACAGGAGTGTGAAAATGGAGATAAATCAGAAGTTTGAGTGCTTTGATATAAGGTGGCTCTGAAAAGAGCCCTTGTGTTAATTGAGTTTTTTCTGCATTTATAAGTAAGTACCGATGCAGAGCCTGATGTTGCAGAGGAAGATTCTGTTTCCCTCATCCGTGAAATGAACACCATCTCTCCTATAAATGTCTTGCATGTGGTAACGCAAGTTGTTGTGGTAAATAGAACCCATGCTATAATCTCTGAGGAATGCAGAAACAGATTTATTTACATGTCTCCTTGCTTTCTCAATTTGTGCACAATGTTGATTGGACCAATTCCATTTCTGTCTTTGGCATATATTGGAATATACCAAGGCAGTTCGAGGAAAAAGTGTCATCAATTGTCGAAAGGTGTCTTTTAGAAGCATTTCCAGACCTACCCCAGTCAATGTGCCTAGATCGTTCCCACCACAGTGCACAATTATAAGGTCTGGTTCTGGGAGATGCATAAAAGTTTTCACCAATGGTATTAATTGGTGACATCTCAATCCTCTTTGGCCAATCCACGTTATTTGCACATTTGGTAAATCAAGGTTGGAAATTCGTCTGCTTGCTGCATATTTTCCAGTCCAGTGAATATAGCTGTGTCCTAAAAGCCAAACCTTCATTTTCAAGGCAGATGCACTCGTACTCCGATGGGTTCTGGAAGTGGAATGGCAGTTAGAAGCTGAAAGTCAGGATAAAAAAATGGATGAGGCTTGGTGTGGTTGAAAAACAAAAAATGATTAGTTGATTCTAATACGTGAAGATTGAAGACTATGTTGCATGTTAATGTTATGTAAAACTAAAAGTACTATTGGGTGTGAAAAAAATGACATGTAACAGAGCTGTGGATAGGCAGGTGTTTCTGGAGGGAAAACAGTGTTGTTACTTTGCTGTAGAACGTTGAGATATGAACCTTTGACCTGTGCCTTCAGCCAGGTGCAGAATGAGGTGTTACCATGGAAACAGCCAGAGATGGCAGCGGGTGATGGGTGACTTTTATGTGACATTGAAAATATTGTGAGGGAGAACCAACTGAAATGTAAATGCTTACGTTACGCGCTCCGCGCCGCGCCCCGGATTGCTTCCGGGAAGCTGCGCTTCGCGCCTCGCGCACCGGAGCACTTCCGGGTGCGCTAACGCGGCGCGTCATATGACGTATTACGCAACAACGCGATACGTCGTTGGGGCTCCACCGGAACTGATCGAATTGGTAGTCTACAGTGTTTCTGGATGTTTCAGACTGAAGCTGGCGTCAGCATGAGAGCACCCCGTGGCTACGTCGTGGCCATTCCGCGAGCAATCATGGCAGTCGCTCCCCACCGGAAGTCTGCGGGAGTCGGGGGCCCCGGTGACTCTTGTAGAATCTTCAAGGCTGAGGGGACGCTTTTGGGAATGGGGCCCATGCCCTAGCAGTCAAGCGTCCGAGTTCCAGGGTTGCCCAGAGCCATCCTTGCAGGCCAGGCCCAAGTCTGTGGAGCCGACCGCCATTTCCTGAGCTCTGTGGCAGCCGCCTGTCGCTGTATCGCAAGAGTGGGTGCAATTCAGCCGGATGGCGGGTGAGACGCTGTAATAGCAAGAGCAGGCGTAATTCAGCTGGCCGAGCGAGGCACTGTGCCGCTGGAGCGGGCGCAACTCAGCTTGTCGAGTGAATCGCTGGGGTGTAGCTGAGAAACCTCCACCTGGGGAGGTGGGGGAGGCTCGTTCGCGCCGCCTCTCCCTTTCAGTGCACCCCACGCAGTCTCCTCGCGCAGGTATATGTGATGGTTGGATCAGGGCACCGCAGGACGTGTCTTCAGGTCAAACGGATTGTGGGACAAGGTCCAGAATGGAAGAGGCATCAAAAGGCAACAAGTTCCGCCTGACCCCGGGAGCCGGCCGCCTATGTCGGGGTGATCTCAGGCCATACCAGGGGAACAAGACTTGGGGAGGGGGCAGGAGCCAGCGCCCCCTCCGAGTCTGCGCCACCACACCGCCCCTCGGGGGCCTCCGTCAAGCGTTTAGGGAGGCACCGCAGGCAGCGGTTCTTCAGATCAGTTGTTCTCACCGGCAAGCAAGAGTGGGTGCAATTCAGCTGGATGGTGGGTGAGACGCTGTAATAGCAAGAGCAGGCGTAATTCAGCTGGCTGAGCAAGGCAATGTGCTGCAGGAGCGGGCGCAACTCAGCTTGTCGAGTGAAGCGCTGGGGTGTAGCTAAGAAACCTCCACCTGGGGAGGTGGGAGAGGCTCGTTCGCGCCGCCTCTCCTTTCTAGTGCACCCCACGCCGTTTCCTGGACCCTGAAGTATGGCACTCAACATCCAGAACTTATGCCATTTGTGCAAGGCAGGGACATCGAAGCATCTCAGGGACCAAGCATATCCAGAGTCCTTCCTACAGCCTCTGCCTTCCTTGTTACCTAGTTATGGTTTTTTCACTCCCACTCCAGGCTTTTAGTCTGTGGATGGAAAACTATGAACCTACACTCAGCTATAAAAATGTAAAGAGTGCATGAGTCTCATGCTCGATCGATTGAGCTGGCCGGATCAGGCAACTAGAAGGTGGTGGGGGTGGCGGCATCAGCAAGGCATCCCCCCACACAACTTGTCGGACATCACCTCTGGATGTACTGGGTGTTCAATTCCAGAATTGAAACTACTAAGAACCAATTAGAAGTGTTGTTTTCATGTTGCAGCAGGCTGCCATGTAAATAGTTATTTCATAAAACGTTTTACCCTGTTACTTTGCTGGTGTGTTGTATATATTTATAATATTTGCATAGTGTTTGTCGTTATTTTGGGCGGGGTGGGCGGCGGAGCCGAGCTGTCTTGCAGCCATCATGGCGTCGAGCTCGGTTCCTCTCACTAGTTTCATATTTCTCATGAGGGGTTGTTCCTAATGTTTCTATTTTAGCGAGGTGAAAAAGAGATCCCATCAGTGGCCTACTGATTTTGCTTGATTCCTTTTTGTTTTTTCTAACGATTTATATGTTATAGTTTGCTAGCACGATACAGCGGCTAGTCCGCATTTTATATATATGTCCTTTTTATTAGGGGTGTCCTCCGGTGGAGTCGGACGATCTACCTCTAATAAACGGTCCGGGTTGAACCAACTACCAACAAACGGGGCAGAGATAGCCATGACGGGTTACAAAGGGGACAAAAGTCTGCACTACCTATCCTTCACTATCTGCAAAAACTAAACAGAGTATTGCGACTCTGTGCTTATTTGTGAATAGAGAATGACCCAAAGAGAATCAATTTCGAACAATCATAGGCTATTGGCAGTGGGCAGAGAGGCCATGACACAGAAAATGGCTGTTACTTACGTGCATGATGGGGCCTAAAAGGGACTAGATGGCGTGGCCACTGTTTCGCGACTTTCACTTTACTTTTAACAGTGGCTGTGGTGAAAATAAATGAACGCCGCTTATGTATACCTAATTTTAGTAATTTTCCACAAAAAAGCTTTTGATATTTGCTATTAAAAAACCAAAGAAATTCACTGAAAAAACCATAGGTTATAGACCATATATAGGTAGGAATTAGCATTTACAAAACCTTGAAAAATCACTGAAAAAACCATAGGTTATAGACCATATATAGTTAAATATCTCAAGTCCATCTCTGCACTCGATGGAGATGCAGGTCGTTGATCAGAAGATGTGCTGGCCACCTCTAATGGTAATAGCGTGGCCAGGGCTCTTGTCGATGCCTCTGCAAATTGCACAGGGTGCACTTGTTTGACATGCCGCACCATGGTATGTATGGAAAAGGAATATTTTTTTGCTGGATTTCTTCTTGAGAGAACCAAGTCACATATCGTGCAGCTTACTTTTGGTGCATTCACTTTCTTTTGATCTTCAGAATAAGTGAAAAATTGCCTGATGAAAGATTTATTTTTTCTTATTAAAGGTAGTCGATCATTTTGGTCAGATTCGGAAGATGAATGAGATACGGTAGCCATTTCACCAAAGTCTTCGGAAAGATGTAGGACGTTGTTCTCTCTTGAGAGTAGAAAAGATAGTGAGGGAAGTGGGTGGAGTGCTGCGTGTAAATTCCAGAATTGAAACTACTAAGAACCAATTGGAAGTGTTGTTTTCATGTTGCAGCAGGCTGCCATGTAAATAGTTATTTAATAAAACGTTTTACCCTTTTACTTTGCTGGTGTGTTGTATATATTTATAATATTTGCATAGTGTTTGTCGTTATTTTGGGTGGGGTGGGCGGCGGAGCCGAGCTGTCTTGCAGCCATCATGGCGTTGAGCTCGGTTCCTCTCACTAGTTTCATATTTCTCATGAGGGGTTGTTCCTAATGTTTGTATTTTAGCGAGGTCAAAAAGAGATCCCATCAGTGGCCTACTGATTTTGCTCGATTCCTTTTGTTTTTTTTAACGATTTATATGTTATAGTTTGCTAGCACGATACAGCGGCTAGTCCGCATTTGATATATATGTCCTTTTTATTAGGGGTGTCCTCCGGTGGAGTCGGACGATCTACCTCTAATAAACGGTCCGGGTTGAACCAACTACCATCCTGATTTTGTATATCTTCTGAGCTGGATTTAAGCACACAATTGTTAAAGTATGAAACGTTTTATATTTCTAAAAAAAATACCAAGGTGTGTACATCCGGTAACGCACGAAAGTTTAAAAAGACATTCGGCCCCATTTACTGAAAAGTTTCATAAGAATAAAAAAGAAGTCTAGGTACAGTCTCTTTGAAGTACTATAAGTTCTTTGAGGGGTGTATAAAGAAATTCAATAAGTTCAAATTGCAAAGTTTTCACGAAATATATAGGCAAGTGCGCACACTCGGTCGCGCACGAAAGCCTGGAAATGCAATATCAATTTTATTGACAACTTTTGCCGAGAGTGCGCACACCGGGTCGCGCACGAAAGTTTAGAAAGGCTATTTTTATTTACAGACAAATTTTAATGCGTTCAAAAAAAGGCAAGGTACAGACTTTCTAATTCTGTATCGCTTTACAAGGAGTCTCTATGCAACTTGAACAGTGAAGAAAACGGCTTGTTTTCGAAAAAAATATTGCCAGAACTTTATTGACAAAAGTATAGGTCGCATACACGAGATATTTCTGAATTAGCATTTTAAAAACCAATGAAATTCACAGAAAAAACCATAGGTTTTACACACGTTATAGTTAGGAAGTAGCATTTACAAAACCTATGAAATTCACTAAAAAAACCATAGGTTTTACACACGTTATAGTTAGGAAGTACCATTTACAAAACCTATGAAATTCACTGAAAAAACCATAGGTTTGACACCAGTTATAGTTAGCTGGAAATTTTACTGATATAAAACCAATGAAATTCCACGTTATAGTTAGTTGGACTCACTATAACTTGCGCGTGCAATGCACTGCTGATGACGTCACATATTACATCACTCATGACATGGTCAGTGACACCACTTATGACATCACTGATGACATCTCAAATGACATCACTGATGACAACATCCTTGTGACAAAGTGGCAGACCTCCTATCAGCATAAAATAACCTTTGACACACACATTCAAAAATAGAAACTAACATTTTCTTAAAAAAGGAGAAACCAATACCAATTACAACAACTTATTAGGTAATTCCAACATCTACATACACATCCACTCATTCACCAACAGTTCTATATAGTGACTCATGCATGTACTTACTCATCATATGTACTCATACACCTATACATCCTGTTACACACTAATACTCATCCATATAGTTACTCACACACAAATTCACACATGCAAATAAAAAACCATTTACTTGATTATACTGCTATATACACACCACTACACATACTTCTACAGAAACGGAAACATATTTACTCTCTGAAACAATCAATTATAAAAACACATACTCACTAACCCACCCATACACACAATCATCCACCCATACAGTCTTGCACACATGCTGTCTTCAAAATACATACAAATAGTGAGTCACTCATTCATGCATCTGTGCTCTAAGTAATATCCCCCACCGAACCATACAGACACTGATACTGATACTCAAAAAAACAACTAATAACCCATATACACACTCATGTAGCTACTCACCAACCCATGCAGCCACTTATACACAAAGTGAGACACAGATACAGATATTTAAATATTTAAACATTACTCGCTAATATATGTATTCACTAAGATACATTTAATAAGTCAGTTAACCAATCAATTTTACACAAAACAAACATCCATTTAGACATTTATTTACCCATTTATTCTTCCATCAACCTTTAGATATACATATATCAAAAATATTTATTTTTCAGAAAGATACACATTCACTGGATAATGTCATCAGTGATGTCATTTGAGATGTCATCAGTGATGTCATGAGTGATGTCACTGACCATGTCATGAGTGATGTAATATGTGACGTCATCAGCAGTGCATTGCACGCGCAAGTTATAGTGAGTCCAACTAACTATAAAGTGGAATTTCATTGGTTTTATATCAGTAACATTTCCAGCTAACTATAACTGGTGTCAAACCTATGGTTTTTTCAGTGAATATATATATATATGTTACCTACTGGCATAGGAAATCTGCAACATTCTTTTTGGAATAACTTTGGCGCCGGTGGACGAATCTTCGCGAATTTCTCCAAGAAAATGGCCTGCTCCGCTCCTTTCCTGAAACTTTGGGGGTGATTCGTGAAGCGGGGGCAGAGAAAAAAAGGGGGGTCCCAGAACCTGTTTTCCCAATGCAATTTTCCATAGGACCTTTAGCCAGGGATACAGCCCGAACGGCTGAACGGAATTACACCAAATTTGGGAAAAAGTTAGAGTTCGGTTTCTCAGATCACGCTTTTTGTTAAATGGTGTAAATCCGTTCAGTAGTTCCTGAGAAATTCTTGAGTAAAATCATAAGTATATGTATAGGAGCTTACTGTAAGCTTACTGGACTCTGTACGTTCCCGAGCACAAGCTGAATGCTAATTGGCTGTCAACACTCCAAACCAGGAAGTGTTAGCGGCCATCTTGTGTCTCGGTAGAACCGAGGCACAAGAAAGCAGAGAAACAAACATGGAAAACACAAAAAGGGGGCAGGGTAGAAACACTCTGACCCCCTAGGCCTGCTTAGGGGGTCCCACAAAGACCCCCAAGGTCCCAGATTGTTTTTATTTTTTTTTCAATCACGGAGTCAGCGTACGGTACGGGAAGTCTGGGGCATATTTTATAAAAAGTGTAGGGGGGCCCAATTCCCCCCCGCACTGCCCGGGGACTGCCACCCCTGGGGCAAAGTTATTATGCTAGCGGGGGGCTATGTTGCAGAGAGGTGCAAAAAGGGTCGTAGCCTCTTTACACCTCTCTACAACGCAGCCCCCTGGCGCACACTGGAGGTTCCTGGTGGGTTAGTTGGCCCCCAGGGACCTCCAGTATGCAAGGGGAATCAGTTCCCCCTCTGCAAACGCATCAGGGGGCTGCTTTGCAGATAGGTGTAATGAGGCAACGCCCCTTTTAACACCTCTCTGCAATGCAGCCCCCTGGCGCATACTGGAGGTTCCTTGTGTACTAGTTGGCCCCCAGGGACCCCCAGTATGCAAGGAGACTTAATCCCCCAACTTAGAACACGTTACGGAGATGTTTGCACAGTGGTGAAGGTAGGGGGTGGTGCTTGAGGTGACATGTGTGCAAACACGCCCTGTGGCGCGTTTCAGGTTGGGGACTATATTCCTCTTCAATCCAGAGGTCCCCTAGGGGCGAACTAGTCCAACGTGTACCTCTAGTAAGTGCCATGGAGCTGCGTTGCAGAGTGTTGTTGAAAGGGGGCGTGTCCTCTGAACACCTCTCTTCAACGCAGCTCCCTGGCGCAAACTGGAGGTACCTGATGGGCTAGTTGGCTCACAGGTGACCTCAGGATTGAAGAGGAATATATTCCCCAACCGAAGTACGAATTCCGATTTACTCACCTGTTATCACGAGAGACCTCAGTGCTGCATCTTTGAGCCCAGGACCAACCCTGAAAAGTAAATGTAACCATACTTACAGTAACTTGAATTTCCTTCCATAGGCAAACATTGACTGGTTTCACATGGACATTTTTCTAAGTGTGGAGTTTTGGAAGTTAAAAAAATTCCTGTAAAATCAACCGAACTACAAATTCCGATTTACTCACCTGTTATCACTAAGTATGGGCTGAAAATTCGTTCCGCTCGCGGATTTGCGGATTTTCCGCGATTTTGCGTTCCGCAAATCGCGCGAAAATCACGGCAAAATCCGTGAATTTGCGAGCGGGAAGAATTTTGCTCAGGAAGAACTTACAGGGTTACAGCAGGTGCCCAAGTTGAAGCTAATTTCTTTGTCACCATTTACAAAATTGTTACAAAGAAATTAACGTCAACTTGGGCACCTGCTGTAACCCTGTAAGTGCTTCCCGAGCAGCACCTCCTTGCCTACTTGCAACTATTCTCTGACCCTGCTCTGACCCTCGAAGCAGGGTCAGAGAATAGTTACAAGTAGACAACGAGGCTCCTGCAGGAAGCACTTACAGATATAGATAAAGCAGGTGCCTGAGTTGAAGGTCAAATTCAGTAACTCCTTAATTAGCCCAAAAAAATGTGCGTTTTGTCATGGCTGGGCAGGTGTGTGTTCTCCCCATATCTACCGTCGAAAATTAGCTATGATGCTTGATGGAGTCCTTTGCATCCTTGACTTTCACGAGCTCTATCCCCGTGCAGTTCCTGTGACCACGAGCTTCTTTCTCTCCGGATCTGCTGCTCTGATCGGTGCCTGTCCTTTTATACACACAAGAGGCATGTGAACTCGTATAGAAGCCTGCCCATTTGCCCCCCCACACACACTAGTGGTGTGCACCGTCTTCCCGTCCTTTAGCCACTATGATGGACAGCTCACTTGAGGGACCCCGGCGCCCTTCAGCGCGATGGCAAAGTTAATCATCTGCTGCTCTGATCGGTGGCTGTCCTTTTATACACACAAGAGAAGAGGCATGTGAACTCGCATAGAAGCCCACCGGTTTGTCCCCCCCACACACACTAGTGGTGTGCAACGTCTTCCCGCCCTTTAGCCACAATGATGGACAGCTCACTCGAGGGACCCCGGCACCCTTCGGCGCAATGGTAAAGTTAATCAGCCCCCACAAAATATGCGTTTTGTCGAGGCTGGGCAGGTGTGTGTTCTCCCCATATCTACAGTCGAAAATGAGCTATGATGCTTGATGGAGGCCTTTGCATCCTTGACTTTCACGAGCTCTATCCCTGTGCAGTTCCTGTGACCACAAGCTTCTTTCTCCCCGGATCTGTGCTCTGATCGGTGCCTGTCCTTTTATACACACAAGAGGCATGTGAACTCGCACAGAAGCCCGCCCGTTTGCCCCCCCCACACACACTAGTGGTGTGCACCGTCTTCCTGCCCTTTAGCCACTATGATGGACAGCTCACTCGAGGGACCCCGGCGCCCTTCAGCGTGATGGCAAAGTTAATCAGCCCAAAATAAAATTGCATTTTGTCCAGGCTGGGCTGGTGTGCGTTCTCCCCATATCTTCCGTCGAAAGTTAGCTATGATGCTTGATGGAGTCCTTTGCATCCTTGACTTTCACGAGCTCTATCCCTGTGCAGTTCTTGTGACCACGAGCTTCTTTCTCCCCGGATCTGTGCTCTGATCGGTGCCTGTCCTTTTATACACACAAGAGGCATGTGAACTCACACAGAAGCCCGCCCGTTTCCCTCCCCACACACACTAGTGGTGTGCACCGTCTTCCCGCCCTTTAGCCACTATGATGGACAGCTCACTCGAGGGACCCCGGCGCCCTTTAGTGTGATGGCAAAGTTAATCAGCCCAAAAACAAATTGTGTTTTGTCCAGGCTGGGCTGGTGTGCGTTCTCCCCATATCTTCCGTCAAAAATTAGCTATGATGCTTGATGGAGGCCTTTGCATCCTTGACTTTCATGAGCTCTATCCCCGTGCAGTTCCTTTGACCACGATCTTCTTTCTCCCCAGATCTGCTGCTCTGATCGGTGCCTGACCTTTTATACACACAAGAGGCATGTGAACTCGCATAGAAGCCGGCCCGTTTGCCCCCCCCACACACACTAGTGGTGTGCACCGTCTTCCCATCCTTTAGCCACTATGATGGACAGCTCACTTGAGGGACCCTGGCGCCCTTCAGCGCAATGGCAAAGTTAATCATCTGCTGCTCTGATCGGAGGCTGTCCTTTTATACACACAAGAGAAGAGGCATGTGAACTCGCATAGAAGCCCGCCCGTTTGCCCCCCCCCCACACACTAGTGGTGTGCACCGTCTTCCCGCCCTTCAGCCACTATGATGGACAGCTCACTCGAGGGACCCCGGTACCCTTCGGCGCAATGGTAAAGTTAATCAGCCCCCACAAAAATGTGCGTTTTGTCGAGGCTGGGCAGGTGTGTGTTCTCACCATATCTACCGTCCAAAATTAGCTATGATGCTTGATGGAGGCCTTTGCATTCTTGACTTTCACGAGCTCTACCCCCGTGCAGTTCCTGTGACCACAAGCTTCTTTCTCCCCGGATCTGTGCTCTGATCGGTGCCTGTCCTTTTATACACACAAGAGGCATGTGAACTCGCACAGAAGCCCGCCCGTTCCCCCCCCCCACACACACTAGTGGTGTGCACCGTCTTCCCGCCCTTTAGCCACTATGATGGACAGCTCACTCGAGGGACCCCGGCGCCCTTTAGCGCGATGGCAAAGTTAATCAGCCCAAAAAAAATGTGTGCTTTGTCGAGGCTGGGCAGTTTTGTGTTCTCCCCATATATACCGTCGAAAATTAGCTATGATGCTAGATGGAGGCCTTTGCATCCTTGACTTTCACAAGCTCTATCCCTGTGCAGTTCCTGTGACCACAAGCTTCTTTCTCCCCGGATCTGCTGCTCTGATTGGTGCCTGTCCTTTTATACACAAAAGAGGCATGTGAACTCGCATAGAAGCCCGCCCGTTTGCCCCCCCACACACACTAGTGGTGTGCACCGTCTTCCCGCCCTTTGCCACTATGATGGACAGCTCACTCAAGGGACCCGGCACCCTTCGGCGCGATGGTAAAGTTAATCAGCCCCCAAAAAATTTGCGTTTAGTCCAGGCTGGGCAGGTGTGTTTTCTCCCCATATCTACCGTCGAAAATTAGCTATGATGCTTGATGGAGGCCTTTGCATCCTTGACTTTCACAAGCTCTATCCCCGTGCAGTTCCTGTGACCACGAGCTTCTTTCTCCCCGGATCTGCTGCTCTGATCGGTGCCTGTCCTTTTATACACACAAGAGGCATGTGAACTCGCATAGAAGCCCGCCCGTTTGCCCCCCAACACACACTAGTGGTGTGCACCGTCTTCCCCCCCTTTAGCCACTATGATGGACAGCTCACTCGAGGGACCCGGCACCCTTCAGCGCGATGGCAAAGTTAATCAGCCCAAAAAATGTGCGTTTTGTCCAGGCTGGGCAGGTGTGTGTTCTTCCCATATCTACCGTCGAAAATTAGCTATGATTCTTGATGGAGACCTTTGCATCCTTGACTTTCACGAGCTCTATCCCTGTGCAGTTCCTGTAACCACAAGCTTCTTTCTCCCCGGATCTGCTGCTCTGATCGGTGCCTGTCCTTTTATACACACAAGAGGCATGTGAACTCGCATAGAAGCTCTCCCGTTTGCCCCCCCCACACACACTAGTGGTGTGCACCGTCTTCCGGCCCTTTAGCCACTATGATGGACAGCTCACTCGAGGGACCCGGCACCCTTCAGCGCGATGGCAAAGTTAATCAGCCCAAAAAAAATGTGCGTTTTGTCCAGGCTGGCCAGGTGTGTGTTCTTCCCATATCTACCGTTGAAAATTAGCTATGATGCTTGATGGAGGCCTTTGCATCCTTGACTTTCACGAGCTCTATCCCTGTGCAGTTCTTGTAACCACAAGCTTCTTTCTTCCTGGATCTGCTGCTCTGATCGGTGCCTGTCCTTTTATACACACAAGAGGCATGTGAACTCGCATAGAAGCCCTCCCGTTTGCCCCCCCCACACACACTAGTGGTGTGCACCGTCTTCCGGCCCTTTAGCCACTATGATGGACAGCTCACTCGAGGGACCCGGCACCCTTCAGCGCGATGGCAAAGTTAATCAGCCCAAAAAAAATGTGCGTTTTGTCCAGGCTGGCCAGGTGTGTGTTCTTCCCATATCTACCGTTGAAAATTAGCTATGATGCTTGATGGGGGCCTTTGCATCCTTGACTTTCACGAGCTCTATCCCTGTGCAGTTCTTGTAACCACAAGCTTCTTTCTCCCTGGATCTGCTGCTCTGATCGGTGCCTGTCCTTTTATACACACAAGAGGCATGTGAACTTGCATAGAAGCCCTCCCGTTTGCCCCCCCCACACACACTAGTGGTGTGCACCGTCTTCCGGCCCTTTAGCCACTATGATGGACAGCTCACTCGAGGGACCCCGGCGCCCTTCAGCGCGATGGCAAAGTTAATCAGCCCACAAAAAATGTGCGCTTTGTCGAGGCTGGGCAGGTGTGTGTTCTCCCCATATCTTCCGTCGAAAATTAGCCATGATGCTTGATGGAGGCCTTTGCATCCTTGACTTTCACGAGCTCTATCCCCGAGCAGTTCCTGTGACCCCAATCTTCTTTCTCCTCATCTGCTGCTCTGATCGGTGCCTGTCCTTTTATAAACACAATAGGCATGTGAACTCGCATAGTAGCCCCCTCGTTTGCACCCCCCACACACACTAGCGGTGGTGCAAAATCGCAAAAAAATCCACGATTATGCGGGGAAATCCACAAATTCGCTGATTTTTTGGTGATTTCGCGCGAATTCACGAACCGCTGATACTCAAAATTCGTCCATACTTATTTATCACAAGAGACGTCAGTGCTGCATCTTTGAGCCCAGGACTGACCCTGAAAAGTAAATGTAACCATACTTACAGTAACTTGAATTTCCTTTCATAGGCTAACATTGACATGTTTTACTTGGAAATTTTTCTAAGTGTGGAGTTTTGGAACTTTAAAAAATTCCTCTAAAATCAGCCGAAGTACAAATTCCAATTTACTTACCTGTTATCAGGAGAGACCTCATTGCTGCATCTTTTAGCCCACTACTGATCCTGAAAAGTAATTCTAATCGTAGTTACAGTAACTTGAATTTCCTTCCGAAGTGTAACATTGACATGTTTCATTTGAAAATTTTTCCAAGTATGGATTTTTGGAATTTTAAAAAATTCCTCAAAAATCAGCCGAACTACAAATTCTGATTTACTCAGCTGTTTTCAGGAGAGACCTCAGTGCTACATCTTTCAGCTCACTAGTGTTCCTGAAAAGTAAATTTAACTGTACTTACCAGTAACTTGAATTTTCTTCCATAGGATATCATTGCCTGCTATATAAAATATATATAATATAAAACAATATTTAAAAAAATAAAAATATTAAAATTTTAATATTTTGAAAAACATTTACTTTTCAATTTATATAAAAAATATGTAATGTAATTTAAACAACTAAATATCTCAAAATAAATAATGTAAAATAATGTAGTAAATCAGTAGAAAAAAATATACCAATTAATACATTTAAAAATTATCATTTACAAAACCTTTGAAATTCACTGAAAAAAACCATAGGTTTCATCACCCGCGTTATAGTTAAAAATTAGCATTTAAAAAATCTTAGAAATTCACTGAAAAAAACATAGCTTTCACACACGTTATAGTTAAAAATTAGCATTTAAAAAACCTTAGAAATTCACTGAAAAACCATAGGTTTCATACATGTTATAGTTAGCTGGAAATTTCACTCATACAAAACCATTGAAATTCCCCCGTTATAGTTAACTATAACTTGCGCGCCCGCAATCCACTGCTGATGACGTTACATATTACATCACTAATGACATGGTCAGTGACATCACTCATGCCATCACTGATGACATCTCAAATGACATCATTGATGACATCACTGATGACATCATCCTTGTGAAAGAGTGACAGACCTCCTCTCAGCGTAATAGCGTAATATAACCCTTGATACACACATTCAAAAATAGAAACAAAAATGTTCCCAAAAAATGGAAATACCAATTCCAGTTACAACAACCTATTTAGTAATCCTAAAATCTACATACACATCCAGTCATTCACTAACAGTTCTATATAGGCACTCATACATGTTCTCACTCATCATATGTACTCATACACCTATACATCTTATTACACACCAACACTCATCTATAGAGTTACTCACATACTTAAACTCACACATGCAAATAAACATCCATTTACTTGCATATACAGCTATAGACCCACCACTACACTTACTTCTACAGAATCGTACACATACTTACTCTCTTAAACAATCACTTATAGAAACACATACTTATATATACAGGAACTCTTACAATCTCTCGCTCTCACATATACTCACTTATAAACATCACTTATATACATCAATACCCACATATACTAGTTTAAAACATATGTAGTTACTCATAAAGATACTATTGAGACAGTGATTCACTCAATAACACACCCATACACACACTCATCCAACCATACACTCCTGCACACTTGTTGTCTTCATAACACATACAAACAGTGAGTCGCACATTCATGCATCTATGCGGTAAGTAATCCCCCCACCAAACCATTCAGACACTCATACTGATACTCTAAAAACCAACTAATAACCCATGTCGTCACTCATGTAGCTAGTCACCAATCCATGCAGCCACTTATACACAAAGTGAGACACTTATACAGATATTAACAGATTTAAACATTACTCGCTAATACATGTATTCACTAAGATACACTTAATAAGTCAGTTATACAATAATTTTTACAAAAAAAAATACATTTAGACACCTATTTACACATTTATTCTTCCATCGACCTTCAGATATACATATATAAAACATATTTATTTTTCAGAAAGAAACACATTCACTGGATGATGTCATCAGTAATGTCATCAGTGATGTCATTTGAGATGTCATTAGTGATGTCATGAGTGATGTCACCGACCATTTCATGAGTGATGTAATATGTGACGTCATCAGCAGTGCATTGCGGGCGCGCAAGTTATAGTTAACTATAACGAGGGAATTTCAATGGTTTTGTATGAGTGAAATGTCCAGCTAACTATAACATGTGTGAAACCTATGGGTTTTCAGTAAATTTCTAAGGTTTTTTAAATGCGAATTTTTAACTATAACGTGTGTGAAACCTATGGTTTTTTCAGTGAATATATATATATATATATAACCTACTGGCGGCCGCCTGTAGGTAGTTATAGTTAGAACCTAGCTTCCATAGGAAAATCATTTTTTGATTTGCTAATAACTTTGGCGTCGTTTGACTATTCTTTGCAAAATTCTCCAAAAGAAAAGTCTTTGCAGGTCAGTTCCTATCTTTAGAGTTTGGGGGTGATTTGTCAAGTGGGGGCTGAGAAAAAAGGGGAGTCCCAAAACATGTCTTTCCTATGGTAATTTCCATAGGAAGTTTTGCGACGGGCTACAGCCCGAACTACTGATTGGAATTACCCCAAATTTGGCAAAAAGGTAGACCTTGATTCAGAAAAAGACCTTTTTTTTAAATGGTATAAATCCATTCAGTAGTTTTTGAGTAATTCAAAAAATAGGATTAAAACAAATCAATTTCCCACATGAATTTTTGGGCAAGGCTAAAGCCGAAACTACTGAATGGAATTACCCCAAGTTTGGCAAAAAGGTAGTGCTTGGATCAGAAAGCGACCTTTTTTTAAATGGTGTAAATCCGTTAAGTAGTTGCTGAAAAATTATAAAAATAAAAGTTTCAATATCTGGGTGGAGCTTAAGTCCAGAGCACAAGCTTCACTGTGATTGGCTGCCAACACTCCAAACCAGGAAGTGTTGGTAGCCATCTTGTGACTCGGTAGAAGCGAGTTACCAGGAAACAGAGAAACAAAGATATAAAACAAGAGAAGGGGGCAGGGTGGAAACACCCTAACCCTCTAAGTCTGGGGGTTCCAGAAGGTCCCCCAAGGCAAAAAAAAGCATTTAAAAAAAAAAAGGAATAATTGGCGCAATTTACTATGGGGTTGCGCGTTTTATTTTAATGAGGCCCCTGGCTGGGCAAGGTTCCGGGGGCATTTCTTAAAAAATAATAGGCGGGGCTCGCTGGGGCTGCGGGGGCCTACTGGGGCCCTGGCCGCCCTGGGGCTTCACTCATGTTGGGAAGGGGGTTGCGCGACAAACCTCCTGGAGCCCTACATGTGCTTATAACTTTGGCGTCCGAAATTTTTCAAAATGTTTCTCTTTTTTGTGGAGCTCTTATCTTGATAGTTTGGGGGTGAATGGTCTGTGGGGGGCTGAGAAAAAAGGGGGTCTCAGAACGTGTTTTCTCCATGCAATTACCATTGGAAACTTTAGATAGAGGTGAAACTAATGGACGGAATTACACAAATTTTGGAGAGAAAGGTCTTGGTCCAGAAAGCACGCTTTTGTTTAAATGGGTAAAATCCGTTCAGTAGTTTTTGAGAAATATCATATTGTACAGATATTGATATTTGATAATTCTGACATCTGATTGGTTGATTTGTTACGAGCACGAGCTTGCAGCTCATTGGCAGCAAACTGTTGAGGCAAGGTAGTGTTGGCAGCCATTTTGTGATTCAGTCCATCAGCTTGTATCTCTGCGTAGTTCTACCTCTGTGAGGTAATACTGAAAATATACTGGACCTCTATCTGGTCAAGATTCACGTTTCTGGTTCCCTCTCCCCACATTACCACTTCGCAGCTATGCCTTTAGAAGCCAGTCTGTCGGCTCGCAGCTTGTTACCTTTGCAAGCTACTACGCTGCTGTGCGTCTACCTCTGTGAGCTAGTACGCTGCTGTTGCTTTGGGCCACAGCTGTGCCTCTGCAAGCCTGGGTGCGGACAGCCGTAGTTCTCCCTCTGCGATTCGATCCCACTGGCCGCAGCTGTCCGTCTGCGAGCCTGGGTGCTAACTGTTGATAAGTCACACTATATGTGCATTGAAAAGCCATTTTGTGTCTCAGTCTGGCAGCTCGCATCTGTCCGCGGCAACTCTGAAAACATACCGGAGCTCTGTCTGTGCGAGATACCCCTTTCACGCTGCCTCTCCCCACATCAGCAGGTAACACACCCTCTACCCACATCACCAGCATACCCATAATAACCTGCATGTGAGGTTGGACAAATAAGAATCACAGTCGTGTATGGATTTACATATAAAACATTTTATTTAAACAAAACAACAACAAATAAAACTAGGTACAGCCATGGCGTGTCTTCTCTGGACGATTTGTGAATCACAGCCTGCAAGACAAAAGGCAAGATAAGATTGTGCATCATGAGTCCATCAAAGGAGAGAGAGAGAAAGAGAGGAAGAGGGAGAGTGAGGAAAGGAGAGAGTAAGAAAGAAAGATTGAGAGAGATAGGAAGATAGAGAAATAGAGAAAGAGTGATCAAGAGAGGAAGTGAAAGAGAAAGAGCGAAAGAGTGAGATACAAGGAAGAGAGAGAGAAAGAGAGGAACAGAGAGGAAGAGAGAAAAAGAAAGAATGAGCGAGAGATAAAGAGACAGAGAAAGATAGAAAGTGTGAGAGAGAGAAAGGAAGAGATAGAGAATAAGAGAGATATAGTGTGTGAATGTCAGAAGGGAAGAGATGGAGAGTGAGTGTTGACACTGTGGAGAAAATCTTGAGAGCTCACTTTTCTGTCACCGGTGTGTCTCCAACCACGTGCCGGGGCATAATGTAGGCCTCAAGTTCAGACATCTAAAACATAGCATAGAAAGAGTAAGGGCAGAGTACATACAACAGCACAATGTGTAAATCACAGCCTGCAAGACAAAAAGAAAGATAAGATGGTGTGTCGAGCAAAGGAGAGAGAGAGGGAGAGAGAGACAGAGAGAGTGAGAGAGAAAGAGTAAGAGAGAGAAAGAAAGAAATAGTCTGAGAGAGAGAGAGGAAGACAGAGAAAGAGAAAGAAAGAGAGTGAGAAACAAGGAAGAGAGAAAGCGAGAAACAGTGTGAGAGAGAGGAAGAGAGAGAAAGAAAGAATAAGAGAGGAAGAGACAGAGAAAGAGAGAAAGTGTGAGAAAGAGAGAAAGTGTGAGAGAGAGAAAGTGTGAGAAAGAGAGAAAGCATGAGAGAGAGAAAGGAAGAGATAGAAAATAAGAGAGCGATAGAGGGTGAGTGAGAGAAAGGAGCTCACCTTTCTTCCACTGGTGTGTCTACAACCACGTGCGGGGACATAATGCAGCCCTCAAGTTTAGTCATCTGACACATAGTATATAAAGAGTAATGGCAGAGTACATACAACTGCACATGCTTAATTCTCTGTTTCGCCGCTGCGCACTCCGGCTGTTGCACACCATTGACTCCTGCCGACCAGAGGTGTCTGCCCGTGTCTGCAACCCCCATGCTGCTGTACCCCATCCAGTCTCACTGCCCAGCGGTGACTGCCCATCGATGCACACCCAGGCTGCTGTACCCCATCCACTCCCACTGCCCAGAGGTGACTGCCCATCGCTGCGCAAACAAGCCTCTCTGCTCACCTTCCACCACCGGCGTGTTTACAAGAGGGTTTACCACATGTTAAAGCAACCTCTTTACCCATTGGGTACATGCAGTTAACCAGAGCTCACAATTCAAAATAGATGTTGATTGCCATGATGGCCACGCAACATCGCAGGCTGCACATGCGCTCAGCTCTGGTGGCAGTAACTCAGTAGAACGGAAGTCATCGTCTCATGGCGGGAGGTCCGTGTCGGTGGGGGCGTCAATCTGTGAATCACAGCCTGCTAGACAAAAAGGAATATAAGATTATGCGTCATGCGTCCATCAAAGAGAGAGTGAGAGAAAGAGTGAGAGAGAGGAAGAGAGAGAGAAAGAAAGAAAGAGTGAGAGGAAGACACAGAGGAAGAGTGAGAGAGAAAGAGGAAGAGTAATAGTGAGACAGAGAGGAAGAGAGTGAGAACAAGAGAAACAGTGTGAGAGAGAGGAAGAGAGAAAACGAATATGAGGGAGAGAAAGGAACAGATGAGGAGTGACTGTGAGTGCCCACACTGTGGGTAAAACTCTCACAGCTCACCTTTACGCCACTGCTGTCTGCAATCATGTGCCGGGAGTGTAGCCCTCAAGCTTCCACATCTGAAACATAGTAGAGAATCAGGAATGGCAGAGTATATACAACTGTGCACGCCTAAATCGCTGTCCCACTTTCGTGCATCCAGGCTGCTGCGCCTCATCCACTCCTGCTGCCTAGAGGTGTCTCCCCGCCGCTGCGCACCTAGGCTTCTGCACCGCATCCACTCTCGCAGCCCAGAGGTGTCTGCCCGCTTGTACGCACCCAGATCTCACTGCTCATCTTTTCATGGACAGGGCACCCTCCACATCATGCTGCCCTGTTCCGCAGGCCAACAGGTCTCACATTTGGTGCTAAGTGTTGATTTTGCCATGGCAGAGGACATACCTGTGTACCCGTCATCATCGCAGGTTGCACACCCGCTCAGTACTTCCGGTGCCACTAACTCAGTGACTAGTGAGGCAACGCATGTGGCGGTAGGCTCCCGCTGCTCAGTGGCTCAGGCCTACCTGCGGTCCAGCAGGGCACACAGAACATGTGCTGTATGGACCACCAGGACAGGGCATCATCTCAGGCTGCACACCCACTCAGCAGTTACAATGCCCCTACCTCAGTGGACAGAAATTCACCGTCATGTGGCATGTGCCTGTGCCAGCTGCACCAAGTCTGAAATGGAAATGGCATATAGCACATGCGTCCGGTCGTTTTTATTGGTAGGATCACGTGCCCGGTGATACCTGTACTTGATGGGTGTGGTGTAGGTGTAAACCAGCCATCAGGGAGTGGCTGTGGCGTACTGAAAACTAGACCTGTGAGCTGCAGATCACTACAATTAAAGGCTGGGCCATGTAGCATTGTTGTCCCGCCCTGAATGTATAAACAGATTGGGCTGGCCTGGCATATGCCTGTCCTGCGTTAGGCTCTGAACAATGACTCCGGAGCTCTGGGCGTGGTTCCGTCCTGGGCTGTATGAGGAATCAACTGATGCGGGGGTCGCGATTGTAGTGCTGCCACCACTCGGGCCATGAAAGGTAGGGGGAATCACTGACCCTACATTCATCCATACTACCACACATGAAAGATCATGCAGATGACATATCTTTGTTGATATGAATGTTTATTGCACATTCAGTGGAGTGTTGGAGCTGTGGCAATAAAGGGCCATGCAAAGCACAAATTTCTTTTTTTGGCACGTGGAGGGCAGCCATTTAAAGCCAATCTCGAGCTCCTGGGTTAGGCTCTGTTAATAATTACTTATCCAATCACTCTGCCAATTCCAAAGCACTTATAAATTCACTGTACACTCTCCTTGCAGTACTCTAATGATCCAGTTTCTACCTATGTACGTATTCAATGACCAAGACAAAGTTACATAACCGAAAATGTCCACACTGCCAGAGCTAACATGGTTGCGAGCGCTGTCCATAGCAGAATGTAATGTGGTAGGGCCTAGGGGCAGCATCATGCATAGATAATGAACACACGATCTGGTATAGACAGTGGAACTGAGTATGGGCACGTGTGATCGGACAATTTTTATTGCCAGGGTCACATTTGCAGTAACTTCTGTGCTGGATTCGTGTGTGGTGAGTGTAAGCCAGGAATGGTTGATGCTGGCAACAAGTACAACAGTAATCATCAGATTACACACAGAGATTCAATCATAAAGGGTTGTGGTGCACTGAGTTAGGGGCATCAGAAGCATTGACATGTGCACAGCTAGCGATGATGCGTGGTCCGGGAGGGCCGCATTGGTAGCAATGTCTGTTGCCTACTGGACTGCGTCATCTGCAATTACAACCCATTCTGAATTGTGAGCCCTACTGTCCACAATGTAGCTGGAAGGCAGTAGTCAGCACAGACATCAAGGAATGCTGTTTGTGACTTCCTCTTGACAAAATCCGAGGACATAGAGTACAATTCTGTTTGCAACTAATAAATCATGTGTCAATGTAAATTGTGAGCTCCGCTGACCGCAGTAATATGAAATATGTATGGAATACATTGTCGAAATGTGTAATTTCGGGGACGTTATAGTTCAAACTGTGAACTCTGCTGGCTGTAGTGTGAACTGCCCTTCAGTGCTCCTTTTGACTTGCAAGATGAATTTGGTCATGGTATTAAATCTATAATTGATATGAAAAAAGTCGTAGAAGCAAGGATACTAAAAGGATATTGTGTAGGTTTCAGGGACGTTGTTGTTCATTGACTAATGGACTCTGTAATTAATTAATCAAGAGTCTATTTTAATTGTGAGCCATGCTGACTGAAGTGTAGGCCAAAGACACCGGTCAGCAAGGGCCCACAGCCACGTGGCACTGAGTTGAGCTTTACAGTTAGTATTTACAACAAGGGGTGGTGAGGGACAGAGTCTCTGAATTAAGCAGAAAGCTCTCACCCAGTCAAAAGATCAGGGCTAGATCCAACACCGTTTTTTAGCCAATTCTTACACTGGGAAGGAAACAAGCTCCCGGGGACCGGTTTCTGGCATTACAGCCTTCTTCGGCCCGGTTTGCTTGAATCCTGATGGTGCAATGACCAAGGGTCTCACATCTGAGAATACCCTTCCACGCTTAGGGTGGACAAAATATTTACAACAAGGGGTGGTGAGGGACAGAGTCTCTGAATTAAGCAGAAAGCTCTCACCCAGTCAAAAGATCAGGGCTAGATCCAACACCGTTTTTTAGCTCACTGCACCATCCCAGTTTCAGAACCTGGCTGTATGCAAATTAGTCTGTTCCTGTCCCAGTGCATGATGGGAACAGGGCAAACCAAACTACAAAAGCCAATTCTTACACTGGGAAGGAAACAAGCTGCCGGGGACCGGTTTCTGGCATTACAGCCTTCTTCGGCCCGGTTTGCTTGAATCCTGATGGTGCAATGAGCAAGGGTCTCACATCTGAGAATACCCTTCCACGCTTAGGGTGGACAAAAATATTTACAACAAGGGGTGGTGAGGGACAGAGTCTCTGAATTAAGCAGAAAGCTCTCACCCAGTCAAAAGATCAGGGCTAGATCCAACACCGTTTTTTAGCTCACTGCACCATCCCAGTTTCAGAACCTGGCTGTATGCAAATTAGTCTGTTCCTGTCCCAGTGCATGATGGGAACAGGGCAAACCAAACCCCCCCTTTTTGTAAATCGTTTTTGGCCACTATAGGTGTGGCAGGGTATACTCAGACATGAGTCCCTTTCTCACTGCTCCATCAGGATTCAAGCAAGCCGGGCCGAAGAAGGCTGAAATGCCAGAAACCGGTCCCTGGTAGCTTGTCTCCTTTCTGGTGAAGAATTGGCTTGGTAGTTTAGTCTGCCCTGTTCCCATGATGCACTGGGCCAGGGACAGACTGATTTGCATATAGCCAGGTTCTGAGCTGGGATGGGGCAGTGAGATAAATAACGGTGATGGATCAAGCCCTGATCTTTGGACTGGGTAAGAGTGGTCTGTTTAACTCAGACACTCTGTTCATCACCACCCCCTTTTTGTAAATCGTCTTTACAGTTAGTGGCATCAGAAGTATTCAGCATGTGCAGAATCTGAGATGATGCGTGGTTGGGGCGGGCCGCACTGGGAGCAATGTCTTTTTCCTACTTATTTCTGCCTTAATAAGTCCACGTGGTGTTGACTTGTGGTGCACTGAGTTAGTGGTACCTCTGGCGCTCAGCGTGTGCGCATCCTGCGATGATGTATGGTCCGGGCGGGCAGCATTGGGATCAATGTCTTTTGACTACTTATTTCTGCCTCAATAAGGCCACGTTAGCATTGACTTGTGGTGCACTGAGTTAGTGGTAACTCTGGTGCTCAGCGTGTATGGAACATGCGATGATGCTTGGTCTGGTCGGGCCGCACTGGGAGCAATGTCTTTTGCCAACTGGACTGCGTCATCTGCAATTGCAACTTCCATCCGAATTGTGAATCCTGCTGTCTGCAGTGTAGATCGAAGGCAGTAGCCTGTACAGACATAACTCTGCGGTGCTGTGCGCTGTGTTCGCAGGAGGCCCGCGGTCATGGCGGCAGCCACGTGGCAGGGGGAGGGTCTCAGCTCTGGCAGACCCATTGGCTTTCACACATGTGAACCACGCCCAGAGCCCTGGCCTATTTATTCATACTTCTACGCTGGAGTGTCATACGTTGGAGCAGCCCACTGCGCTTCCGCTTACAGGGGATGATGACACAGGTAGGTATTTGACTAAGATCTTCTCCACTGCCTGAGGTAACATGATTGCGTCCACAATCCACAACACTACAAGCACCAGCTTGTTTTTGGATCGCACATAAGATTTGGCTGCTCGTTGAAAATATCGGGAAATTTAGTTTTTGTGTTATTTTGGCACAGGAACGCCTACTCTGCATATTATTAGCGTTAGTTGTTGCTCTCATTTGTGGCGATTTTTTTTGAGGAAGCTATTGCTGGAAAACAGGCGATATCAGCTGTTTTCACCAGGTTGAAAATGGAATTATAATTTAAAATCACTGAAAAAACTATAGGTTTTATAAACATTATAATTAGAAATTATCATTTAAAAAACCTTTAGAATTCACTGAAAAAACCATAGGTTTCAGGGACATTATAGTTAGAAATTATCATTTAAAAAACCTTTGAAATTCACTGAAAAAAACATAGGTTTCAGGAACTTTATAGTTAGTTGAAGATTTCACTCGTACAAACCACAGAAATGTGGCCGTTATGGTTAGTAGACCTAACTATAACTCGCGCCCCCGCAATGCACTGCTGATTACGTGACATATTTCATCACTCATGACATGCTCAGTGACATCACTTATGACATCACTGATGACATCTCTAATGACAACACTAGAGGCTGTCTCGACTTTTGTCAGACTATTTCTTGGTGATTGTGACAATTAGCTCCTACCGTGGAGACTGTCGTGATCATTCATTCGGGAATTTGACTTTCATTCCGAGATGATGTTGAAGGATTTATGGTGATTATTGGTGAAATGGCATTTACGTGTGCAGATCTCTGTTGCATTTGTTGGAGAAGGATTTGACCTCTGAGGTTCTATGGCCTCCCATATTCCACTCTTGGTGTTACTCATTTGTTCAGTGTAATTGAATTCGTACAGGGGGTTTGTTGGTTTCTCAGACAAATGAAGTAATAGACTTGTTTTTTCAGTGTGGAGAAGTATTCGACAAAATTTGATTAGATCCTTGTCCTTTGCTTGAATGAGTACGATACAGTTTTTATAGATTGTTATATTCAGTGCAGCCCCAAGTCTATGAGAGGGAGCGATCGATAGCTTAAAGCTGTATGGTATGTTTTTTGTTTCTTGTGTGTCCAATTGTTTTGATATGGTCTTGCTCCATTTTGCCGGCTTTCTTGTGAAGAATATAAGGTTATTAACTAAGATGCCCTTTTTAAGTTGAAGTACGGGTCTAAGATGAGTGTCTCATTTTTTTTTCATTAAGTTGTTCTTAAAAGCCTTAGCTGCATTTCTGGAGATGTTGGGGGAGGGTAATATATTATAGGAGTTCCTTCCTGATGCTTTTAACTCTCCTGCCAATTTTTTAAACATTTTGCTTCCTTCTTGCTTTTCTTATTTTCTTTCTTTTTTTACTCCCTTTTTTTTGTTTTTGTTTTAAATGGTCTGGCCTATACCTGATTTTGACCATATGTCTGGGATCCCTCGTGAATTGGATATAGAGGATTGATTGAGCAAACCGAAATGACTATTCCAATATGGCTGCTTATTTGCTTTTGGTGAGCATCCTACTTGTTGTAATCCTATTTTTGTTTCCAGGATTAGTTGTTGTTGGTTTTCTTTCCCTTTCTGTCATACATCAGCCATTTTGTACAGTACCAAACCCTAGCGAAATGGCCAATATTCAAGGGACCTATGTTGGTCCTCTTTACCTTTCTGTTACTCTTTCTTCATTCTTTGTTCCTTAGTTTCCTTTTATAATATTATTTCTTTTTTAATCCTTTCCTTCTCCCATGTCAAATATAGCCAGGAGACTCCTCAGTTTCCTGGGAGTGTTGTGGTGGGTGGGGGTATGTCCTCCCTCTCTCGCTCCTGCCTTGGAGCCGCTCTTGAGAACCGTGGAGTGGCACCCGTTAACTTCCTCCAGCTGAGGCTCACTTGACTTTCCCTCCATATGACATTTTACCTCCTTGTGCGAAGAGGAGCACTGGAGCTTCAAGGGAGTTTCAGGGGTCTGGTGTATAGAACTGAGCCTCTTTCTGTGCTCCTGCCATGCCTCCTAGCTTCCCCTCCCACTGTGCATCTTACCTCCTTGCACAGAGTGGAGCACGGGAGCCCTGCGAACTTCAGAGGACTGGCATGCTGAAACAGAGGATCTGTCCACTTCGTGTCCGAGGATCGATCACCTTGCCCTCTGACGTGCGTTCACCGGCTGCTGCTCACCCTCTGTACCCACCATGGATTCCACTACTCAGGCCAGTAAGCATGTCTAATCCTATGTCTCCTTCTTTATTTATCATCCTTTTTCTTGGCTAATTAGGGACTATTGCAATAAATTGCTATCCCTACCCTCAGAGCTTCTGGATAGAGCCTCCGTCTAGTCGGGCATTTTGCTTTTTGATTATTGAAGCAACCACTGACCAGCATTTCCTTTAAGGTCAATGCAAAAGCTTTGAGTCATGGTTAGCTATAAACAGAGTTTATAGCAAACTACAAATGAACTGGCAGTGAGGCTGAATGCACTGCAAGGTTTGTGCCTTGCTTGTCAGTAGGTCATAGGACGCTAGTCTGCAGCAATTCTCCACACCATTCCAGACTCTGCTGTCATGGCGCTGATAATGTTAAGCAGCATGAGAGCAGCACCAGGAATGGTTGGAGTTGGTTGCCTCAACGCTCGCTCAGGTACAGGGAGCTGTGCCTGCTGCCAACCCAGCTGTCCAGAACAGCTGGCAGGAGAGGTTTAAAAAGTGCATATCAAACTGCTGTGGCAAAACAGCAGTTCCAAGTGACATGTGCACTCTAAACTGGATGAGCACCACTCCCCTGCTGCCAGTCAGCAGCAGTGGCCCTGCCCCCAAACACAGCTCAGGCTGGGGAAAGTAAAAAATAAAATGGTAATAAACTCATTTTTATACAATTTTATTTTTCATATTTGCTTCTCTGACAGCAGTGGGGCGTCCCTAATGGAGGGGATACCACTACTGCTGATGCTTTGGCTAGCAAATAAAGGACTGTGTCTGTGGTACCCTGCTCAAGCAAATGTCATCCCTAAGCCCCCATACAGAATAGGTGAATCTATGAGTCAGTTGGCTTACTTCTTGGTTCAGTTACAGGGCCACAGAACATGAAGTTTGCTTTGGCAAGTTGGTAGCCAGGATGACATGACCCCTGCTTACTGCCAAAGTGCAGCCCGGGAGACTGATTCCTGACACTCAAAAGTTGCACCAGAGTCTGCTGGCCCCAGCAGAGTTGTCAGAGAGGCGTTTCGTTGCTTAAGATGTTCACTAACCTCAGTTAAAGGGAACAGGTGATTTTGTTGTGGCCGGAGACCGGAGATAACTGATTTTTGGCCTGACTTAAACTGGACTTTGAGTAACATCAACATATGTGGCCAAAGTCCCCCTGCCATGACTGTGGGCCTAGGAGCAGACTCATGAAGACCCCTGTCATTGGCACAGCATCCTCAGTACCCTTTAGCACATTCAGCATCTATCCCTTGAATCAGGACCCCTCTATTGATGTCTATGGCGGTACATCCAGAAAACCTGGAACTGGACTAGTGACTGCTTTGATCGCAAGGAAACTTTCCTTCCAAGCCTCATTGGCCACTTTGACTCAGTTCCTGTTGGAGGTCGTTACCCAGAGAAGTCCAGAGTAGTTAGTCAAAACTTTACAAAAGTTTTCAAAAATGTTTAAGTAATTGTTAACTGCAGTAGTTGTCAATGCTTGTAGGTGGTTAGAGTGAAAAGCAGTGATTTATTATTTGATTCTTCAATTATATCTCTGGAATCCTCTGGTGTCTTTTATTAATTTTAGTGGCTACAAATTCATAGAAATATATATATAAATTAGAATTAGAACTTTTTTGCAATGTGTTTCTTTATTATTCAGCTGTTTTGGTTCTGTTAAATGATTTGCACGTATTCCGTTGACAAAGTCTGGCTGCTCAAAGTCACAACTGCCCAGGGTTGAGATAAGGATGGGCAAACAAGCTTAACTGAAGCCAAGAGGGTATTATGACTTTATTTTCACAGTGAGCGTGCAGAACCACACCACATAAATATTCGTTTTCCTGACAATATCATACCATAATAATTATCACGCTTAGAGCTTTCCATTGTATTAGTAGTTAGAAGAATGATAACATACTCTACAGCAGGGATAATATCTATATATTATATACCTTGTAAAAAGGAGTGGAGAGAGGACTGAAGACTGAACCCGAAAGTAAGTATGGGCGAAATTTGCGAACTCACGTTCCGCAAATTCGCTCGAAAGCGAACTCGCAATTCGCAAAATCTGCGAAATTGTGCGAATTTGATTTTTTGCGTGTTTGCAAGGGTTTTTGCCAGTTCACGAGGGTTTTTTACAAGTTCAGAAATGCAAACTTACTTGTGTGGTCACAACAGTCACGACCATGTTGTTTCTACGTGTCCAGCCTGTTTGCGACCCTGTGGTTCATCGCGGCCACCCTCCGGTTCACCACTGCCCCCCTCTGGTTCATCACTATCACCCTCTGGTTCACCACTGCCACACTCTGGTTCATCACAGCACCCTCTGGTTCACCACTGCCACACTCTGGTTCACCACTGTCACTCTCTGGTTTACCACTGTCACCCTCTGGTTCACCACTACCACCCTCTGGTTTACCATGGCTACCCTCTGGTTCACCACTGCCACCCTCTGGTTCAAGAATGCCACCCTCTGGTTTATCACTGCTATCCTCTGCTTCATCACCCTCTGGTTCACCACAACCACCCTCTGGATCATCACTGCCACCCTCTGGTTCATCACTGCCACCCTCTGATTTGCCACTGCCACCCTCTGGATCATCACTGTCCCCCTCTGGTTCATCAATGCCACCCTCTGGTTCACCACTGCCACCCTCTGGTTCATCACTGCCACCCTCTGGTTCACCACTGCTACCCTCTGGTTCATTACAGCACCCTCTGGTTCACCACTGCCACCCTCTGGTTCAAGACTGCCACACTCTGGTTCATCACTGCCACCCTCTGGTTCATTAATGCCACCCTCTGGTTCGCCACTGCCACCCTCAGGATCATCACTGCCACCCTCTGGTTCATCACTGCCACCCTCTGGTTTGCCACTGCCACCCTCTGGTTCACCACTGCCACCCTCTGGTTCATCACAGCACCCTCTGGTTCTCCACTGCCACTCTCTGGTTCACCACTGTCACTCTCTGGTTCACCACTGTCACCCTCTGGTTCACCACTACCACCCTCTGGTTAACCACTGCTACCCTCTGGTTCATCACAGCACCCTGTGGTTCACCACTGCCACCCTCTGGTTCAGGACTGCCACCCTCTGGTTCATCACTGCTATCCTCTGGTTCATCACCCTCTGGTTCACCACTGCCACCCTCTGGTTCATCACTGCCACCCTCTGGTTCATTACTGCCACCCTCTGGTTCGCCACTGCCACCCTCTGGATCATCACTGCCACCCTCTGGTTCATCACTGCCACCCTCTGGTTCATTACTGCCACCCTCTGGTTCACCACTGCCACCCTCTGGATCATCACTGCCACCCTCTGGTTCATCACTGCCACTCTCTGGTTTTCCACTGCCACCCTCTCGATTATCACTGTCCCCCTCTGGTTCATCACAGTACCCCCCGGTTCACCAGTGCCACCCTCTGGTTCATCACTGCCACCCTCTGGTTCACCACTGCCACCCTCTGGTTCATCACTGCCACCCTTTGGTTCACTGCCACCTTCTGGTTCACCACTGCCACCCTCTGGTTCATCACTGCCACCCTCTGGTTCATTACTGCCATCCTTTGGTTCATTACTGACACCCTCTGGTTCGCCACTGCCACACTCTGGTTCAGCAGTGCCACCCTCTGGTTCATTACTGCCACCCTCTGGTTGATCACTGCCACCCTCTGGTTCAAGACTGCCACCCTCTGGTTCATCACTGCTAGCCTCTGGTTCATCACCCTCTGGTTCACCACTGCCACCCTCTGGTTCATCACTGTCACCCTCTGGTTCATTACTGCCACCCTCTGGTTCGCCAGTGCCACCCTCTGGATCATCACTGCCACCCTCTGTTTCGCCACTGCCACCCTCTGGTTCAAGACTGCCACCCTCTGGATCATCACTGCTATCCTCTGGTTCATCACCCTCTGGTTCACCACTGCCACCCTCTGGTTCATCACTGCCACCCTCTGGTTCATTACTGCCACCCTCTGTTTCGCATCTGCCACCCTCTGGATCATCACTGCCACCCTCTGGTTCACCACTGCCACCCTCTGGTTCACGAGTGCCAACCTCTGCTTCATCACTGCCACCCTCCGGTTGATCACTGCCACCTTCTGGTTCAAGACTGCCACCCTCCGGTTGATCAATGCCATCCTCTGGTTCATCACAGCACCCTCTGGTTCATCACTGCCACCCTCTGGTTCAGCACTGCCACCCTCCGGTTCATCACAGCACCCTCTGGTTCACCACTGTAGATTATGGGGGAAAACACACCTGCCCAGCCTTAACTGAGATGAATTAATATGGGGCTGGTTAATGTGTCACTGAATTTGAGCTTCAAGTCTGGCACCTGCTTCCTTAGCTGTAAGTGCTTCCTGTTGCAGTTTAATTTTTTTACAGGAGCATTGTGCCATACTTGTAACTATTCTCTGACCCTGCTTTGAGGGTCAGAGCAGGGTCAGAGAATAGTTGCAAGTAGGCAACTGAAGTCTGGAGGGGCCCCGCAGGAAGTACTACAGGCAATGGTTACAAATTAGCTTGAACTTTTGTACCTGCTAAGTGCTTTCAGTTTTGCAAAATTAGTTTTTCTGCAATTTAGCGAGATTCGCGTGGCGTGAATTCGTGCAAAATCAAACTCGCAATCCGCAAATTTGTGCAAATTTGGGGATTGTTTTTTTTTGCGTGTTCGCAGGGTTTTTTGGGTCTTCGCGGGCCGCTTGCAGCGCAACGACCGCGAAGATACCCATGCGGTCATACATGGGCTCGGCCATCTTGTGCGTGTTGCGTATTTCCGTTTCCGGGCGCTATTGGCAATCTCGCGTTGTGTGCGGCGCGGTATTACAAGTTTGCATGTGTTTTTGCGTACTCATGGTGAAAATATCGCGCAAACTTACGCACACGGTCCTCAATGGGCACGGCCATCTTGTTTTTCATTCAATGCTACAGTTCTGGGCATGCTCTTCCTATCCAGCTTCAATCTTTGCCATCCTTTGTTTGTTTGAAGTTTTTTTGGATCTTTTTTACTTATTATCCATCCCTCTATTTTTCTAGATCTATATTTTGTGTTTTCTTCTACTTTTGTTTACTTTAAAACTACTTTTTTGCCTCTTCTTTTATTTACTTTTTCCCTATTCTATTTCCTATTTATTATTTCCATTCCTGTCCAGGACCATGGCAAAGGGAGCCGGGAAGAAGAAGGGGAAGGGTCCCGCACCCCGTACCCGGCTCCCATGCGGGCGATTGCGAGGGGAGCAAGTCACAGCCCGGGAGATCTTCAGCACGGAGGAGGTGGCCGCACTGGTTTACTATGTGCAGCGCCGCCTCCCTGAGACCATCGCGGCAGGTGGCAGGATCGCTAGCGGGTACGGGCTCCGGGAGTGTCGGAAGCTGTGGGAGAAGGTGTGCCGGGCCATGTATAAACACTCTCGGGTCCGGCGCACCTACAACCAGACCACGCACCGGTGATCCAACCTCCTGGACCGTGAACACGACCTGCTCGACCTGCTAGGCGTCGAGATCCCGGGTTGGTGAGTAGTAGTAGCTATTTAATCACTACTCTGTTTTCTCCTGCTTTATGTGTTATCATATTGCAATTTTTTTTTTTTCCGAAGAGAAATAATGCTGCCGATTAGATTGTAGGTAAATTATGTTTCAAAATGTTCTGTGATTGCATTTCAGGTGCACTGCTCTCCTGCTCAGTGGCGGTGCTACTATGCTTATTTGTTTTCGATTTTTTTTGCTCATTTCATTGGCCTGAGTAATTATGTATGAGTGTACTTTGCAGAACTGCGTAATGCTAGACACTAAGGGGCAGATTTACAATTACTGGTGCATCCCTGCAAATTAACAGGGATGCACCAGTAATTGTGCACCACGCCTCCACCACCCATGGTGCACCGCATTTACAATGCGGCGCACCATGGGGCAAAAATGACACAGAAGCGTCACGCATCTGTGCCCTAAAGGCAGCTTATTGCTGGAGTTGCGTCGCAACCACGACGCAGCTCCAGCAATGCTCTGGGGTACCCTATCTCCCCAATGCTGCGTCAAGCTGTACGTCTGCTTCAAGCAGGCGCAGGGTTTTGAGTGACGCAGCATTGGCCTAAAAGTGACTACGTGAAATCTTGTAGATTTCACTCAGCCACTTTTAGGAAGCGTTCCTGCGCAGGAACGCACTCCCTTGCGCCGGAACGCCCCCTGATGGCACAGGGCTTTAAAACGTGATGCATCTCCCAGATGCGTCACATTGTTAATATACCCCGCACAATGGTGCCTCTTTAGCGCTGCCGCTGCGCCACAAAAGTCACGCAACGACGGAGCAAAAGAGCCGCAAGGGACTTGTAAATCTGCCCCTAGAGACTCAAGTCCAGTCCTTCCTTTCCACAACTGCCACTAAGAAGAGATAGTGGAGGTGGATTGATAATTTGAGTATTTTTATGACTGGTTATGTAGTAGGAAATTTACTTTTTAGTGTTCTCACTGGTCTGCAATCACGATGGACTTTGTCTGTCCCTTCGCGTGCTGCGTAGTGCTGCCTGCCAGTCCTAGTCAAACCTTTTTGTCGTTGGTTTAGTGAGTTACATAACTTTCCAAGTCGACGGTCCGCGAATCCAGCAATACTAATATCCTAGTAGACCACATCAGTCACGTCAATAAATGTAGTGCAATTGTTGTCTATTTGCGATTTCCCCAAAATAATTTGTTATTTTTCTTTTGAAATGTTTGATTTGGTTGACAACAATCATCCATGTTTGGGGCTTTCTTTCATGTTGTACATCAGCTCCCCCCAGGGGCAAGAGGACAGAGGAGGAGGTAGCGGCGCCGGCGGACGAGGACCAGGAAGGCCAGGATCGGTCCGGCGAGGGCTCCTCTGCTGGCCCCAGTAGGTTTTCATGTTAATATTAATAGTTATACTTCCCTATCTTTTAGAGTACCCTTTTTTTACTAATGTTCCTCATTCGATTTTTCCTACATCGTCTTTGATCTTCTTGTAGACTGTTTCTAAATTCTTATCCTGCCTCTACTATGACTCCCTGTGGTACTACTAGATTATTATTATTAGTCTGTCTGTGTAGCTAACTAAGCTTGCACAGTTGGCAAAAGCTGTTAAACGAAACTCCCATTCTAATCAGCAATAGCTCTATGCACTGTGTGCAGTCCTCTGGGTTGTCCATAATGTCTTTTGAAGTCTTCTAAATGTTTATGCTTTGACAATTCCCAACAATAAACTGTCAATGACCACCAAGAAAGAATAAGATACTAGTTTACTTTTTGATTGGATAGGAGGACAATCCATACTACTATTGTTGCAGGGACAATTCTGCACAAACAGAACTATGGACACTAAATAGTGCATTGTTTATCAATTATAATAGGCGCAGTTAGACTTTCCACATACCTCAGTCATAACAGAATTTGAACCCCCAATCTCCTTACTGACTAGCTAGTGTGACAGAGTCATTTAGCTCCCTAATTCATCGATGATTGATCCCCAATGATGATTATCCATCCCAGGAGTCAGAGTCCAGAACTGTCAGAGCCACGGACTCATGCTTGCAAATTGCAAACCCTTTCGCTCACTCACTCATGGCTAAAAACCACAGAGTCAATGTAAGTTTTAAAGCTTTATTAAAAGTAAAAACATTTATTAAAATCAAGTTAATCATACAACATAAACGGTGGATTGAAAATGGAAAAGTGCTTAGTGATGTCACACATTAATTGTGGGCGATCCCTCACCTGGTTGGAACTTCAAATCTTCTTTGTGGTGCTGAATCGTTGCTGACTCCGTCCTAGTGATGATGATCTGATGTTGCTCTTGTTCTTAGAAGGGAAGCTTCTGTCTGTTATGAGAAAACCGGTGCATGTTAAAAAGCAAGCATTCATCAGTTGTGCCAAAAAGTGTAGCAACACAACACCCTTCCCTAAAAATTTTTTTTAGTTTTGACTAGACAGTCACAAATGATTACATTTGTTTGTGTAGTCGTAGTGACATTTTTTTCATTCCTAGACAAAATACTAGGGAGTGGTGTATATGGCATCTAAGAATCTGAAATGTATTTTCTAGGCGGAACATCGGCACAACCATCCACCGGTGCCGGGGCCAGCGCGGAGGTGGGCACTCCTGGGGCGGAGGCGGTGCAACAGCCAGCGGAAGCTGCTCTGGGGGATGCCACGGTAGTGGCGGACAGTGGTAAGCTATTATATTCCTTACTTATTGAGATTGCAGACTGCAGAGTGTGCTCTCTGCACCGGGGTATATGTTGTACAGTACAAGTATACTATACTGTTAAGAAGACTTACAAATTTAGAACTCAGTTTTTATTAACCAGGTAGTAGCCTCCTCTAAATTGACTTCAACTCAGCTGTGAAAATTTTTTCGAGATTCCAAGTCGGATCAGAGATGAACTTAATGGATGGGATGAACGAAAAGGGAAAGAAGGGTGTATGTAAGTGTGGAAGGACGAGCGAGTTAAAAGTAATGATGACTGGCAAAGAATGATACGTGTTTTTGAATGCTGCCCGTGGTGGCTGGGAATATGATGCATGGCCGGTTGAAGGATGAAGCAAGGATGAGTGGAAGGAGAAAGAAAAGAGGACTGCCTGGGTGTGTGAAACAGAAACTGTATGTGTGTGCAATATATCCTTTAGTTGAAATTCAAATGCAAGTCAAGCACAGATGCATGGCTTGCGGTTTCCAAAATAAAATGAAAATGTTGTTTTCCTGTGAGAAAAAGTAAGGTTTGTCCACTTGAGACATTAAGAAGAATGATTGACATTTACTTTGAATGGATGGATGCCTGGATCATGATACTATCTGAATCATAGATAGCATATGTGTATGTAGAGAGAGTAGACGGTCACTGGATGAACTAAGTGTTACTTTGAAGAGCATGTAACACCGCTCCCGCCCGTCCGTTCCAGTGTAGGAAAGGCAAGGAAAAGAAGTTGTAATTTTTCCGAATACTATCCTGAATAGTAGCAATACTTTGTATTGCAAGCACAGCATTTATCCGGCAATTACGGGGGCCACTCACTACCTCTGTTAATAATTTTAGTACAACTCTGTCATTCATGTGTGGCCTATCAGTGTTCATTCAATAAAGAACAAAGCACCTAAAGTCATCCCATATGTAATCAAATACATATCCTGTGAAGGGATAGATAATCACATTATTTATCTTCTTCATTTTCCTTTTCTAGTAGTCGTTGGCACTGCAGGGTGAAAGTTAAATTAATTAAGTAGTAGCTCTTGTAACAGAGTATTCTCAGTGCCACCCGTAATAGAAAAGTAAGAGCTTCACCACCTGCATGTACTGGACTGGACTGGTACAGTAACGCAAGCCTGTGTCATCATGCCGTTAGTCTGTTTTTATCGGGTGCAAGTTGACTGCACTGGCATTATGCCGGCTTCCAGAAGTTTACGTACCAATTTTGCTAAACAAGAGAGAAGAAGAAGAATAAGGCTGGTGTACTGTCATAGTCGACTCTAATGTAGTGAGTCCATAGTGCTCATAGAATTGATTCCTGAAACTCCCACTAATGTTAGAGCAAGGCTGAAGAAGTGGGAGGTTAGATAGATACAGGCCACAAATGTTATGTACTGTGCTTGCAAGTAGCTAGTTCTACTGTGACACAACTTTCTGCTGAATTATTTTGTGTTAATCTTAAAGAGCATTGGTTACAGACTATGTTTTTCTTTCTTCATATAGATGCTCCTTCCAAACTTTCACGGAAGGAGCTCGCTAGACGGGCCCGGCAACGGAAACTGGAGGCGACTGTCGCCGAATATCGGCGGCTGGTGGTCCAGGAGGAGGAGGACACGCAGTCGACCTCCACAACATCCACAGCAATAGCTGCATCCTCCTCCGTGCTCCCTGGGTCAGCCAGTCAGCGCAGGCCTCCAGCGGTACGGAGCCGTGGTACCGCAGCCATCCGCCACCCCCAAGCAGCCAAAAAATCAGCTGCCCCCCACAGCAGGTGCAAGGCACGCGTGCACCGCCTAACCCTCAGGGTGTCCTACCTTGAGCAGGAGCAGAAGAAAATGAAAAACCTGCTCAAGAACCTCCGCAAGTAGCATTACCACCTGGCCCAAAAAGTACACCGCCGGCGGCATTAGAGGAGGAGAGACTGTCCCTTGCCCCTTTTATAAAGACTTTTGGGGGGTGGGAATTGGGAGTTGGGTTTTTTGGGGATTTTTTATTTCACGGACATTCTTTGGGGTTAGGTAGGGGGGGTGGGTCGGGTCTTGCGGGATAGTTTATTTTTGTTAGGGATACAAATAATTATTACTTTCAAATTAAACATAGCATATTTGTTTTTACTGCAGTTGAGGCTGGAGGGGGGGGGTTAAATGTAAGTTTGTTTTCCTGAAACTTAAGTGGCTTCTTGATTCAAATTGTGTAAGTAATTGCTCAAATGTTTACAAAAGTAAGTGCCTCTCACAGAGTTAGTGAATTCAATTTTCCTAGGACTTTACTAGTACTACCGCCAGTCTCTTGTCTCTCATACTACTCCATTATTCTTCCTCCCCCAAACGCTTATCTTACTTGTAATTCGTGTTTGAAAATAGTGCTAAGCACAGGGCTGGCTGCATGGCAAATGGCGATTAAGGTTGGCAATCCTGGGCGGTTGAAATGGCATCATTGCGGTGGTACTAGTGGTGGTACACAGTGGCAGTTGCAGCATATAAAAAAAAGAAATTGAAACCTTGATTGGCCTGAGCGGAGCATTAGAACGGTACGATAGATACTATAGCACGTGACAATGCACTAGAACAGTGCCAAAATGTAGCCTTACAAATGCTAAAGTATTGAAAGTATAACTACTACTTGCGTGGAATTTGACATTGGCTACTACTACAAGAAATAGTACTGAAGGTGAAGGACACAGCAGCGTAATCATTTGCCACGTGTAGGAGGAGGATGTTCTTCATGATCAATCCAGTTGATGGCACCCATGAAAATCTGCTTTGATTTGCCAATAGTCATGGGTCTGTGTCAAGCTGAGTAAGAATGTATCCTTCGATTCCTTCACCAGCCTTGAAATGTAATTCATTTTCAGTTGCTATGACCTTATCCTCCCCAGCAAGTGTGTGGAATTATTGCTGTCATTTACTCACACATCAATGAAAACCACACAGCCCGGGGGAAGAGGGTTAGGGTTTGGAAATTGGATGGGAATGGGGTTTTTTGGGAAAGTTTTGTTGAGAGAGGAAAAGAAACCACAGCATGGACAAACAACAAATGAAGATAAACAAATCTTTGGATACGAAGATATCCATAAATATTTTAAGGGACATAAAGGAAGTGCATGCACTTCTGCAGGCATGACGTTGATTGCTAAATGGATGGTTAGGTTACTTAAACTAAGTAGTACTTTCTAATGAATAAAATAATGCGACAGTACAGGGCTGCAGTAATTATGCGTTTTCACTTGCCTATCTCTGCACTCAGAGAAACACTTTGTTCATTAAATTAGTTTGAAAAAAAGCAAAGTAAAACTATACAGCTGGAGGGATGAATTTAGAAGCAGAGAGCAAAGAAATGCAGAGTCACACTCATAGAAGTTCACAGCAATAACATTACTTAAAAGATAAGTAGAAATGAATGGATACTGTTACTGTATGTTGTTGTACTTGTCCTGTTGAATTTGGGAAGTTGCATGCATCAAGCCATTCCTCTTATATGCGGTACTCCTCTGTTCCATCTGACGCTCCGTCGAGCAATGTTGGTGATCAGAAGAAACCCTGTCCACTGCCTCCCTGGCGGATGCTGAATTGAGGGTCGCTAATGTGAAGCCTGACTTCATCCTTTTTGCCATTGCACAGGGTGAAAGCCACCCTGTAAATGTTGATGGAAAAACAGGAAGTGATATTAAAACACCACTGGGAAAAAAATATAAGGTACGTACGCTGTGTAGTGCAAAAAGTCACACTTTCAGTTTCAGAATCGACAGTACAATAGTTTTGAAAGGGCGTACTCTGAGTCTCCTTTTGAAGGATAAATAAGTATGGGCGAATTTTGCGAATCTTTCCCCTCAAGGTAGGTGTAGTGTAAACTACGATTTTAGAACAAAATTAGACCTTCCCAGCAGTGCTCCCAGACCCTTAAACACAGATGCTAAAATGTAGAATACCCCCAATCAGACCCCAAAAAACGTGCGATACTGCTACCTGTCTGAGGCCTAGTGGAAAATGGTGACAAAACGTACTTTGAAAGTAAAGTAGGCCCAAATCCCCCCAATCCCACCATGGATTTTCTTCAAACCACTTGCAACCAAAATTAGACATTTCTCGACAAGTGCTCCAAGAGTAGACCCCAGAATCCAGTTGCCAAAATCTCGAACACCCCCAAACACATGCAATACTGCTAACCCTAACGAGCCCTAAGTTAAAAATAGTGTCAAACACTTTCTTCAACTAGGCCCTAACTCCCCTTTGCCACCATGGATTTCCTCCAAACCACTTGCAATCAAAAGTATCCATACCCAGCGTTGCTCCAAGACCCCAAAACCCCCCCAGAAACACCAGGAACCCCCCAAGCAGGCCCCCGAAAACACAAAAGTGAGCGAAAACTCTGAAAAGTTAAAAACTTTTTCATCATGGATTTCATCCAAAACACTTTTATCCGGTATTAGACCTTCACAGCAATGCCCCCAGACCCATCAACCCAGGCGGAAAGAAGTTTAACACCCCCAAACAGCCAAAAAGAAAAAAACGCAAAAAGTGAGACTTAGCAAATTTCTGGCCTACCTGGAATTCAGTCCAAATGCGCTGTGCAGCTAGGCCCTAACTCCCCTTTTCCACCATGGATTTCCTGAAAAACAAATGCAATCAACATTAGACTGCGCCAGCAGTGCTTCCAGACCCCAAAACCCACCCACAAAAATCTAGAAGCCCCCAAAACAGCACCCCAATGACAGGCAAGTGAGCAACAAAGCAAAAACGTTTTCACCTCCGATTTTCTCCAAACCACTTTTATCCGGTATTAGACCTTCACAGCAAGGCCCCCAGACCCGTCAACCCAGGCGGAAACAAGTTTAACACCCCCAAACAACCAAAAAGCAAAACCGCAAAAAGTGACACAGAATTATTTAGCCCTCAATCCCAAATCACTCCATGCGTGCTCTGCAGCTAGGCCCTAACTCCCCTTTGCCACCATGGATTTTCTTCAAACCTCTTGCAATCAAAATTATCCATACCCAGCGTTGCTCCAAGACCCCAAACCCCCCCCACAAACACCAGGAACCTCCCCAAGCAGGCCCCCGAAAACCCGAAAGTGAGCGAAAAGTCTGAAAAGTTAAAAACGTTCCCACCATGGATTTTCTCCAAACCACTTTTATCCGGTATTAGACCTTCCCAGCAATGCCCCCAGACCCATCAACCCAGGCGGAAACAAGTTTAACACCCCCAAACAGCCAAAAAGCAAAAATGGAAAAATGGAAACTGACAAATTTCTGCCTAGTTCCCAGATCACTCCGTGCAAGCTCTGCAGCTAGTCCCTAACTCCCCTTTGCCACCATGGATTTTCTTCAAACCTCTTGCAATCAAAAGTATCCATACCCAGCGTTGCTCCAAGACCCCAAAACTCCCCCAAAAACACCAGGAACCCCCCCAAACAGCCCCCCGAAAACGCTAAAGTGAGCGAAATGCCTGAAAATGAAAAAACTTTTTTACCTCCGATTTTCTCCAAACCACTTTTATCCGGTATTAGACCTTCACAGAAATGCCCCCAGACCCGTCAAACCAGGCGGAAACAAGTTTAACACCCCCAAAAAGCCAAAAAGCAAAACCGCAAAAAGTGAGACATTACTGGCCTACCTGGAATTCAGTCCAAATGCGCTGTGCAGCTAGGCCCTAACTCCCCTTTTCCACCATGGATTTCCTGAAAAAAATGCAATCAAAATTAGACTATGCCAGCAGTGCTCCCAGACCCCAAAACCCACCCCCAATAACCTAGAAGCCCCCCAAACAGCATCCCAAAAACAGGCAAGTGAGCAAAAACGGAAAAACTTTTTCACCATGGATTTGGTCCAAAACACTTGATTCCGATATTAGACCTTCCGAGCGATGCCCCCAGACCCTTGCAGCCACCGGCAAAAAAGCAGAACACCCCTAAACAGGCAAAAAGCAAAAATGCAAAAACTCATATTTGGAACATTTTCAGCCAACCAGTCAACATCGGTCCAAACGCGCTCTGCAGCTAGGCCCTAACTCCTCTTTCCCACCATGGATTTTCTTCAAATCACTTCCAATAAAATTTATGCTATCCCAGCAGTGCTCCCAAACCTTCACACCCTCCCCACAAATCTAGAACACCCCCAAACAGCCCCCCAAAAACATGCAATACTGGTATATTCAGAACATGGCAAATTGCGCTGTTCACAAAACATTGCTGTTTTCAGCACTACCACTACTGCGATCCTCTTGAAACTCACCTGGACAGTCACTTGTTCCAGTGATTCACAAGAATCTCACCAAAGCAGAACAAAATCGAACCACTGCGCTCTTTGAAGAAGAAGAAGAAGAAGACGGTCTACGACTAGTTTTCACTTAGTTTTAACCCAAACACACGCGCCCGCAAAACACCCAAAAACGCCAAAATTCTGCCAATTCTGCTCCAAAGAACACCAAACCCCGCAAAAACATTGCCAACATCATTATGAACGAGCCTGCATCGGGCCCGAGCCCTAGAATCAGCGTGAACCATACCAACTTAAACCCAAAAAACCCTAGTAAATCGCACTGAACCATAAACCGTAGTTATGCTTTGTCTGTCTGTGTCAAAGAGCGTAGGTATGCTACATCAGGAGGATGCTTCACTCAGTGGTGCCTGCCTTGGCCGTCTGCATGGCCCTGCTGCAAGCATGGGCCAAAAATGTGTTACGCTCAAGAATTTGCGATTTTTCTGTACTTTCGCGAGATTTGCAAAATACCGAAAAACAGCAAATTTTGCAAACATAACGGATGTTTGGCCCAAGCTTGAGGCAGTGCCATGCAGAGGGTCAAGGCAGGCACAACTGAGTGAAGCAACCTGATGTAGCATACCTAGGGTCTTTGTCAGACAGTCAAAACATATCTAATTGTATTGAGCAAGCCACATAGCCCCAATTTTACATGAACTGCTGTCTGGAGTGGACTCTGCCTGGCATAACAACAACAGTACACTGCCTCGCCCTCGACCAATACATACCACGAATAAAAAGACATGTAGTCCTGCTGAAGTAGTTGTTGTAGACTGGTTTACCTGTTTGCCACTCACGAATTGGCCATAGTTCTTCCGTAAACCGACGCTGATGATCCATCCATCCCATTGAGTGACTGTAAAGAAAAAAGATATATTATTTAATCAATCATCATGGTATATTGGCAAGTGAGTCCGCTCCAATGACATTTTGCATATTTTGTGAAATGCAATATAGTGGCCCCTGAATTTGAAGTACAATTTTAATTAAACATGGTAAAAAAAACAGAGTTGTTGACATGAGTTACAATTACTGTGTGAAAGATTAAATAATAACTAAGAAAAGACATATGAATCATCATTTCATGCACAAAAAAACAAACAGCAATTGGTTTCATCAGAGCCAGACAGCCATTGCTGTCCACTGCATGCCATCTTCTCAATTATTCATTAGCTGTTCTACTTTTTGTCCGCATCTTCTTCGGAAAGTGAGGGCCCACAGGGCAGCCTCTCCTGTCAATATCAGAAGTAACTCTGTCAGCAATCAGCAAGCATGGAGTCAGTCAGTAATTTCAGTCCCACTTGAGGGGACTCGTCGTAATCCATCCATCTGCCTTGAGGGAAATGGATAGGGGGAGTCTGGAGGAGGAGTATAAAGGAGCATGATTGAGTTGTGAACTTGTGAACCTCAGGAATGCAGACTGCGGCACCTTCAAATCAATAAGAAATATAAGATGAAGCCAGTGCTGCTGATGGACTTGTTGTGATTAGGTGATTAGAATTTTGTTGTGGTAAAAGTTGCAAAACAAAGAAAGACACACAGGAATAAAAGTGAATAAGGACGAAAAAAAGGAAGTCATTTTCAGGGCTCGGTGTCAGGGAAGTAGAGCTCGTCCTCAAACTCCATGAATTGAGACGGGAGTAGGTCAGGTAACAGAGAAGAACTTCCGTCACCTAAGTCGGTGTCCTCTTCTTCCTGCGTGCATTCACGTACTTTGTAATCTGGTGGTATCAAGTGCTGATTCATCTTGATCAGTTTTAACCTCTCCACATTTTTGGCCGAGAGGCGGGTCCTTTTTGAAGTTACAATGGCACCAGCAGCACTGAAAACACGTTCAGAAGACACGCTTGCGAGTGGGCAAGACAAATAATTTATAGCCAGGTTGTTGATCAGTGGTCATAGAGCCATTTTCCTGTACCGATACAGCAATGGGTTCGTATTAACAAAGACCTGTGTTGGGTCATCCAGATAGGCCTGCACCATCAACTCAAGGTTGTCCACGGTTGCTCCACTTTGTGTACCATCTGTGGCCTTCTCAGCACTGGAACAAGCAAACCCTTGATGAGTTAGCCAATCCGCTTCCGACAATATTATGGCTGTGCCTGGTGCAGGTGAGGATGATGATACGGGTGCTGCTGGTGTCAATAACGGCTGTGAGGGAAAGTGACTCCCTTCACCCACAGATTCAGAAGTGGAACTTGACACTGGATGGCCTGCTGATTCAGTTGGACTTCTGACGGCTCCTTGAATTTTCTGCCGATCTTTTTCGAACCAACTGGCTGACACAGCTAGCCAATGTTTGTACTTTGAAACATCTGCTTCATGAAAAGGAATGAATGCTTTGCTGGCCACTGCCTTTTTGTACCATGGATCCAGAATAGTGGCACAAATGTAATGTTGTTCTGTATGTATGTTTATAAGCCTTTCATTGGCAACTAGGCGGCTTAATAACCTCTCCGCCAACAGATATGCATCTTGCTTTCCAACATCATCTCTGAACGTTGAAGACACCGCCTTCAGTTGGTGCTCTAGCATGACCAACAATGGGATAGCTTTGCTCAAAGAACAGTCCACCCTGCTGACTTCACGCGCAAAGACCTCAAAAGGACGAAGCATGTCTGTCAGGGTTTTAACTAGCTGCCATTCCTCCAACTCTAGCGTCATGTCTTTCATAGTAGAACCTAGTGAAAAGATATAGTCATTGATTACCATGCACTGCTCAAACAGACGCTCAAGCATGTAAAAGGTTGAGTAAGTAAGTAAGTAAATCACCTGAAGGTCTCAGAGCGCTACTAGATCCTCCCGACAGAAACACAAAACAGGAACTGTAGGCTGAAGCTGAAAAAAACAGGTTTTAAGATGTCTACGGAAACTCAGGTGATCGGGTTCTATCCTGATCTGGAGGGGCAGGGAGTTCCAGGCTTTGGGGGCAGTTTTACTAAAAGCCCTATCACTATTTCTAACCGTACGGACCCTAGGAACAATTAGCAGAGACTTACTTGATGATCTGAGTGATCTTGCCGGGTTATGGGCTTTAAGCTTTTGTTCTAGTTAGGTTGGGCCATGTTCATTGATAGTTTTATGGACCAGGCAACATAGTTTGAATTTAATGCACTTCTGTATTGGGATGCCCTAAAACCCGAATGGGAAGGGTCGAAGAGTTTGTTAGTCTCAAGGTATGCAATGAGCTGTTTGTTAATCAGAGACTCCATGACCTTCCCAAATAGGGGCAGGAGGGATATGGGCCTATAATTGGAGAGTCATTTAGGATCAGCTGTAGTTTTTTTTAGAATTGGTCTTATTATAGCCTCCTTCCAGTGCAAGGGGACAGAGGAGTGCAATATGGACTGATTCAAAGTATTGGTGAGGACAGAGAGCAGGGCAGGTGCAATTTTTGCTAGAATTTGAGGGGAGGCTGGATCTCCCGGGGCTCCTGACTTCATTTTGTACAAGGTTGCCTCCACCTCTGTTACTGAGCAGAGTGAAAATTCCCTGGATGTAGAAATTCGACTACTTGAGACCCTGCAGCTATTTGGGGGCAAGACTATGGTCTGAGATAGAGGGAGAGGTTGAGGAAAAAGTTTGTGAATATCATTGATTTTTTCGTGGAAATACAGAGCCACAGAATCCACCCATTCTTTTGATTCATTGAGTGGCTGCTGACAGGCAGGGTGATTGGTGAATTCTTTTACTATTCTATAAAGCTCTCTTTGTGAATTTGCCACCTGGGTTATCCTATTGTCGAGGTACGCTTTTTTTGCCGAGGCAATTCCTTTCATGTAGGACCTGTGCGCTGCCTTATACTGTTGCCTGTCATTTAAGTCTTTAGTTTGGCGCCATTTCCTTTCTGCTAATCTGGCCAAGTGTTTGACCGTCTCTAGATCCGGCGTAAACCAAGGAGAGTTTTTAGCAGGAGGCCTAGATGATCTTTCCGGGGCTATAAGGTCTAATGCCGAGGAGATTGCAGATTCAAGCTCCATTGCTGCTATTTTGGGATCGGTTTTATCAGTGATGGCAGGAGGGGAGAAGTGCACAGCAAAGGAGTCTGAGGTGATCTTGTTCCATGGTCTACTCAGTTTTCCATGAATGGTTTTTTGGGGTTCAGCCTGGGTACCCATGATACCAAATTTTATTACGAAGTGGTCTGTCCAGAAGACTGGGGCAATCTGATTAATTTCTACTGTGGTAGAGTTGGTGCATATGAGATCAAGTGCATGACCTGCATTGTGCGTGGGACCTGTCGGGAGAAGATGTAGTCCTAATGAATCAAAGCTAGTGATAAGTTCTATGGTATGAGGGTCCAGAGTTTGATCCATATGATAATTGATGTCCCCTAATAGAAGGAAGTTCCCTGAGACTAGGACGTAGGGAGCTATCGCTTCCACAAGTTTATTCACAAAATGGCCTTTGGCTCCTGGGGGTCTATAGATAAGAGCCACCTTCCATGACTCTTTGTTACCAAGGGTCATGGTGGCAATGCAATCCAACGTGTTGCCACCTCCTAGATGAGTCCTTTGACTGGCACTTTACGTTCATGTTGAATGCTCCTCAGCTCCTTCCGGGCCTTAAAAGAATGGCTGAAATTGGTGCAGATTCTTCGGCAGGTGGTCAGTAACTTCTTGACTGGGTTTTCATTTTTCAAGAAATCTTGAACAACCAGGTTTATACAGAGCGCCAAACACGGCACTCTGAAATATTCACCTTCCTGCATGGCCTTAACTATATTACTGCCATTATCCGTGGAAACATAACCAACTATGCGATTTCTTGGTTGCAGCCATTCAGAGACCTTACTGTTAAACTCCTCCAAAATGTTTTTTGCAGTATGAGTTTTCTCCATGGCAAACATGGCTAATGTTGCATGTTTCCGAGTAGCTTGAAAAACTGTGTCCAGGTCAACAACTGCACTTGACTTGTCCTTAACCCCTGCAAAAGACCCTGCAAAAGAGACCCAGTGTACAGTGATGCACATGTAATCAAGGGCTTGGCAACTGGTCCACATGTCTGTTGTCAAGTGGATAGTGTGAACAGCACTCTTCTGCAAGCTGCCCCAATCACCTCCAGCACATCTTGATGTAGTGCTGGAACCGCAACTCTGGCAAAATAGGACCGGCTAGGAACCATCCATTTAGGGCAGACTGATGCCACTAATTCTAGAAACCCCACCCCAAAGGGAGAAGGTCCAGCGCTAGCATTTTAGCCAGCTTTGCGTTATAAAAAGGTACCGTTGGGTGGTTGCGTTCAAATGGCGCCTCCGACCACAACATTCCGCGAATGGTGGGCTGGATCATTTTACGTGATGATGATTATGATGACGTCTTCAAACCAGTTAGGCCCAGTGATGTAGTTTTTCGCATTGGTGTCTCTCCAACACTCTCAGTGTGCCTCATAGATGTTGCAGGGGTAGAGGGTGTGGGCGATACCACTGCAATGCTGCTGCCAGCAGAACTGGGTGTACCAGAAAAAATGTCTGTCACTTCTTCACTTCCCCCCTGCACGATTAGCCTCTCGTCATCATCAGATGCAATATCAAGGGATACATTTTTATTTGTTTTTCTTTTGCCTTCCTCGATCTTCCTCATGTGTGCTTCCCAAATGATATTGTGGTGTTGCTTGAGATGACCTCTCTGGCCTCCGGTACCATAGTTGGTACTAAGCTTACCCCGACTAACGGATGCTTTACAAATCGAACAAACGACCATGTTTTCTGTTTTTGCGCTAACAGTAAAGAAGTCCCAAACTGGGGACTGGTGATGTCTGCTGAAGGTGGAGGCGCTACTTTGACTTTCAATGCCAGATGAAGTGGAGGATGGAAGTGTCGGAATTCGTTTCTGTTGTTCACTTACAGCACCACTACTTGAGGTCGAGCTGGATGGAGGTCCATGCCGGCCCTTCTGACTAAAAAAGATGGAAGCTGTAGGTCGTGTTGGTGTTGTAGTTAACGGTGGTGGTACCAGTGCCACGCCACCCATATCCCGCTCAGCAGCCATTCGGGATAGGGTCAAAATGTGTGTCTGCTGCATGCACGCTGGGGCTGGAGTGACGACTGTGATGACTGGGTCGTCGTCAGACTGTTCATCAGCAGCAGAAGACACCACTTCTTGTTCGTCGTCATCACCCATAAGTCGAAGCTTTGCGGGATCCTTCCTTTTAGGCTTAGCTACCTTTGTCGGCTCATGGCGTGACTCACTCTCAGACTGCATGGCTGGGTTGCAATCATGATCAAGGTCATCAGAATGAAGGGGGCTTGAAGAAGAACTTGTAGTAGTAGTATTATCCCTCCTTGACCTTTTTCTTGCTGGCGATCTGGAAGACAATGCATAATCATCATCAGCAGGAGTGGCTTCCTCGGATGATACCTCCTCTTGAATATCAATTTCCTGTTGTGCCCCTGCTTCTGGAGAAACAAGCGTTGTAGGCAGTTGTGACGCTCCATGAACCTCTAGTTCCACCTCTCCATGCACCTGTCCATGCGCCTCTCCTTGCGGCTCTACTTGCGCCTCTCCTTGTGGCTCTACTTGCGCCTCTCCTTGCGGCTCTACTTGCGCCTCTCCTTGCGGCTCTACTTGCACCTCTCCTTTCCCATGTACTTGCGCTTGTACTAGTTGCACCTGTGTTTGTGGCTATGGTTGTTGAACACTCGTCAGCTGAGTTACACCCGGCGTTGATTGGATGGTACTTTATTGTGATGAGTCAAGATCACTGGTCGATGGTGATTGAACAACCAAAGTGGCTGCCGCAGCAGCACTCATGTTCTTGGACCTATGTTGGTGTGGTGGCACTGAGCCCAATGAAGCAGAGGTGCTGCTACCAGCTTGGTCCCCGGCGGACACCGCTGCTGCTGCAGGCGTAGTTTTTTTTTCCCAAAAAAGGTGTCGGTGGGCACACCAGTCTCCTTGGTAGGTGGTGCCACTTGCTTCTTCTGCTCCTTCTTACTGGCAGTGGCACTGGCAACTTTTTTTGCTGAGGCGCTACGGCCAACTTTCTTTGGGGCCATCTTCTTGAGATGTCAAAACAGCAGGCCGCAGTTGCACGAGTTGCAGAGTTGTCTTGTCTGTGGCCACATGTGACGTCACGTGACATTGTGCTGCACACACCGCTGCAGGACTTCTTCCTGGCACTGGTGGTTCTCATGTGCACCTAAAAGCAATGGAAGCCAGAGGAACATCAGTTATACACCCCAAAAAGTTGAAAAACACTCAAAAATCACCACAATCCTATGCCATCCATGCCCTCAATGATGTTTAAATTCAAGACACCCCACAGAAACACTAGGCCCATGCACCACTGAGTACCCCTGGGCATAATGGTTGACAGCAAGGCAAACTGGGTGCAGGCCTGAGCACACTGCCTGGCTTCAAAATGGCCCCTTGAGCCCCACCACATGGCCAGGCCCTGCCTGTACCAGGCCTCAAAATGGCCCCCACCCACAAGGCCAGGCCCCAACAACACCCCAAAAAGTCACAAAAACACTCAAAAATCACCACAATCCCATGCCATCCATGCCCTCAATGATGTTTAAATTCAAGACACCCCACAGAAAGACTAGGCCCATGCACCACTGAGTACCCCTGGGCATAATGGTTAAAAGCAAGGTAAACTGGGTGCAGGCTTGACCACACTGCCTGGCTTCAAAATGGCCCCTTGACCCCACCACATGGCCAGGCCCTGCCTGTATCAGGCCTCAAAATGGCCCCCTCCCACATGGCCAGGCCCCAACAACACCCCAAAAAGTCGAAAAACACTAAAAAATCACCACAATCCCATGCCATCCATGCCCTCAATGATGTTTAAATTCAAGACACCCCACAGAAAGACTAGGCCCATGCACCACTGAGTACCCCTGGGCATAATGGTTGAAAGCAAGGCAATCTGGGTGCAGGCCTGAGCACACTGCCTGGCTTCAAAATGGCCCCTTGGCCCCCACCACATGGCCAGGCCCTGCCTGTACCAGGACTCAAAATGGCCCCCACCCACATGGCCAGGCCCCAACAACACCCCGAAAAGTCGAAAAACACACATACATCACCACAATCCCATGCCATCCATGCCCTCAATGATGTTTAAATTCAAGACACCCCACAGAAAGACTAAGCCCATGCACCACTGAGTATCCCTGGGCATAATGGTTGAAAGCAAGGCAAACTGGGTGCAGGCCTGAGCACACTGCCTGGCTTCAAAATGCCCCCTTGACCCCCACCACATGGCCAGGCCCTGCCTGTACCAGGCCTCAAAATGGCCTCCACCCACATGGCCAGGCCCCAACAACACCCCAAAAAGTCAAAAAACACACATAAATCACCACAATCCAATGCCATCCATGCCCTCAATGATGTTTAAATTCAATACACCCCATAGAAAGACTAGGTCCATGCACCACTCACTACACCTGGGCCTACTGGCTAGTGAGGCTTTACAGGCACCCCAGAATTTAAAAAGAAATCAACATATAACAATGAGCTAAAATTCCATGACATAAATGAGAATTAAGTTAAAATAAAATCACAGAAACAGTTGTATCATTCACCCATGACTAACCCTGGGCCTACTGGATACTGTGGCTACCCACCATAATATATATTTTTTCAAAGTTGTGAAAAAAGTTTTAGAACTGTAGTTGCCTCAACTGCAATGCCCCAAACAAACAACAGCAACTTACTTGTAAAATCTCAAGTCCAAAAGTAATCCAAACTCCAAAGTCCAAAAAGTCCTCAAATACAAATATCCAGCAGCAGTCACAAAAAGTAATCCTTCCAGCTCCACAGCCAAATGAAAAGTGACCAGGACATGGACAAAGCACTGGGAGGAGCCTGCTGGACAGGAACAGGAAGTTGGAGACTCTGGGGCACTTCCTTCCTCCCACCCTACCCCAGAAAATGGACTCCTGTACCAAAAAGTGCAGCCAAATGTCAATCTGAGGAGTTATTCTGATCAAAATCATCATTTTCACAAGGTTTATGCTTCCTGCGGTGGACTTCTCGTGCAGAATTGCAATTTTTGCAATTTCGGGAACGCGAGCTGTTCAAATCTCCCGCAGGAAGTCAGTTGCGCACCGCATCTATGTGTTTGGCATTGTTTACTCCAGCAATGCGTGATCGCGGGCCTTTATGACATACTTGCGTTGTCAAACTCTCGCTGTGCAAGATGGCAAGCCTGGATAACGTAATTGCGTTTGAAAAACTCTCGCTCGATCACGCAGCAAGATCGAAAATGGCGCAGCACACGCAAAACCGGGAGAAAAACAACTCGGCGGACTCAGAATCACGGTAAGTCAACGCGGCGCGCGCGGTATTGTATTTTTCAAGCGCGACCAAGCAAAATAATTCGGATTATTTGGTAAATTTGCGCGATTCGCGGATCGCGAAATCATCAAAAATCTGCAAATTTGCCCGCAAAACGGATTTTACGCCCACGCTTACCGGAAAGTACTCCACATCAAATCTCCTTTGAGGTGAAGGGAAAGGAGACATAAACACTGTTTGTCTCCTGCCCTAAAAGACACTAAGATGAATTCATTAAAGACAATAATAAGCAACTGAATCCAGTAATAACAAGCACGGACCAGAGTAATCTGGTAAAACAGAAGTAAAACGTAGTAGAAGCCAATTAAACTGTGCAACATGATGGCTCATTGGTTTAAACTTTGGCTGCTTACGTATAGAGTCATATCCAAGTGAAGAGTCCAAATTAGCCTTACATCTTTCCAAAGTTGGAACCATTGCATTTATAAAAAACTTAGAATTGCCCTGTTTTGGTACAAAGCACTGCGTAAAACACACTATCATTATCCATATGAGAAGTAGAAGGAAAGAGATTAGAACAGAAACTGTTAGGCAAAGCAGCAAACTCCAGTTAGTTACAATCAGTACACAGTAGTTAAAATGAGGCTATCCTGAGTGGTTAGGCACCGGGACCCGACTGTATCCCTGCTGACCTTTTTTAATAGGAGAATCATTTATGGTCCCGTATCTGACATTGCTAGTTAATGTCATAGCGGAAGGAGCACCGGTTCCTGATTCATGGCTTGGGGGCTGAAATCCTGCCAATTTATAAGAAAGGCGATCATACCACACCGGCTAATTATCGTCCAGTTAGCCTTATCGACGCAGTTCAAAAGATCGTGGCCCGTCTATTATTGGGACAAATTCTGAATTGGATGATGGATTTTGATATTTTAACACCACTACAGGCGGGTTTTAGGTCACACGTGGGTACACTTGATCAGGTATTTAGGTTTATGTTACTGTATTGGAAAGAGGTTCTCGTAGGGGGGGGTTACTTTTCGCGGCCTTCGTTGATCTTAGGTCCGCATTTGACTTAGTACCAAAGTCCAAGTTGTGGGAAGTTTTACTGGGGATGGGTATGCCCAAAGAGCAGGTGGCTTTTCTAATTATTATGCATGTGCATACGCATGCTAAAGTAAGATGGGGCAAACCAGGGGAGGTGACTACAAGGTTTGAGGTGGCCAAAGGGGTTAGACATAGGTGTGTGTTGGCCCCTACCCTGTTTTCCTTGTTCATTAATGGGGTGGTGAATTATTTTTCCAACTACCCAACAGACGCACCGTCCCTTGTGGGCAAGAAAGTCCCCCTCCTCATGTTCGCAGATGACACGCTGATAATTTCCAAAACAAGGCAGGGGTTACAGCTCCCCCTGTCACATTTTGAGCTCTTCTGTAGCGAACATGAGTTAGAAGTAAATGTAGGAAAGACCAAATTTATGGTCCTACGGGGTTCAAGATCGGTCAAAGCAAGGGTTAAAATGGGTGGGGACATTCTTGATCAAACAGCTGTCTTTACTTACTTGGGTGTCACCCTTAGTGATAATATGAATTGGAAACCCCAGATAGACCTCCTCACCCTCAAGCACGCCCAACTTGGGGGAGCCTTATTGAAGGAACATAATAAAACCCTAACTAAGCCATTAGCTCCTTTGATTAAAATCTATGGCTCTAAGATTCTTCCCGCTATTATGTACAGAGCATAACTGTGGGGATTTAGTGATATCGCCCAACTGAAGGTTGCCCAAAATAAAATCCTCAGGTCATCAATTGGGTTACCAAATTCCAGCACATGTCTCCCCCTATTATTTGACCTAGGGTGTAACCCTGTGGAGGACATGGTAAGGTATAGACCCCTGGCGTTTTGGCGGCGCCTGTGGACTACACCGGAACTGCCCATGTATGCTGAGGCTCTCTTGGAGATAAAAGGGTTACAGGGCTCATCGAGGGTTCCCTGGTTATCTGCAATTAAAGTGTCCTTGATGGATATGGGGTTAGGGGTCCTATGGACCAAGTCGGATACTGCTGTTTTTCCTCCAAAAAAGGTTTTTAAGGGACTGTATTGGGGGAGGGTTAAGGAAAAGAGACTAGCATCAAAGGTGGATAGTTCTATGACATCGTCATTCCTCGCCATTAATGTTGTTCCAAGTTATGAGGATTATTGGGATACTATAACTAAGCCAAGTGATGAAAAATTGTTTCACCAGCTTAGAGTAGGGTCTCTACCTCTTCGTGGGCTAACGAGCTCTTGGAACACACAAAGTAGTGACAAATGCCCACATTGCGAGAACGAGGTAGAATCTATTGATCACTTTCTTTTTGGTTGTCCTATGTATTCTCTTCCGAGGCGGGTTTGGCTAAGGCCGGTTTGTTGTTCCCTGGGAACCAGATCTGCAATCACTGCGAGTAGAATTCTGAAAACGGACACCACAAAATACATTGTCGTAGGTGTATCTAAATTTGTTGGTTGGGCCTGGTTGATAAGAATGAGGTTCCTGAGCCCCTAAACTATCCCCAAAATTCTGTATGATGCAGTCAATGGTTTTACTATAATTGAGTCTTTGTATGGTCGCAGTCGTGTGTCTTTCAATTCCAAAATTTTAATTTTTTTTAATTACTGGTTTTATCTTGTACAGTATTTATTGTTTTTATGTATTACAATGAACTTGTTAGTGTATTATGCTGTGTTGTTTTGTATGTCTTTTATGATGCAAATCGAAATAAAGACCCTTTTGACTGACTGAGTGTCACCAAAAAGTAACCAGAAGTAACCAGCAAAACTATTTGAAACCCTAGGAACAATAAGAACATTAAGAACAATTAAGCATCAGTAAAATGTAACTAGTATCTTAAGGTCCATTCTAATGGCAGCGAAGACATTAACTAGAACCAATGTGGGTGTGAGAGTTCTTTCCTACTTCTACCATCACCAGTAGTGGATAGCATTGCTTACAACTGGTGCTCCAGAGCCAATAGTATTGAAGTCCAAGTGAGTAGCCAGTCTACTCCCTTTAGGTATATGGCTCGCTTGGCAGTCACTGTGATCCGTGAAGTCTTAGTGTACAAATGTGATAGAGGTTACAAACACCATGACACATAAAACTGTCTATTTATAAACAAGCTGATAAAATGATAAATTAAATTAATACAAACAAAGAGAGCAACAAGTCTGACATATAATCCAAAACATGTCATGCACTCCGGTCGAAAGGAAAACTTCAGAAAAGTTGGTCTTTTGTGAAGATGTTCACTCCAGTCAGAGATTCGGGTTTTTGAAAGGTATTCTGATGAAAGAATTATGCACCTAAATCCAGTTCTGGTTCAACCCTGGGATACTCACTGCACACCTAAGTTGGCAGATATGGAAGCTACTGACTGTCTTGTGCCTAAGAAATTTAAAGGGGTCACACAAGAAATGTTTAAAGTCAACACCAGTACCAAATGTAGTGCTATCCAGAAAAAACAGTAGTAATATCAGTAGTGCTGAGGTGACCGATCACTAATGTCCTCTACAGATGCAGTCTTTGTTTTACGGAATTGCTAAATAAGTTAGGGGCCCTACTGTTTATGGTGCTTTTGCGAGAGATGTAGTGGTCGGCCGGCACCCACTTTGAGTCAAAAGGGTACCTCAAATTTCCCAACTGAGCGTGATGGCTTTAACAAGTGCACCTTAAAGGTAGGGCTTGACTGTGACTCCAAGAATGAAGAGGTTACCAGAACCATAAGGAATGCAAAGAAGGAGGGTTAAATTGTGCTGCAGTCTTTTACTCTAGCTGATTGAACAAGATCTGAAGCAGGGGGCATGAAGATGGGGATGGAGATTACAGATAGCCAACAGACAGAAGACAGACTGGACAGTGCAGGCTCAGTCAATTGATGAAGACATGAAAGGCTAAAGATCATAATTCAGATCCTATATTTTCTCCAGTCTTCCTTCTCCATGCCACAGGTGTTGAGCAGATCTTGTGCCTCTTGGACAACTTAATTCTGGCTGAAGAACACCAGCTTTCCACCTCTCCCCAAGGCACTGCTTCTGTCCTCAAACTACATTTTAAGACTTAGTCTAATTCCAGAGCAAAGCTTCCACATCTGGTTTGATACCTGCTTCCCTCCCTGTAATGCATGCCTCCTTTCCATTTAGATGATTTGCCAAGTGCTGATCAAGAGAGCCAGTGATCTTCCTCCTCTGGTAACCAATGCAGAATGCCAGGGCAAACAAGATGTTTGTTTATTTCAAAGTGCGCACACTCCCTGAATCCGGGAAAAGCACATATTCATTTACTTGACTGTTCTCTCACACTCTGAAGCATCGAGGTGCAGGCAAGGCCAGGCTGGACAGGTACCAATGGGAATTGGGGTGAGACTTAGTGAGAGAAAGCGAGCAAGTATAAAATTTGGCAGCAGGAAAGTGTTGGAGAGGCATTGGGATCAGACGTCATACTACTACCTTGCATGTGCCTAAAGGCGCTCTGACAGGGAGTTATCAAGATGTCAAGGTCAAAGAAATCCCAAAGTACGGCGCCAACCGGGAGGTGCCTGGCATCGGGCCTGAAGTAAAAACAGACCCACAGAGAACAGTACCTTGGAAAAGCGAAAACAAAGACAGCTCATGGCGTCGGGGATGTGTGATATTATTGGCGCGTTGTGGCGTTGGTTTCTTGCTTCAGGGGAGATGATGCGTTGGTGTCCTGGATGCTGGCAGAGGCAGGGGAGGCGTAAGTTCCTGACCGGAGAGGAGGTGACATCACGATAGTGCTTAAACCACGATTCCGTACAATGTCATGATGTCGATAGATTCTTGACCACCCACATCAACAATCGGCAGCTCAATGATGTCGGCTTCAGAGTCGGTGCAACACAGCAGCAGGCGTCGGGCCTACATCGCAATTCGGAGCATCGCTCACCACTATGGCAGGCTTACAATGTTGTTCCTGGCGTCGATGTGGCATGGCAGCCGGCGTCAGGTCTACGTTGCAAGTCGGAGCAGCGCATCGGTGTTGCAGAATTCCTTCTGTAGCAGCTAGAACAGCAAGTTCCAGATGCAGGCTAACATTAGGGGTAAAGTCTGTTATCCCTGAGAATTCGGTCAGGAGGCAAGCTGAAATCAAGCCCTTCGAGTAGTATTCTGCAAGATGATGAAAGTTCTTAAAAAGTTCCTTCTCCTTTCCTTGGCAAGGAAGAAACCATTGCAGGCCAATCCAGCAAACAGCACACTAGCAGAGGGGCAGTCCAAACTACTGCAGCCTCCTTGGTTCTTCTCCTCTGCAAATAATCCACATTTGTAAAGCGCACAATCACCCGTAAGGGTCTCTAGGCGCTGGGGGCCGTCGGGAAGTTTAAGCAAGCTATTGCCCAGAGTCACATAGTGCTGGGCTAATCTGCCGCCGGTGCCGGGGATCGGACCGTCATCCCCAGATTCTGGATCAGTCGCCCTGGCTGCAGTGCCACACCTCTTCCTGCAAAGGTTTGTCTTGTGTTCCCAGAAGTGATCTAAAATTTTGGGGTCTGGGTCCCCATATTTATACTGCAAAATCCTTTGTCCTCTGAGGGCAGAGGGACCTGTACCTAGTCCAAACCAGATCTGTGCAGTCGTGAAGCACTTTGTTTACAGGACTCCATCTTTCTTTTGGCAGGGTGGGCCTAGGTCATCAGACACACCACAGGAGGTGTAGCCAGCATTGTGGAAGGCAGGAACAGCCCTATTCAGACCCAGGTGCTACTCCTCCCACCCATCTATATGCAGATAGGTCTATTCAGCCTTGTCTCCAGGAGCCACCCCAGCCCTGGTCACTCACGGACCAGACACACAATACACAAGCTAGCAGAGACAGGATGGATGTTTAGGCAAGAAAATACCTACTTTCTAAAAGTGGTATTTTCAAACAGAGAATGTTGAAACCAACTTCACTAAAATATGTATTTTATCATTTTAAGTTCAGACATACTAAACCCGAATTTCTACCATGTTCCATGGGTCAATTAGGATTATACAATTTTATAATCAAACTGCCCAGTCTGCCCCAACGGTGAAAAACAAAATAGGCTGTAATTCACTATTAGGTCATGCCACACACACCAGGGCATGACCTACCTTTTACATACAAAGCACCCTGCCCAAGGGCCTACCTAAGGGGTGAGTTATATAGAAAAGGGAAGGTTTACGGACTGGCAAATGGGTGCACTTACCAAGTCGACATGGCAGTCCCAGACTGCACGCAGGCTCTGCAATGGCAGGCCTGAGACACACATTACAAGCTGCTTCTGTGGGCAGCACAATCAGTACTGCAAGCCCACCAGCAGCATTTGATTTACAGGCCCTGTGCACACATGGTGCACTGTACTAGGGTCTGACAAGTAAATCAAATAACCTAATCAAGGAATCACTAATCAATACATCAATTTAACATAGAGAGCATATGGACTTTAGCACTGTAAAGTGCCCAGAGTCATAACACAGCCAGCAACAGGTCATAAAAAATACAGGAGGAAAGCAAAACGTTCAGGGATGCCCCTGCAAAAAAGGCCAAGTCCAACAGTAGCAAAGAACAACACAAGTTGCCTAAAGCTCGCAGTAATAGGGTGAACAATAGGCATCAGGAGTCCATGATAAGGGCCTGCAAGTCTGGGCATACGAAGTACAGCAAGGTCCAGTGCGGCTCAAGCCCTTTCGGCGTTTGTGGAGGACGATAATTTGACTTGCGAAATTACAGACATTCCGGGGACCCCGTGTAGAATGTCAAACTAATGGCAGTGGGGGAGACTGTGGGCCCCTTTAAAGCTAAGGGACCTTCCCTGCCCATTCCTGGCCTATTCTTCACAGGCTGAAATCTGGCATGGAGGGGGTCAAGCTAATGATTCTCCTGGGTTACAAGTGCTTCTAGAGGTTTTGATGGGAATTTAAGAAGAGATATCAGGCAATAATTATCCAGGAGTATGATATCGTCCCCTTTTTTAGTAGGCAAATTACTACTGTATCCTTGAAAGATTGTAGAATCATTCCCTGAGAAAGGGATTTGTTTGTTAAAGTCAGCATGAGACTCTTTACTGCAGATTTCTTTGATTTTAACCCTTTCGATGCTGATGACGAGCTCAGCTCGTCATCACCCACGGGTGTCGTGTGCTGATGACGAGCTGAGCTCGTCATGACACCAGCAAAATGGTAATTTTCAGCAGAGGAGGGGGAAAACGCCTAGCAGCCAAGGTGTTAAAATACACAGCAGCATGGATCAAGTGGTGATCCAGATTACACCTTTTAATTCAAAGTTTGAAGCTGCTGCTCAACAACTGGGGAGAAGGATTGTAAATTAGTATGATTACCAGCCAGTGGTAATAAGTTACTATCTACCCTTCTGGGGTTGAATGCTTCATTTGATTTCTTTTATTCTTATCTTTAAAGAAGCTGTTGAATCTCTCACTGAACATTCACGCAGAAACAATGGGTAACTCTTTCTGGAGCTGAAAGGTCAGCCAATTACTTCAAAATTCTCTTTCTGCTGATAAGTACTACCATGATGTTTTTAGAGTAGTAATGGGTCTTTATGAGTGTATTTTGATGCTCGGTCATCCCTTTTTTAAACTGTTCTTATTTCTTTTCAGAGTAATCGCCCACCAGTTGACATTTAAACAGCAGAGTTTAAAGTTTTCTTCTTTTAGTTCCTGTGAACATCAGGGAACTGGCTCTGTCCAGTAGGTTACTCTTGATTTGTTAAACAACCATATTGATTGCTGGCAGAAACAAGATACTGTGAAACTTATTTTTCAGTGATATCCACTTGATGGCTTACAATAGGAGCTGTGTCAGAGAAAGTTCTCTGTATTTTTTCTTTATTTATGTGATCCCATTTATGAAAGGATTTCATGATTGGTTTACTGTTGTGGCATTGATATGAGACCGTAAGGACACATCTTATCAACAGATGGACTGACCAGATGCAGGGTACAACCTGTAAGCTTGTTTACTTTAAATTATATGTCCAGGCTAGATGAAGGGTTATCATACAGATCCAAAGGCTAGATGCCATTTGTGGCACATCCTTAAATTAGCATGTCTACCTTTAAACCAGATGCCATCTGTCTTTATTTTTTGAAGGAATTGTGAAAGCATCAAATCATTCAGACAGCAATCTTGACAAATATCTAAGGGACATAAGTCTGGGACAGGCTCGCAGTTTTTTATATTTCAAGGTCAGACAGTGAATGTATAATGTACACAATGTAGTCTAAATTGACATAGTTTTGTTATATTAGTTTACACTGGCTTCTCTTGAACCAGTTATGTCTGGAATTAAATGGAAATTCTCCAATGTAGGGTAAAGGTTACTAGTCAATACTGTTAAAAACCCAGGAAGTGGCAACTCATTTAGACAGGTCTTAGCCCTAGATTGTCTCATAAGATCCTGCTAGAGTTCCAGCCAGTACTGCTGAAGCCTCTATTCCAATGCTGAGAACTGATACTGAGCCAATTCTGAGAGGAGGGGAACTGAGCCCAGCTGATGTGTATTTTCCTTCGGAGGGAACACTCTCTCCCAGCCAAAGCCTGGTAACTATAGCTACTAGTTGAAAATAGGTATGCAATTCTCTGAGTCCCAAGAAACTCTAGGTGCAAGTTAACTACTCTATGCTTTAATAGTCTAGGGAATAGAGGTAGTCTTTAAGATTCAAGGCTGCAAGTGACATTACAACGAAGTTAACACTTTTCATATTAGTCTCACTCATAGTGACATGCATTAGTGCTGTTTTAATCATATTCTGTGTGGTTACTAAACTAATTTGCTAGGCAACAGGATGAGATTGTTGAAATAAACACTTTTATATCTAAAGAGTCTTTTCTTAGTGCAGTACCTTCTTGTGATATTATAAAGAATGAATTTCAGTGCTTTAGGCTTTACTGTTATTCTTGACCCAATAGTTAAAGAGGCCGGAGATGACACCATAGTCGGTCACATAGCCGTATGAAACATCTTTGTTTAACCTTGCTCTTGTTTTTCCATCTACGATAAAATTTAATCTTTGCTGTTAACTATCGACACATACTTTCAAGGGATATGTTTGCTTTTTAATCCTACATTTATGATTATCAGTGAGAATTATCATTGAGATCTAGTGAAAAGGATATGCTACTTGTAGTTCTAGTTCTGCATCATAGGTATCCTCACCAGTCATAAACATCCCTCCATCCTCCCTGGTTGTCAATAACTTCAACAGTAATGATTCTTTAATGGTTTACAGGTTGACTTCCATATTCACTCTTGATCTAGAAGCCATCCTTTGTCATTAGTTTTTTTCTGCACTTCAAGGGTTCAGAATTGGCTATTGCAAGATATTTAAGGCCTGCTATCGACACAACTGTAGCTTGCCCACCAGACTATTGTATTTCCTCCAAAAATTATAAATAATATATAAATATATACATAGAAGGGGTTTTGGTCAGCAGGCGACATCCATTGGAGGGAGCAACTACCATTTTCATTTTGGTTCCGCCCACCACAGCATACTGTAGAAGTGGACCTCAGCAAGCCCCACCAGTGCTAAGGGTTCGCTCTTCTCTACACCCTGAGGACAGGGGTGCCTATACACTCAAGTTGATATAGCAGCCTCTTACCCTTATACTGGTCAATATTATAACAATGGTATTAAGTGAGTAAATGGGGATCTGTTGAAGGACGCCATTATTGATGGACGTCTATGGCATCCAAACCCGTTTAATATACTGAAATAAAGATTCGGGGGTTTTCTTTATATGCCACATTTCTCCCATTTTTACCGCCGTTTATTGGTGGGATCAATGTGTGTTTATTAACTAATTTTATAAATATTTTTATTGGAATATTTATGTTTTTAAACACTGATATTTATTCATGAATTTATATCTATTTACCGTGGTTATTTATTGTAAATATCAAATGGTTGACAAATGTGAATATTTATTTATGCTGCTATATCATGTCGAAATGAAAAAATCGAATGTATTATTTACTGTGCACTTTCTTGCTGAAGATTCGATGTGTATAGTCTGTCTTTCATGACTTTGCTTGACCTGACACAGCTGTCTGTAATAGCATTTGCACTTTAAAAGGGCGTTTCATCTAACGTAGCGCGTCATGTGATCAAGGCCCAGGTGGGACCGAAACGCGTCATGGCGGCTTTGATGCAGGGTGTTTGAAGAATAAAACTGGCACAAAGAACTTTTGGGTCTGCGTGTTCATCTGCTTGCTGAAAGGCTCTTTTGGTGAAGTACGAAAATATTTCAGTGTCGGATTGCTTCGCTGACACTTGCGGTAACCCCTCCTTCATTTTCTGGCCATTGTGGTATTGGTGCAGCTGGTCTCGTGTTACGAGGCGTACCCTTTCGCTCTGGACTGGAGCGAACCACACAACAGCCCCTGGAAGCTGAGGACTTTCTCCTACTGAGAGACCATAATCGAGGCGGACGGAGTTGTTATTCCACGCTGCCTGAAGATATCTGGGAAGGTAGGAGACGCTACAGATTTTCCAGTGAAGGAGTGTGCCCGGTGGGGGTTTGGAAAATTGTTTGTACAACCACTCACCGTTTGAATTATTTACTGCACCCATCGACTCCTGCATCATGGCTGCGGAGGCGTTACGCAGCGCGAGGCGGCTGCAGTCGAACTTTTCGATGACTCCCCGGCTGGGGCGTCGGCGACGGTGGACCAACAAACTGTTGCTCTACCGGTGAACTCTAGTGCAGGTGATCTTTTTAAAAAACTGGAGAAATTAATGCGGTCTGAGCAAGCAAAATGGTGGGAGCAGAGGTTGCTTGCTTTGTACTTGGAGGTGGGCAGGGTTCCACGGGGTTTGCGGATCACCTTAGCGCCCAGTTATGAGAACCCTGACCCTGAAATGTTGGAGGAGTGGGCGGGCTGTAATTTGGATTCCTCGGCTAGACTGCTCCGCATTCTGGTGAAATATGCTGAGCGCAACAGGCTCAAGTTACAGGTCAAAATCGATGAACTAAATTTGGAAATTGCTAAAATGGAAGAGACTGAAAGCATCATAAAAATGATGAAAGACATGTTGGTCAAATTACAGAAAGATGAAGAGGTCATAAAAAAACGTAAGGCCTACAAATTTAACCGTGATAAATTGGACTATCAAAACGGAAACGTTTTCACCTTCGCTCGTAAATATGAGGGTATAAGGGCAAAGGCCAGCGTTAATAAACCAACAAACACTAGTGTTCTGAGCGATACCACCATTGCTTCTACATCGGGTTCTGACATCAGTACTACCACGGAAAGTGAAACTGATGGGGAAGGGAGTCGGATGCATCGAGGACCAAAGGCCGGGGCTTTAAAATTATCCCTGGCACAGGAGGTGGACTGCCTGTTCCAGGACAGGAGAGACACTTTAAGATCCCGGAATCGCCGACCCTCCCAAAAAACAAGCGGGCAAATGCAAAACGCAGCGCAAGGAGGAGGTGTAACAGCAGGCGCAAGCGCGAACAAGCCTCCAAAGAAAGCAATGAGAGGGAGGTGGAATCGGAAATAAACTGTAATACAATGTCCAATACTGTAATCAACTTGTCTGATGTAATCCTCAATAAGGCAGAAATGCAATTCCTTGCACTAGGTTTATCCTTCAGTCCTGAAAGCAGTTTTAATTATTCTGAGACCCAGATGGACGTCTACAGATTTATTCGTGAAGTAGTGTGGCTAGTGAAGTAGTGTGGCTCACTGGTTAGAGGCGGCAGACCCAAGAGCAGAGGACGCCCCGGGACCAGGGTTCGATTCCCGGTGCGGCAGGTTTCTGGACCAGGGTCAGCGGACTCGATAATTCTCTCGCCTCGGTGCCCACTCTGATCAGCGATCACACTCGGCAACTCTGGGCATTAGCTTGCCTCATCTTCACTAACGGCCCCACCAGACCGCCGGGGATGCCTGGTCTCACCCTGGAGATACCCATTAAGGGACCATCTCTCAGGGAAGCCAGGAAGGGTTTCGCAGCGGTCGAAGCGCCTTGGGACCCTACGGGTAAGTAGTGCGCTATATAAATGCCTATACATTTACATTTACATTTACATTCGTAAATTAAAACTCCAGAAGTTTCATAAGCTTAGGGCAAAAAAGGTATCTACAAATATATCTAATATTGCCTTAAGCCCTCCTCTATTGTCAGCAGGGGATGTTTATTTGTTTCAGGACTTACGGCAGCTTCAGGATGAACAGGGTGCAATAACCACTGACTTGGGGATGGAGGATATGTATTTGGGAGGCACTATTAAAACACCTTTCAAACCAAAATCTGTATTCCAGCCTATTCTGCCTTATGACAATCTTGATCTCTTCCATGAACAAGTGATCTCGGATTTAAAGGACTTGTACAAATTTATAAATCGAGATAGTGTTGAACTGAACCGTAAACAACGTTGTTACATTGAACTAATGAAAAAACTACAGGACAATGAGAACCTCATCATAAAACAATCGGACAAGGGGGGGAACATTGTCTTGTGGCCACGAACGTTGTATATGGAAGAGGCTTATTTACAGCTGAATAACATTTCATGTTATAAACAAAGTAATTTGCAGATTGTAAAAGCTTCTTGGTCGAACTACTATGGCAGGTTGGTGGCTTGGAAAAGTGGTGGGTTATTAAAAGTAATGATGAATATCTTTTCTTAAGAAATGACCATCCAGTTGTCCCATCCCTATACCTCCTACCAAAGGTCCATAAAGATAATCAGAGGCCTCCAGGACGGCCGATCATTTCTGCAATAGGTAGTATCACAGAAAATACATCCAAATATGTGGATTACTTCCTGCAGGAATGGGTTATATCTTTACCGTCCTATATAAGGGATACCTCAGATTTTCTGCGCAGAATTCAGGATATCCAGTGGGGGAGTGATTTGATCCTTATTACCATGGACGTCACCTCCCTATATACTTCTATTGGCCATATTGATGGAGTTAAAGCAGTTGAACACTATCTGAATCGCAGGCCAGCATGCTTCTCTTTACATAACAGAATGCTTGTTGATATGGTTAAGATGTACCCAGAGCACAACTATTTTTACTTCGACAATACTATTTTCCAACAGATAAGGGGAGTTGCCATGGGGGCCTGCTTTTCCCCCAGCTATGCTTGTTTGCATATGGGGTTGTGGGAAGAGCAGGTCCTCAAAAGGCAACACAAGGACACTTTGAACAATCATGTTCCCCTATGGCTGGGATATATAGATGACCTTTTACTAATTTGGAGGGGGTCAGAGGAGCTGGCCATACAGTTTGTCGAGAAGATAAATAGCAACCATCTAAATCTTGAATTTACTGCTCACATGAGCAAGGAATCAGTGGTCTTTTTGGATACGGAGGTTTTCATATCCAATGGCACCATATCAACTAGACTTTATCGTAAGCCCACTGCGGGTAATTCACTGTTGCATGCATCTAGTCACCACCCAGAGCACTTGATCCACAGCATCCCCTATGGGGGAATGCTCAGGATCAAGCGCATATGCAGCAGTGAAGGTGAATGTAAACTTGCCCAGGACGCTTGTAAAAAGAGATTCCTTATGAGAGGTTACAGTGCATCCATTATAGATAAGGCCATCAACAAAACTAAAGACCTTAGCAGGGAACAGGCATTAACCCCCAGGGAGGCAATTCGTAGTAGTGCAGAATCCCAGACACCCAAGGTCAGAGTCATTCTGACCTTTAATAAACAACATGGTGCTATTAGAAAAATATTCAAGCGTCACTGGGATTTACTCCTAAGGGACCCGGTAATTGAGGAGGACTTAACTCAGCATAATCGGTTGCCACAACTCACCTTCAGAAAAGCAAGGTCCATGGGGAGTTGTCTCTTGAAAAGCAACCCTGAGATTAAATCACCTTCCAACTGGTTATCCAAACAAAAGTTTTTTTTTTAAATGTCTAGTTTGTAAAGCATGCAAAAAATGTTAAAACGTATAACACCCCGTTTTTACCTAGACCGGTCAAAATCACAAAAAGACTCACCTGCAAAATGGACTATGTTGTATATGTTTTAGAATGCCCATGTGCACTACAATATGTGGGCAGCACAAAATTGCCCGTGCACAGAAGGGTTCTTCAACATATTCGGGCAATTGTAAATAAGGATCAAGCATATCCGGTGGCGAGGCATTTCGAGTCAGTCCGTGATAGCAACCCGACCCTGCTGAATTATTTTGCCATTGATTGCATACCACTGTCTCGCAGAGGTGGCAATTGGGAAAATGCACTTCGCACACTTGAGACCAAGTACATTTTAGAGCTAAACACGAAATCCCCTTTCGGTTTAAATGCGACAGAGGATTTATATACATGTTTATAAATTATTTACAATTGATGTGTATTTGATAATTTCAGCTCTTATGAACTTTGACTGCGTAAACCATATTCTCCATTCAGAAACTTCAAAGAATCCGTGCACTAGTTTATTTTATCTTGATGATTTTAAATTCTACAATTCACTTGGGTAGCACATATAAATTGTTTACTATACACTGATTTATGTAGCAAAAACCTCTGATTGCCTTAAAAGTTGGGGGACTTTTTTTGCTAATAGTTCGGCCATTGCCCTTTTTTTTTGCTTAGTCACTTCTGACCAGCTGTGTTTGCCCACTTGGGCTCTATTGAGAACCCCTGAGGACAGGGGTGCCTATACACACAAGTTGATATAGCAGCCTCTTACCCTTATACCGGTCAATATTATAACCATGGTATTAAGTGAGTAAATGGGGATCTGTTGAAGGACGCCATTATTGATGGACCTCTATGGCATCGAAACCCGTTTAATATACTGAAATAAAGATTCGGGGTTTTTCTTTATATGCCACATTTCACCCATTTTTACCGCCGTATATTGGTGGGATCAATGTGTGTTTATTAACTAATTTTATAAATATTTTTATTGGAATATTTATGTTTTTAAACACTGATATTTATTTATGAATTTATATCTATTTACCGTGGTTATTTATTGTAAATATCAAATGGTTGACAAATGTGAATATTTATTTATGCTGCTATATCATGTCGAAATAAAACAACCGAATGTATTATTTACTGTGCACTTTCTTGCTGAAGATTCGATGTGTATAGTCTGTCTTTCATGACTTTGCTTGACCTGACACAGCTGTCTGTAATAACATTTGCAATTTAAAAGGGCGTTTCATCTAACGTAACGCGTCATGTGATCAAGGTCCAGGTGGGACCGAAACGCGTCATGGCAGCTTTGATGCAGGGTGTTTGAAGAATAAAACTGGCACAAAGAACGTTTGGGTCAGCGTGTTCATCTGCATGCTGAAAGGCTCTTTTGGTGAAGTACGAAAATATATAAATATATACATAGAAGGGGTTTTGGTCAGCAGGCGACATCCATTGGAGGGAGCAACTACCATTTTCATTTTGGTTCCGCCCACCACAGCATACTGTAGAGGTGGACCTCAGCAAGGCCCACCAGTGCTAAGGGTTCGCCCTTCTCTACACACAAGTCCTCAGACCAGTAAATAGAAGTTGTCACAGAAACTGAAATAGCAAACAGATATTTTATTAAACCTCATGAGGTGGAACTACATTCACACAACACTCTTCGGTATTGTATGAAGTAGCACAAGGAGGATATGAACCATGGGTCTTGTATACCCACACAGGAGCTCAAAAGAAGGCGGTACAAGCACACATAGGAGAGTTACATACATAGATGGTCATACAGAAAATGCACAATCAACAAAGAAAGAGGAGCCAACAGTTGATGACTTTAGTAGAAACATCCTGTTAGTAACAAACTTAAGCAGGTGCATGGGCAGCTACAAACTCTTCTGAGCATGTGCAGAGAAGCGGAGGTTAAGTACAGCTAGGTCTTGAGCAAAGCACAAGGGCAAGCTACAGCGAAAAAGGAAAGAGCACATGGCGAGCACATGGTTAACAAGATGACTGCCGAAAAACAAGATGGCTTCAGCTAAATGGTGAAAAACATCATAGAATTGTGGGATAAACACCTTTTCTTTTTCAAGTCATCATAATGTTCATCATGTTTAACCATTTAAGCTTATGTAGGCATGCAAGCATGGTCCGCGCCCTGTCCCATTGCGCTTGCAGTAAATACTCAACACGTAGGAACCACATTTTTTTGGAACCATTCCGGCTGAACAGCCAAATCCTAGACTATATAAATCCAATAAATCAAATATGCCATTTTTTTCTTCTTTGTACTCCTTATTTTATTTCATGTTCTCTGTCAACTTTTCACGTTTTCTGGTCGATTTATTTTACTGATTGACTGTTGTGGACTGCTGTGATAGCACCTAGATACTTCTGTTTGATTTCTTTATTTCCCACTCCAACAGGGGAGAGGGGTGAGGGACAGCCGGGTAAATAACCAGGGCAACACATGTGTTTTTTTTTCTTATGATCATGGGGGAAGGGAGTGTGGAGAGTGGGTGAGGTTGGTTAGACACTATCACACAGGCTCAGAGTTGAGCCTGGGGGCTTTGATAATGGCGGGGGTATATGACCAAAAAGATTCTCAAACACAAGATATATTTGAAAGGTGCAAGGTGGGATGTGCGTTTCGGTAAGAGCAACATAATCAAATTAAAAAATATTAATACAGTAAAGGATTGATGGGCTAAACAAATATCCAAATGGCTAGGCTAAGAATTGTCTTGATTAATATATGCGGACTCAATGATGTAAAGAAAAGACAGAGAGTAGCGGTAGGACTCTAGTTGATGGAGGCCGATATTATCTGTCTGTAAGAAACTCACATCGAGGGGTAGCAACAATATCTGCTTAAAACACTTGGGTATCGGCTCATCACAGCTTCGACACAGGGGGCACGAACAAATGGAGTGGCCATTTTGCCAAAAGGAGGGGGCTACAATTCACATGGTCACTAGCTGATACATTTGGACGATGGGCAATTGCGGAATGCCATTAATGATAATGGGGAAAGTAAGGTGACATTGTGTACCATCTATGGCGATGTTAGTGATGATCCAGGTGTGTTGGTCAGCATTGCCAATGAACTAGCGCATTGGCCCCTCCCTCTGATTGTTTGTGTAGACCTTAACTTACATTTACCATGCAATTGGTCTCTAGGCTCAGATTTTAAATACCAAGGCAGGAAACCGAAAGTTTTTCAGGCACTAAATGATCTATGTATGCTACATGGATTGAGTGATGGGTGGCAACTAAAGCATTCTGGGGATCCAGGATTCACGTATTTTTCTCATCCACACTCATGACATGCACGGTTAGATTATGTACTCATTTCTAATGCCCTGAGATCTACTAGTGTAATAGAGAAACTACCAAGAGTCCTATCGGACCATAATCCGTTGGAATTGAGCTTAACAAGTGGAGTAAATAAATCCATTGTAAGGACTTCGACATTTGAAAGAACACTAATAGGGAATGAGAAATATTGCCAGTACATGAAGAAGTGGATCCCGGGGTTTATGGCGGACAACATGGGCAGTGCCCCAATCGACAAAGTATGGAACACCCTAAAGGCAGGTATCAGAGGGGAAACAATGCAATTTTCTTTCAATGCTAATAAAGAGGGCAAACAAAAGATGGCGATTTTACAACAGAATCTAGTTAGGGCTGAGAAGGATCTGAATAAAGCTATCCAGGAGGGGCAGATAATGGATAACGAACTGAGTCGGGTGGCAATTGCTAAAAACTATATCTTTGAAATATTAACGGAGAGAGCTGTAGCTAAAGCAACAAGCTATAAGGAAAAAATGTATGAAGTAAGTGAACAAGTGGGTCACCAATTAGTGATTCGTACTCGAGAAGAAACAACAGTGAACTCCAGAGCTAATCCTGGAACTATTTGTTCATATTTTTGAGGAGGGGAAGCCACCTGCCTCTGGTCATCTGCTAAAATTGCAGTCTTTTTAAAAAAGGACAAGAACCCTGTGGAAATGCGGTCATATCGCCGTATCACATTAATAAATGGGGATTCAAAGATTTATTCTAAACTATTAGCTACTCGGCTGGCGCCAATTATTCATAAAATCGTCTCTGACTGCCACCACGGGTTTATTCCTGGGAGATCTACAACTGACCATGTTCAAAGGGTAATCTTGCTCTATGACTACAATGAGAAAACAGGAGACCCTATGGGGCTTATATTACTCGTCGCCGAAAAAGCGTTCAATAGGGTCTCCTGGAAATTTCTGTGGGCAGCCATGTTGCATAATGGAATTAGTGAAAGATTCATAAAAGCTATCCAGAGGCTATACGTGGATCCAGGCGCTAGTGTCCTGATCAATGGGGTTTTATCTGAAATATTCACCATCACTAGAGGTGCCCCTGTTCCCCTCTTCTATTTGCGATTTACATCGATCCATTTGTCTGCAGGTTGGAAAGAAATGTGTTAATACCTCCCATCCAGGCACTTAATAATCATATAAAAATACTGGCATATGCGGACGACATCGCTCTTGTCACTAGCGACCCTATTAGGGCCATAAAGGTGATAGAGGAGGAGGCATTAAGGTTCGGAGTGTTCTCCGGGTATAAATTGAACTCAGGCAAAACTCAGATAGTGCTTAATTATAAAATCAAAATGAGTGATACAAGAATTATCGATAAAGCCACTTACCTGGGGGTTAGTATAACGGCCAAAATAGAAAACATAGTTAACAATAATGTTGACCCACTGGACCAATGCACAAAAAAAGAACTGGCCCAACTGAACAATTTGCATTTAACTATAGGTGGCAGATGCAATATAGTTAAAATGCTTTTTCTACCCAAATTTTTATACTTTTTAGGTCAATATGTCTGGAATTCTCTCCACAGTTATTTAAAACTATCGAGTCTATGTTCTCTAGGTATATATGGGGATATAAAAAGCCTCGTCAGGCACCCAGATGGATCACTCTGTCAAAGGAAAGAGGGGGTTTAGCAATGCCCAACTTTAAGCTATATTATTGGGCTTTCGTATTAAAATACTGTACGGCACTTATCTCTGTAGAACCTAAAAGTGGTGTTATACCTACCCCACAAGAACTTATCCTGGGGGAGGGTTGTGAAGGATGCCTCTGGCGACATATTAATAATAGCTATTTCAAAAAGGTCAAATTCAAGACCATCTCTGGTATCTACAAAGTGTGGGGGAATGTTCAGAAAGCACTGGGTATTGGCCGATATTCTCACTATACACCTGTATGTAATAATGATGTAATAATGATGATCTCTCGGAGATTTTCGGACATAACTGTATGAGTGGATGGATTCAAGCAGGGATGGTCCGGCTCGGTTGTTTTTATTCATCGACTGGGTTAAAAGCTTTTGATGGACTACGGATGGTGTATGGTATTAGCCATAAGGATTTTTTCAAATTTTTACAAATCAGAGATTTTCTTTCACAAAAGGGGGGTGGCCAGGTAAATTTTCAAACAAGTCAACTGATAGAGAATCTCCGTAAAATATCTACCCTAAAGATTCGGGAATTATATGAGACTCTGATCTCTTTATTACCAGACAACATGGGCAAACAAACGGCCATCTGGCAGGTTAAGCTAGGAATTTCACCCCAAACTCCACTTCATGCCTTTGAACTATCTCGGACTTGCCTGATGTCAGCAAAATTGCAAGCTCAATTCTATAAGACTTTTTTCTCATTATATTATACCCCACGCAAAATAGCAAAATGGGGGACCGGGAAGGGAACCACTTGTCCTGTGTGCACATTGCTTGAGGCTGATATTGTACACATGTTTGCCTCATGCAATGTACTGTCAAATCTGATTACAGAGATATCCAGCTTCCTAACTGAAATATATCAAACAAGAGTGTGCATCTCTATGGCAGAGATCATATTAGGCGTAGCAGATGACACTCGGGCTAAACATATGCATGGTCTGATTTTTGTGGCAATGGCCGTCTTTCGGCTATGCATTGCCTCATCATGGTCGGACCCAAATCCAACAGCCTTTCTGCAAGGGATGGCTAGAGTACTCGAAATATGTAGCCTTGAGGTGACCATATGCAAAAACAAAGGGCATAATAAACACAAAAGAGGCATGATGATTTGGGACCCGCTGTTTCAATGGATCCAAAGGCATACATAGGATCTATTGATATTCTTTGTAGGTACTGGGATATGGTTCAAGAAATAACAATGAAATAAGAATTGTGTTTATTTAATTTTTTTCTTGCTGTAAACTGCAATGTACTCACGTTATGTAATCATGTTACACCTTTTGCACCAAATGGAATATAGCGTAGAATCATGTATTCAAAATTTATGTTATGTTCTGTGCGGATATGGCTATTGGTCATAATTGGGAGGGAGGATTGTGTAAATTTGGAAGTACATTTGCGGTAGTAAGAGTTATATTATCTTTTGTAGGGTACGCCTTTATCCACTTACTGAAGGCACATACCACTACTAGGACATATTTCTGATTAATACAGCATTCAAGCTGGATGTAATCCATTTGAAAAACTTCAAAAGGTGCAGTTGGTGTAGCAAACCCTCCTGTAGGATCTTGTGTCCCTTTACCAGGATTGTGTTAAAGATACATCAAGCAGGACTGCACTATCTTTTAGTTGTGCCGGCAATTTCTGGATACTCCCAAACTTGCATAAGCAATTTCGTTATCAAGGAGGCTCCAACATGTGCCGGCCCATGTGCCATATGATTCATAGGTTGTAAATAGGCTGTGGGCAGTTTCCACTTCGTCATGTCTTTATTTCTCCAACAGCCCTCATCATCCAATGTTCCCTCCTTCGACCATTGCTCAAGTTCTTCTGTAGAATCAGATCTCTGCATGTCTAACACTTCCTGCCTGGTATCATGCCAACGTTCAGCCTGTGATTTCACTATGCACATAGATGTGGTGCTTTACTGCATCGCAGTTTCGCAGGCTGTGTGATCTGCAAAGGCATTGCCTTGCCCTATTTTCTCAGTCACTTTCTTGTGTGCGCTACTTTTAACAATCGCTATTTTCTTCAGGTATGTCAAAGCAGTCAGAAGATTGTGTACCAATTCTTGATGCATTATTTGCATCCTATGGGATGTAAGAAAGCCTCTTTCCTTCCAGAGTAATCCAAAATCGTTTACCACTCCAAAAGCATAGCGGCTGTCACTATAAATGTTCATAGACAAGTCAGTACTAAGTTCACGTGGTCGTGTCAAAGCTATTAGCTCAGCTGCCTGAGCTGACTTCTGTGGAATACGAGCTGTCTCAACTATCGTCTGAAGTGCTGTAATTGCATATGCAGCCGATGTCGTGCCATTTGGAAATTTCAAACTTTACCCATCAACCCACAGTTCCCCATCAACATTTGAGAGGGGCGTATCTTGCAAATTGACTTGACCCTTTGTCTGTTCCTTAGTAAGGAATATACAATCATGAGGGTCTGGTGACTGGAACTGAGTCACTGGGTTTGGCAACAAAGTAGCTGGGTTCAGGGTTGAACATCTTTTCAAGGTAATAGGAGTGGCCAAAAGTGTCAATTCATATCCTGTCAACCTAGCACTAACTAGTTAAATGCTGCATTTTAGTTTGGTAATGAAGTGCATCAACTGCATGGGGTACTAACACCAACTATCCCTTCATTCTGACGTACAGACACAGCTGCCACTGCGACAGAACGGAAACACCCAGGCAATGCACGAGCAACTGGATCGAGTACAGCTGAAAAATATGCACAAGGACGTTGCTTGTCACCGTGTGTCAGTAACTAAAACTGAAAGTGCACACCCATCTCTCTCGTGTACATAGAGTGTAAAAGTCTTCGTGTAATCTGGAGTGCCTAATACTGGTGCAGAACAAAGAGTTTGGTCAACTGGTGGAAAGCATTCTGGCATTCAATCGTCCATGGAAGGGGCATTGGAGTGTCTTTAGTCAGAAGAGCCAACAAAGGTTTACGAATCTGTGAGAAGCCTAAAATCCATTGCCTACAAAAAGAAGTAAGACCAATGAATGCACAGACATCTAGCTGAGTACGGGGCACAGGTGTCTCTAAAATAGCTTGAATGTGGTCTGTTGTAAGTGCCCGTCCATCCTTAGACAGGAGGTGACCTAAATAGGTAACCTTCTGTCTACACTACTGCAATTTCTTCTGCGAAACTCTGTGATGGTGTGATGCAAGAAATGAAAGCAATGACAGTGTTCCTTCTACACACTGTTCAGGCGCATCAGCTGCCAACGAGATGTAATCGACATATTGTATGAGAGCCACCCCAGATGGCAAAGGGAAAGAATCAAGCTGTCTTTTCAATGCTTGGCTGTAAATACTAGGGTGCCCATTTGGATGGCGGGTGGATCGCCCCCGCCAGGCTGGAGGTAGCCACCGCCGGCCTGGCGGGGGCGATCCACCCGCCATCCTAACTTGAATGACCCCCCCTGCAAATTCCGCCATGGAAAGGCATGCGGAGTCCCCCTGCGGGGGCCCGTTGCGGGCCCCCAGGGACTCCGGGGGTGGGGGGTGCACATGGGGGGTACCCCAGCAGTTCCATGAACAGTATGGCAGGCACCGCGCGGTGCCTGCCATGCTGTGCACATAAGTGCACAGCATGCTTTCCTGCCATTGTGGCGGGGGTTGCTGAGTACACCGCCCGCCACAATGGTATGCATGCAGGATGCGCCCGCCTCTATGGCGGGCGCATACTGATACTGGCGACGGGACCCCCACCCTTAAGGCGGGCGGTCCACATTACCGCGGGGATAGCGGGCAGGCAAAGTCCGCCCACCATCCTAATGAGGCCCTAGGACTCTCTGTATACCCTTGGGTAACTCTACAGATTCTAAAGAATCGGTTATTCAAAGTAAAGCCAAACAAATATCAGCTATCAGGATGAATAGGGATTGAAAAGAAAGCATTCTTCAAATCAACCACAGTAAATGTAGTAGCAGTTGGAGGAACCAAGGTAAGGAGTGTCGTTATGTCAGAGCCTACCGGGTATTGTGGCAGTAAAATTTTCTTAACTTCTCGTAAATGAATGAAAAACCCTTAGATTTTAGTATCAGTATCTTTCTTCAGAATAGGAAGGATAGGGCTATTGAAAATATTGTAAGGGACTTCTTCCACAACCCCCACTTCAATCAGATCATGAACAATGTGTACAAGTGCCTCTTCACCTTCTCGAGAAATTTTGTATTGAGGCAATGAAGCGCCGTCTTTTACGTGAATATGCACTGGTGGAATAACCGTGTGCCCCACATCAGTGTCTGAAGTAGCCCACAGAGTACTAAGAAGCAAAGCCAAAGCAATATCCTCTCTAATGAGACAGGAATTCTCAGCCAAAGAATAGTTATCATTCAAAATATTACGCACACCTTCTGGGGAACAATGTATTGTAGCCCTAAAGTACTTGAGCATATCAAGACCCACAATATTGTCCAGTGTGTTAGGGGAAAGCAACAATGGACACAGAGCAGTAAATTTATCAACATTAAATGCAAGTGGTTGTGACAGTGGGCCAAGGGAAAGAGTCCCATCAAAACATATCAATGTAATGCTTAACCCAGACAGGGGAGCCCTTGGAACCAATTGTTTAGACAAGGCGCCATGAGTTACTTCTCTATCAATCAGAAACTGATCAGTAGAACCCAAAACATGTGCATGGACATAGGGACCCTTCTGATCTACTGGGACTTCAACTGATTCCTAACCCCATCCTAGGCATTCCTATGCATAAGCAGAGTCCTTCAAATCTGAATTCAAATACTCAGATATTTGATATTGCTTACGCCTATCAAAAGTATTAGAAGAATTCAGAGTATGCCCAACAGTCTCAAACCTGGTACGATCATCCATATTCTTTTTTTCAGTCAGAGTTGTGTATATTGTTTTCTCTTTTAAAGAATTATGTATTGTATGATGTATATGTGTTGTAAATAGTATTGAATGTATACATGTGTCTTTTCCATTCATAAAATTTGAGAAAAAAGTCCATAAAAATAAATGCAAAATTGAAAGGGTATAAATAAAGATACCCAGACAAACTAAAACTATTTTGGGTTTTGTCTTTGAAATAATTATTGACAAAAGGTGGGAGGTGGGCAACGTGTGTGTTTATGGTGTTTCTCTCCATAGCACTACGAATCCGGCATCAGGACAGCACTGTGAGTGCAGCATCCGTAGTGCAATGTAGCACTGCTGGTGATTCTCTCTATAGCACTGCGAAGCCGGCATCATGAAAGAACTGTGGGTGCGGAATCAATAGTGTAATGTAGCACTGCTGTTGATTCTCTCTATAGTAGTATGAAGCCGGCATCATGATAGCACTGTGGGTGCGGCAGCAGAAGTGAATTGTAGCACTGCTGGTGATTCTCTTCATAGCATTGTGACAGCACTGTGGGTACGGCATCAGTAGTGCAATGTAGCACTGCCGGTGAGTCTCTTTATAGCATCACGGGGACTGTATCATGACAGCACTGTGGGTGCGGGATCAGTAGTGAAGTGAAGCACTGCCGATGAGTCTCTCTATAGCACCACGGGGATAGCATCATGACAGTACTGTGGGTGTGGGATCAGTAGTGCATTGTAGCAATGCTGGTGAGTCTCTCTATAGCATCATGACACAACTGTGGTTATGCAGTACAAAAGGGGGTGGTGATGGACGGAGCATCTGAACCAATCAAATACTCACAAACAGTCAACAGATCTGGGTTTAATCCATCACCATTCTTTAGCCCACTCTGCCACCCCAGTTAAGACATGGGCATATGCAAATCAGTCTGACACTGTGCCTCATGGGAACAGTCCAGCTCGAACTGCCAAGCCATGCCTTCCCAGGACCGGGGTGAACTGGGGTGGCAGAGTGGGCTAAAGAACAGTGATGGATTAAACCTGATCTGTTGACTGGGTGTGAGTGTTTGATTGGTTAGGATGCTCCGTCCATCACCACCCCCTTTTGTATCGCTTTGTTCGCCATAAGTTGGCATGGTATGCTCAGAAGTGAGTCCCTTGCTCACTTTGCTACTGGATTCAAGCAAGCCTGACTGAAGACGGCTGAAATGCCTGGAATCCGGTCCTAGGAAGCTTTTTTCCGGTCCAAGGAAGGCATGGCTTGGCAGTTCGGGCTGGACTGTTCCCATGAGGCACATGGTCAGAATGATTTGCATATGGCCATGTCTGACCTGGGGTGGCAGAGTGGGCTAAAGAAAGGTGATGGATTAAACTCAGATCTGTTGACTGGGTGTCAGTGTTTGATTGGTTCAGATGCTCCATCCATCACCACCCCCTTTTGTACAGCACTGTGGTTATGACATCAGTAGTGAAGCGTAGCCCTGCTGGTGAATCTCTCCATAGCACTACCGGGCCAGTATTAGGACAGCACTGTGGGTGCAGGATCAGTAGTGCAGTGAAATACTGCCAGTGAGTGTCTCTATAGCATCATGACAGCACTGTTGGTGCGGGATCAGTAGTGCACTGTAGCACAGCTGTTGATTCTCTCTATAGTACTATGAAGAGGGCATCATGATAGCACAGCCTGGGTATAATTCAAACGAAATTTTAATGTTCGTCTTGCAAATTTAGGGTGCTATAAGAGTAACGCCTCTTGCCTTGGACGTCATTCAAACGTATGATTTATGTGCTTCTAATGGAGCATTAGGGATGCAACTAAGCATGGGCGAAATTTGCGAATTCGCGTTCCGCGAATTTGCGATTTCCCCGCGAAATCGCCTGAAAAATCAGCGAATTTGTATATTTTCCAGCGAAATCGCTGATTTTTTAGCGATTTCCCCTTGAGTACTTTCTACTGGCTAATCCAGTAAGTGCTCCCTCATTGGGTAAATGTATAGTGCTTTTACTACACTGCAGCTGCGTAAAGGGCCAGAAGACGTGTCTCCAGTGACTATGTGTGCCTGTAACACAGGCAGAGGCACATATGGTCACTGGAGACACATCTTCTGGCTCTTTACGCAGCTACAGTGTAGTAAAAGCACTATGGGGCAGATTTACAAGCCGCTTGCGCCTCTTTTTTGCCGCAGTTGCGTCACTTTTGTGACACAGCAGCAGCACAAAAGATGCGCCATGGTGCTGGGTATTAACAACGTGACGCATCTGAGAGGTGCGTCACGTTGTAAATCCCTGCAACATCAGGAGGCGTTCCGGCGCAGGGGAGGGCGTTCCTGCGCAGGAACGCCTCCTAAAAGTGGCTGAGTGAAATCTACAAGATTTCACTCAGTCACTTTTAGGCCAATGCTGCATCAAAACCCTGCGCCTGCTTGAAGCAGGTGCAAGGCTTGACGCAGCATTGGGGAGATGCGCTGCTTTGCATCTGTGCCGTTTTTGCCACATGGTGCGCCGCATTGTAAAAGCGGCGTACCAAGGGTGGCGGAGCTGCAGCGCACAATAAATGGTGCATCCCTGGGGATGCGCCAGTTATTGTAAATCTCCCCCTATACATTTAGCCAACGAGGTAGCACTTACTGATTAGACAGTAGAAAGTACTCAAGTTGAGTAGAGGTATTGCACAAAACGGTGGCATCTTCGTGGACAAACACGCAGGGCGGGATTCATTCTGCCCCCTGTTAGACTTGTTTTTTGTGCCCTTCTGACCTCTGTTAGACTCGTTTTTCCCTTGTTTTTCTGCCCTTCTGCCCCCTGTTAGACTCGTTTTTTGTGCCCTTCTGCCCTCTGTTAGACTCATTTTTCCCTTGTTTTTCTGCCCTTTTGCCCTCTGTTAGACTCGTTTTTTGTGCCCCTCTGCCCTCTGTTATTCCCTTGATTTTGTGCCCTTCTGCCCTCTGTTAGACTCATTTTTTGTGCCCTTCTGCCCTCTGTTAGACTCGTTTTTGTGCCTTTCTGCCCCCTGTTAGACTCTTTTTTTGTGCCCTTCTGCCCTATATTAGACTCGTTTTTCCTTTGTTTTTCTGCCCTTCTGTCCTCTGTTAGACTGTTTTTTTGTGCCCTTCAGCCCTCTGTTAGACTCGTTTTCCCTTGTTTTTCTGCCCTTCTGCCCTTTGTTAGACTGATTTTTGTGCCTTTCTGCCCTCTGCATCACCACATCATCACTCAGCGCTACCCCAGCATCACTCAGCACCACCACATTATCACTCAGCACCACCACATTATCACTCAGCACCACCACAGCACCACTCAGCACCACCACAGCATCACTCAGCACCACGAAATTATCACTCAGCACCACCACAGCACCACTCAGCACCACCCCAGCATCACTCAGCACCACCACAGCATCACTCAGCACCACCACTGCACCACCACAGCATCACTCAGCACCACCACAGCACCACTCAGCACCACCACAGCACCACTCAGCGCCACCACAGCATCACTCAGCGCCACCACAGCATCACTCAGCGCCACCACATTATCACTCAGCACCACCACAGCACCACTCAGCACCACCACAGCATCACTCAGCACCACCTCAGCACCACTCAGCATCACCACAGCACCACTCAGCGCCAACACAGCATCACTCAGCACCACCACAGCATCACTCAGCACCACCACATTATCACTCAGCACCACCACAGCACCACTCAGCACCACCAAAGCATCACTCAGCACCACCAAAGCATCACTCAGAACCACCCCAGCACCACTCAGCACCATCCCAGTATCACTCAGCACCACCACAGCACCACTCAGCATCACCACAGCACCCTCAGCACCACCACAGCACCACTCAGCGCCACCCCAGCATCAATCTGTGCAACCATTCAACAACAACTGGTTCAAATATGTTCTCTCAATGTTTCAAGCTTTATTACAAATGTCACAAAAAGATGTTATTATTTCACTTCTGTTCTTGGATTTTGGTCACAATAAAATACACTGAACATAATCTTCACAAAAGTTATTTACAAAAGTTTAAGCTATTGCCATTATAAATTAAAATCAATTTTATTTAAGTATTAATTATTTTAAAAAATGTAAAGCCATTGTAATTTGTAATATCAATACATCTAAGTCACGTAAATACAAAACATGTTGCATTACAAATGCTATAGGTGTCACATTGCCGAAAGTTATAACTATTGGCATTGTAAATGACAAAGTTATTAATTTAGCTATTTTCAAAACCAACACATAAATAAAAAAAATTGTCATTTACAAGACCAATAGCTCAAACTTTCCTAATGCGAGACCTATTGCATTGCAAATGCTTGTTTTATATCTGTCAGTGCTTCCTGTTGAGGTTTAATTATCGTGACAGGCGCCTCATTGTCTACTTGTAACTATTCTCTGACCCTGCTTCAAGGGTCAGAGAATAGTTGCAAGTAGACAACGAGGCGCCAGGAAGCACTTACAGGCTTACAGCAGCAGGTGCCCAAGTTGAAGTTAATTTCTTTGTAACCCTTTTGTAAAAGGTTACAAAAAATTAGCTTCAACTTTTGCACCTGCTGCTGTAACCCTGTAAGTGCTTGGCTGAAAATTCGTCCCCGCTGATTCGTGGATTTTACCGCGATTTCGCGAGATTCGCGGATCGCGAAATCGCGGAAAATCTGCAAATTCCGCGAGCGGAACAAATTTTCAGCCCATGCTTAGATGCAACTAATGCTCCATTAGAAGCACATAAATCATAGCACTGTGGGTACGGCATCAGTAGTGCAATGTAGCACCCATGGTGATTCTCTCTATAGCACTATTTGGCCGGTATCATTACAGCACTGTGGGTGCGGCATCAGTAGTGCAGTGAAGCACTGCTGTGTTGTGTTGGATTTTAGATTCTGTATGAATTTCCTGATTCATGCCCTTATATAGGTGCAATTTGCGTTGCCCTTATATAGGCATAGAAATCTAGTCCTTATTTAGGCATAGCCCATGCTGCCCAAATACGGGCATGGCTTCTTCCATCTGTTTATCTACATCACAACGATTTCTTGAAAAACAGACTCTTAAGCAGTTAGGGACTTCCCCTTGCTTGAATATTGATTTCTCCAAAAACTCAGTTATTATGCTTGAACATCTAGGGACTCATTTATGAGAAATGACACATCGCAGCGTGAAAGCAGCGATGCGTCACTTCTTAGTTCGCACTCCTTGCGACATACCTGATGCATCATATTTACTGTATGATGCATCATATCGCAAGGAGTTACAGATACGTCAGGATTTCTGACGTATCTGTATGGCGCAAAAGTGACGCATTATGGAGTGTGTCACAAAAGTAACGCAACTCCAGCAATGCGTTCTTTCACATGGGGCAAGCACCATAAAAAAGGACATGCGTCAGTCTTACACCTGCTGTGCAGCAGGCATGATATTTTGACGCAACGGCGTCCTATAAGTGACGCAGTGAAATCTCATCTACGAGGAATTTTGCGGGGGAACACCGCCCCTGCATACATTAAACCTGACGCAGGGATAATGTAGCGCAGGGATTTTTAAAGTGACGCATCTGCTTAGACGCGCCACTTTGTAAATAGTGTGCAACAGGAGGCGTGTTTTACGCCGCTGATACGTCACATAAAGTGACGCATCGGAAGCGCAAAACTGACGTAAGGCCTCATAAATGAGGCCCCTATTCCTTAGGGGTTCATTCATGACGTTTATATGCTCGACTTTACGTCAAAGCTGGCATACCTAAACACCTTCAATGTATAAATATACCTTCACTTGCTATTGCAAAGGACCGTGTGGTTCGGTGCCATTCGACTAGCTACTTGCATGACACAGCTCGCTACAGCAAGTGCCGAAGGAAGCCAACTCTTCAGATGACACACTGATCAGAATCTGTCATCCTCTGCCGAGAAATTCAGCGCCATTGTTTCTGACTCCCCTTTGCAGGGTGTTGGGAAATCGAGTCCATGAAAGAGATACCAAACTCTCTCATTCTAAGGTATGGAGCTGATTAGAACCTAGAGAAACCTTTGGCAATTCTTGGCAAAACTAAACCTATGCTAAAGACAAACACTTACTTCTTTCCTCGTTCTAGACCTAGGTTAGGTACACTGGGTTAGGCGTATTTTAGAAGCACCAGTTGTGTAATTTAGCCTGTGTTATTTATGTATGTATTTTCATGTGTCAGAGCACCAGACAATGCCATTACAGTATCATTTTATATTACTGTTTATGCTATACGCATTATACTTTGTATTCTGTCTAACTATTGTAGCAGTTCACCTCTCTTGCATGAGAAAGAAGACTGTTCAATAAACCCCTTTCTATTGAAACACCCTTCTCTCTATTTCTGTGCAAACTCTGTAGAAATGAGCATGCACGATTGACTGAGTAAAATCGTTATCTATTGTTTCCACAACTCTGAAGATATGTATTGATTATTGGGGAAACAAAGTTGTCATGTTTATGTGTTTGTCAGAAACTAATCCCTTCTTGTTTACTCAAGAAAGTATCTGGTGACCTCTGAGCTAACCGGCACAGACAATTAATTTTAGTATACTCCATAGAGACATACTGACCTCAGTTCTATGTCAAATCTATAGTGTATATTATATGTGCACAGAGCCTATTGGGAATGTAGGAACTACAGTACATGGCGCCTAACGGCGGTTTGGTAAGGCAATAATTTAACACTAGATACTGGAGTAACTCAGTCGTGCTTTTCTCGCAGTCCTTGTTTTCTGTAATACTCCAATAGACGTCTGGAGTGGGTAAAGGGATAATATCCACCATAGCTGAGTAGGACGAAAAATCCTTTGTATAAGCTTTTTGGTTTGTTCAACGTTGAAGGATACAGTGTTCCAAAATATTGTGCACCTTATCTTTGTTTCCTTGAAAACAATGTCGAATAACAGCAACAACACCGAGAACGGTGGAGCTGTGGGTGATCTAGCAGCTTTTAACATAACAAGTTTCCAGAAACCGACGAGGATGCTATATCCATTCCTCTAAACTTAAGGAAAGCCATCACTATAAAACTTATAAAACATCAAGAGGTTGTAGGGCAATTTTTGGGATAGAGGCACATGAATATCACCAGACAGAGGTATTCTATTCATGGATAGTCTTCCAAGAAGCAAATCCAATAACACTTGTGTTTCACTTCTACAAAGAAGGTGATCCACCAGAGGAATATATTCGTTCAAGGATATTGAAATTCCACTCACATACCAGAAGCATGAGCTCGGGTTTAAAGGTGCCCTAAAACATTTAAATCACCTTACCAGGCTTGGTCCACTAGGTAGACCAGGAGCAACATGGCCGGTTCTAGCCAGCTATACACCACATCCTGAAATTGATGAAATGTCAGATGTGAACTTACTAGCTCAACTCAAAGAGTTAATCAAAATCTGTGGACAATTGGTTCAATATGTCATGCGGACTCTCACAATCTAACCTGCAATCGTTATTCCACAACACACCCCTCACCAGGGGAATACATTCAAATTACACCACAGACTCTACATGCAATCATTGGTAAATTACCTGCAAAACGGGAGAAAAATTCCATTCAGGATTCCTCAAAATAATTACTCAAATAGAAGCTGTATTTCCTAATACTAGCCCTCATGAGAAACACAGGATTCTAACAATCTGTTTACTAATGGGGATCACACCACATCTGGAGGACTGCACCACTTGGGGTACAGTCTTTGCTGCTATCTACACTAAAACACACAGTGTTCTGTCTATGGCAGTAATACCAGACGTCCTGAAACAGATTCAAAATGATACGGGTAGAGCCTGCTTTAAATCTAGTTATGAAACTACTGAAAGATTTCAACAAACTCTCCGCAATAATATGATCTAATATTAAAGGTGAAGCAGCATCAGTGGTGATCTGCCAGAAGTTAAGGGAATTTGATGTAACTGGGCAACCACAAGTAGTAGCCAGAATAATTGAAAAATCCTATGAAGAATTAGGAAGAGAAAGTCCGGGTGGGAAACCAATAAAACCCCAACTGTCTGAAAATCCTGAAAAGGTTTTTACTAAAAACACTCGTACTCCTTCTAAAAAGAAGTGGGAAAGCACTAAACAAACTTCTAAAGAGAAGCGTTCTAATTCCATAGGCAGGTCTCCTTAAAAGGAGCCCTCTGTAAGGAGCTATAACCTCAGGAACAGGGATAATTTGAGAAAACCTGATAAGTATCAAGATACTGATACACATTCCTCTAATACCTTTCAGACTTCGTGTCAGAAATCCAAAAGAAGAGAACGGTCAAAACACAATTAATAACGCATGAAGACCAAAGACGACCAACACGTTCAGAAAAACAAGAAACCTCAATTCACCAAAAAGAAGGTAGCAAGTCTAAAAATCAGAAATGCCAAGGATCCTGAGGACACAACTCAAGAATGGAGAATGGGCTCTGACAATGTTGGACAGCGTAGCAGAATTCACCATAGCTCGCCAGAACATGAAGGATCATCTGGAGACAGTGGACTTGAATGAATACATTTAAGTTGAAACTACAGATACCAGGGTTAGTTCTCCACATAAGTTATATGAAATAACAATCCGGATGGAGGGAGACTTACCAAGAAAAGTGAGAGCACCCTTTTGGGAGCGACTTTCTAAGGGTTATGACATTCTTCTCGCTGAACAAGACTGGCCACCAGAATTTGTCAGGGAGTGCCCACATGGTGAATACATCATTATGCCAGCCTTTTCCAACCACATTCCAATTCTTCTAAAATATACTTATGCCAGGAAATGGGCAGTAGCCCAAGCTCCAGCATTATACAAAAAGCATGTGGGATGGATGAGGATTCCCCTCACCATAAAATCCAGTTAAAAAATCAACCATCTGCACCAAGGAAGTATCCAGTTAAGCAGGAAGCTAAAAAACAGGTCAGGGAACTCTTAGATCAACTTGAATACCAGGGAGTGATTGGAACATGCACCTCGTCAATGAACAATCCTTTGTTTCCTGTCTTCAAACCAGACAGTTCATATAGTCTAGTATTGGATTACAGACATTTAAACTCTTGTTGCAAAAGATTTGCAGTTCAAAACGCAAACAGCACAATATTAATGAATAACATTGTGCGTAAAAAATATAAAACCACATTAGATATTTCTAATGGTTTCTTCTGTCAAAACATTGCACCAGAAAGTAGGTATTTGACCGCTTTCTCAATTATGGGGACACAGTGTCACTTCTGTCATCTCCCACAGGGATTCAAGAATAGTCCTGGGTTATACTCAGCAAGGGTAACAGAGTTACTACATACGTATGATGACGAAGCATTGTGATATGTTGATGAGATCTATCTGACAGACGATGACTTAGATAGGCACTTGAACAGGGAGAACACCATTATACTGAGATTCGCCTCTGATGGGTACAAATTAAATTTTAGGAAATCAAGAATTGCCAATCTCAACGTCCTTTTTCTAGGATATGAATTATCGAGTGAAGGCAAAAGCCTGGCAGCAAACTTTCTAGAGAAGTGTGCGCTGCTCGAACCTCCAAAAACGCTGAAAAACTTACAGTTGATTCTAGGTTTCCTGAATTGTGGAAGAAATTACATGACAAACTACGCAGAAAGGGTTAAACCTCTCTGTGAATTATTCAAACCTGATTTAAAAACAGTAAATTGGACACAAAAACACACAGAAATGTTGCAATCATTACAAACAGACATGTTAGCAGCAAAACATTTGCAAACCCGCGTAAACTTACTTAGGCAACTTAGTGATCCGAATCATTCCAGGACAATGCGGATTCACGTACTTAACTTTTAACAAAGGTGAAAAAGTACCTATAGCTTACAAAATACACTTGTACACACACGCAGAAATGAAATTCACTTCTACAGAAAAAATTCTGACAGCTGTTCAAACTGCTGTAGCAAAAGAGAGAGCCCTCGCATAGGGTAAGCGGATTATGGTCATTACACCTGTACCTGCCTTAGAGGCAGTGACGAAAGTGAGCATTCCTAATGCTAAAGCTTTACATCAACGATAGATACAATGGGTTATTTCTCTCGCTGCAACTGATGTTGAAGACGTTTTTGATCATTATTTGAAAACACAAGCATTTTTACAATACAAACAAGAATGTACTCTGCCTACCGAAATTCTGCCTCTAGAACAGTATGAATGCATAATTTATACTGACGGATAAACTCAACCCTCTATGGGGGGGTAAACAAGCCTATAGTGCGGCGTGCACGATCGTTAAAGGTCGTTGGCGCAATGCCAAATTCCGACCAATGGTCACTAAAACTCAATCTCTAGGAGATTGTACAGCTCAGCGAGCTGAACTACAAGCATTCAAGATGGCACTCTAGAACACTGATCGCGAATTCCCCACACTAATAGTGTGCGATTCATATTATTGTGTTCAATCTTACAATGAATACTTGCAGAAGTGGCTTCAAAACGGTTACAAAGATGCAAAAGGTGGCACAATCAAGCATAAAACGCTTTGGGAACTAGTAGTTAAGTTACGACAAGGACTACTAAACACTCACGTGATACACACACCGAGTCATCAACGTGATGACATTCACGTTGAAGCAAATTCATTGGCTGATGAAGCCGCGGAGGCAGCTGTGCAAACGGCTTCCGTAGCTGTAATCACTCGAAAAACGGAAATAGACAGCAAAATAATGCTAGCTGTCAATGCTTCTAGGGAAGACAGTGGTAAAACATTACCTAAAGGGTTTCCACTAAAATACTTGTATTTAACTAATGCGAACAATGTTCCGTTTGCTCGAATCCCTGGAGTGGGGTATAGAGTGATTCCAAACATGGAACATAGATTAGGACTAATCTCAGCACCACATGAATTGCTTGCCTCTGCTCATGCAGGTGTTTCCGCCACAGTGTCATTATTAAAACAGAGATACTAGTGGCCGCACATAAGGAAACAAACCAGAAACTATGTTTTGGAATGTGAAATATGCCTAAAGATGAAAGTCTCTACTGTGAAACATCCTGCGCAGACGCCCCTGTTAATTTCAGATAAACCATTAGCTTGCGTTTACCTGGACCACTACGGTCGCAGTGGACTTGTGTTCAAGGTTCATTTGGATGTCGCCTCAGCGCTCTGCTGACGCTCGAACTGTTATAAAAGATTTGTGAGGCACATACGCAGTCGGCATAGGCAGTCGGCAGGCTACATTCTGACCAGGGTCCTGTTTACGCTGTACACATTATGCTTTGCATTCTGTCTTACGATTGTAGCAGTTCACCTCTCTTGCATGAGAAAGAAGACTGTTCAATAAACCCCTTTTTATTGAAACGCCTGTCTCTCTATTTCTTTGCAAACTCTGTAGAAACAAAGCACGCACGATTGACTGAGGAAAATAGTTATTCATTGTTTCCACGACTCTGAAGATATGTTTCGATTCTTGGGGAAACAAAGTTGTCATGTTTATGCAGTTGTCAGAAACTAATCCCTTCTTGTTTACTCAAGAGAGTTTCTAGTGACCTTTGAGCTAAGCTGGCACACACAATTAGGTTTAGTATACTCGATAGAGACATACTGACCTCAGTCCTATATCAAATCTATAGTGTATATTATTCCAATGTGCAAAGCCTATTGGGAATATAGGAACTACAGTACAGCTGGTGATTCTCTCCATAGCAGTACCGAGTCGGTATTATGATAGCACCATGGGTATGGCATCAGCAGTGCAGTTAAGCACTGCTGGTAAGTGTCTCTATTTCATCATGACAGCACTGTGGGTACGGTATCAGTAGTGCAGTGAAGCACTGCTGGTGATTCTCTCTTTAGCACTATTTGGCCGGAATCATGACAGCACTATGGGTGCGGCATCAGTAGTGCACTGAAGCACTGCTGGTGAGTGTCTCTATAGCATCATGTCAGCACTGCGGGTGCGGCATCAGTAGTGCCGTGACGCACTGCAGGTGATTATCTCTATAGCACTACTGGGACAGCATAATGACAGCACTCTGGGTGTGCAATCAGTAGTGCATTGCTGCACTGCCAGTGGGTCTCTCTTTAGCACTAATGACAGCACTGCATGGTGGGATCAGTAGTGCAATGTAGCACTGCAGGTGATTTCCTCTATAGCACTTCCTGGCGGGTATCATGACAACACTGTGGGTGCGGCATCAGTAGTGCATTGTTGCTAGAGTATAATTTTAGCACAGCTGGAAGATGGTCAGTGTAGCATTACAAGCACAAAGAGCTAGTTGTGCAGGATGAAGTTGTCACAGTTTCTACAGTATTGCTATAATCTTGTTAGTGCCCTATGACTACAAATTGACATTTACGCCAGAAGTGAAAAAA